>NC_052122.1:7828879-7876720 GCF_012273895.1 Zerene cesonia | reverse complement strand
TAATAAATGTTATTTGCAGTTAACAATTTTCTTTTTTCTTTATTACAATATTTATGGCAAGACTAGGTATAGTATATAGTGATTTTCATTCTTCAAGTGGTATTGGAATTATATAGTTAAATCCTATATATTAAGCATATGTAGACACAAAACATATTTATGTTATGAAATAAATTATAGATAAATTCATTGGTCAAATTTAAAATTAAAACCCGAACGTTGTAGGAAGTAAATAATATCTTAATCCTATCACTTGCACGGCGAACTAAATGGTGCTTTATCCAGGCTGCCGAGCCATTTGATCCATTTCATAAATTTGTTTCATAAACTTTTCTCTCTGCCTCTTATTTACTGAATATGTTACGTTAAAATATTGTTTAAATGATGCTTCTTGTTACGTCGCGTTTAAGTTTAAGCTCTTACAGCGTTGGCATTAAGAGTGGTTCTGAATAATAAGTATAAACAATGTCATCCTGTGTTAAATGGTACTCGGTATATGAAATTATAAGAAACCTTTATCTCATGAATTTTTAAGTTTTCTCAATATTTCATTTCAAGTTATGACCGCGACAAAAGCAATTTAATTGATTTCCGATATTCGCCACTATATCATGCCAGGAAATTTTCACGCTTTATTTACCATGGTTACGTGGTCTCTTTGCTGGTTCTAATAACCTATGCATTATGTAATAGATTTATTAATAATTATAGTGCATACACTATCTGTATTAATTTTGCCCATATTGAACGATTCCCACTAAAATTTTCGAGTATATTGTAAAACGATAATTATATAAACAGTGCTATAGAAATTCTGTTTATTTTTAATCTGTAAAAATGAGACACGTGTAAATCCTATAGCAACAACGCAAGAAATAAATTTTATATAGAACTATCTGATCCAGCAAACGCTGTTCTGCCTTACTCTTATCATTTAGGGATATGAAAAATAGACTTTGCCCGATTCCCAGACCTACCCAATATGCACACAAAATTTCATGAGAAGAGGTCCAGCCGTTTCGAAGGAGTATGATAACTAAAATTGTGACACGAGAATTTTATATATATATAGATTATTGTTTTCATTAAATATTCTATAATATTCTGTTTGTTGCATATTCATGCACGAGTATGGAACGTGTTATAAAATTTCATAAATTGTTTATGTAAAATAATACTATTGAATCATCACGTACTCAGATTATCATCCACATCCAATAGTGTATTATACCATTGTGCCGCACCTACAATTAACATCAACGCATCAATAAAATTAGATTCAGTTGTAAGGTTTACTCTCCGCTTTACGCAACATTAGTTTCTTTCTCAATTTCACAAGTCGTATAGAATATTAGGATATTTTTTTTATATTATTTAGACGATGGATAATTATGCTTTCGTGGTGGACGAGTCAACGCTCGACGAGAATCGATACCAGCACCATGCAGCCTATGAAATGAATATACAAAATCAATATGAAATGTAAGTATTATAATTTAATTCTTTGCATTTTCGTTATTGGATATCGTTTGTGTGTGTTGTTTTCCAGCATTAAGCAGCAATATATATTATTGTGTATCTACATATCCCGGGCTCTTTTAGTTGAGGACTAGGAGATATCATAATTATGGTACCTACCTAGAGCAAATAGAAAGTTTGGGAAATATGTATACCTAATAGTGAACATATTTATAACACATTAATATATAAAATTTAAATGGTTGATCTTTTGTTTGCGTTACACGCACACACAAATAACAATATAATGGCATGATTTTTGCAATCCCTATTATTATTTAATTCTTCCTATGTAAAGCTCAAGACGTAGGTGTTTATCCTTATTGAGATCGGTTAATATATTAGTGAGAGTTTTTAGTAGCTACTTTATTACTAACTATATGTAACATAAAAAAATACTATTGTTTCCAACTGTACGTCTAGCTGTTTATTTTTTATTTGTGCGTTCTGTGGAACTTTTATAATTCTCATATTTTACTACTAATAATATGAAAATTGTAAAAAGGTTAATGATAGATTATTTGGAAGCTCTGATCGTCTATTGTCGGAAGCCAAGATCATACTCATTATTCTGTGCCAAGACTCACTTTGGGTCATTGCGCCAATATTGTAAGTAACCTTAGAATAAGTAATAATATACTACCCAATACAAACCTTGCCTAACTCCTTGTTTTGAATTAATAATATTTTTAACTTTAACAGATTTTATTAACAATATTCAAAAATTTATAACTCAGTCGTATATCACTATAAATGTGTACATATATGTATCATTTATATCCCCTCATAGATTGTTTTTTGCTTAGCGACATCTATTGATGAGAAGCTGTTATTTTGGAAAAATAACTTACGTTCACTTGAATCGGCTTTCCAGTATAAATAAGTATGCAGAGATGTCGCTAGTACAACATTATGGTGAAAAAGTTAAAAGAGAGAATCACAAATAATTTTATTTATAATATAGTTTGAATGTTTTAATAATAATTATGTACTTCTTATTTGAGTGATATAGCTTTTGCGCGGTATATTTTCAACTAAAATATTTACTACATATGTGCATGTTTTACAAATCAGTGAAAATGTGAAAAACAATTATTAATTAAATTTTATATATATCGATTAAAAAAAGTAACAGTTTTAGAAAAAACTTTTACTCGGTTTATTTTTAGCTGTATAGCATTCAAATGCGTTATAAACTTAGAAATTTTTTAACAATAGACTTCTTTCTTTATTTTCGAATGCAATGCTGGTCATTACTCATTTGACAGATGACACTGACAGTTGACTTTGATTTTTCCAGTGATGCCAACTTAACTTTATAGCAATGGCATTGACAGAGGAAAGCGATTGGCAAAAAAAGATTTTAATAGCAAATATTAATATATCAAGTAACTTTGGAGATAAATATTTAATTAAACTTGTTACAAAATCTTTCATTTCACCGTGAGAAATTATAAATAAAATAAAGCAAGTGGCACATTTTCCTTATAACTTCTTAAATTAAAATGTTAAATACTATTTGTGTTTTGACTAAAGAGAAAGAATAATTAACGTTATCTTTAGGCATTATTTTGGCAAAAACTGGCAATCTTGCAACATTTCTCTCTAGCAACTGGGAAAAGCTAACTGATATCAGTTGGCACCACTGGTTTTATCTTTTTTATGTCACTTGCTTTGGGGCATTACAACGGGTGTGTGGATAGCTGCAACGGAATAAATTCATTTTTAAAGAAGTTCTGCGTTAAGTTTTATTGGTTTTGCGCATCGAAAAAATTTTAATAACTGTGTCTGAAGGTAAGTAATTTTTTGAACAATTATTTTTTTATTAAAGTATGACTTCGTTGCAGTCAGTTCACATGAGATAAATTGGTGCATAAAAAACTTTTTAAAACTTTTTTTTTATACCCGCAATATTTAATATTTTGTGCGCGATTAATTTATCGCGATATTTAATTATTTTTTAACATTATATAATTAATTAACATGCATATATATCTATTTATTTTTATTTATAGTGAATTTGTGAAGTTTGAAGATTTGGATTAGATAGAGTAAAGACCATGTACTGTCCAGATGAAGCTACTACGGACAGGTAAGTTTAAATTTTTAATTAAAAAAAAGAGTGCATATGAATAATAATAATCGTTTTGTTTTAAATTAATAAAGCATTATAATAAAAAGGAGTTGAAGGTAGGTACACATGCATAATGCGAATATAAAACCGATCCGGCGTGCCACGGTGTCATGTTAGGTATTATTGCCGTGGCATGGTCATGAGAAGTTTCGGTTGCTTTTTGATTTGTTTGTAATGTTAATATAATATTCCCGGGTTCTCCGCCAACTTCCAACCTACACCGGACTTGCGTTTGGGATAAAGAAAATTCTCGAAAGTTATTTATATAACGGCAATATATTCGTATTATATATTATATGTAGTCTATTAACGAAACTTAAGGAGGTCAATTATAAGCAAATGTTACGGATCATAATTTTCGAAAATAAACTTGCGAATTAAATTATAATAACAGTTTCAAACTTACAGCGACATATGTAAGTCATCTAGCTGATGCTCGCAGCTTCGGTCGCGTGGTAAAGTAAAATTTCATGGTACAAACTTTCGTCCTCATATTATTATTAGTAACTTATCCCTTGGGGGTAGAATTTATCAAATACCTTTCTTAGCGAGTGCCTACAGAGGCTATTTGGATGCCTAATTTCAGAATAATCAGTACAGTAGTTATGGTTATGCGTTTATAGATCAGATAGTCAGACACCATTTCTTCTTACCATTATTTCTTCTTTCTTTGCTTATTCCACACATAAATTATACAAAAAAGTCACTCCGTGATGAGGAACTATAAAAAAAAAATTACATTTATAATATTAGTAAGTAGGCTGTTTCCCGCACCCTTCCGCAAGTAGTCAAATGAAGTCCTCATGGAAAATAATATAAATGCATGCATATAAACCAAGCCACTTACTTGCATTTATTACGTTGTAAAAATTATATTTTGATACTCACCTATTATTCAAAATTACTCTGTTAAATATTAAGTTGTAGACATAATTTTATACAAATTTATTGTTCCCCATTTATTCATTACATTTATTGATATTCTACTTAACTAAAGATTACATTTTTTATTTTATTACTATGAGACACACAAGCTTGCGATAACCATTAATATTCATAGTTCGCAAATATTCAAAATCACGCGGACAAAAAAAAAAATTAACGATTTCATTTGGAAATTTGCGAAATCCGTTATACGGATATATCCCTTAACCAACCCAATTGCAAAATCGGTTCTTTAATGTAATTATTGGCTTCTTTAAAGTGTATAGGGTTCAACTAGTGAAAGCTGAGCCTTGCATTGTGTCCCATTTTTTTTTATATATATTCAGGCTTTATTCTTTCCTATTTTGATGAAAGTAAAAGTTTTTAGAAGTATGCTGACTACCAAATATATGAAACTATTTGAAACCTTATAAAATATTTTGACGATTTTTTTTTAAATATATAACATTGTTACGTTCTTTTTATATATTTTTGAGAACATTATTACGTTAATTTGTTTTAATGTATAATGTATCAATACACACGTTTCAGACTTTAAATTATTAACCTTACTTGCTATATAATTATGCTGTTAACAATAATAATCTTAAAATATGATTAAAATTTTTAATAATGTTTAGTTGATTCTGTATCTAAAGCTTGTTTTTTTATTTTTTTTTTCTATTGTCTATTATAAATATTGTCTATTCTGTTATATTACAAATTTTGTGCAATATTTTAGGTGCCTAATAATTAGGATTCAAACGAACCTGCTATAAGTCTGTCTGATTGTGTTTACATCCAAAACTTCATAACACGGTCCTGCTTCGCCTTTTGACTACGGCACTAGAAAATTCCAATTAATCTCGTATGTAATAAAAACACGAAAATGATACGAAACTACTAACGCTGCATAACATTGCCATATTCATTTTTGCTAGCGCGTTATGATATTACGTTATGATAATATTAATCTATAAAGAAACCGTTGCCACGTATAATGTTACTTTAACAACTTTAAAATTTAAGATTCTTTAACAGATGTAAAGTTTAACATTCATTTGTTTTCATTTCATTAACGGGCGCTTTTACTCTTTCCATAGTTAAATATCGCTCGTGATGGTTACAGTTGATTTTTTTTTCTCCTATTTGTATTCAATTGGGTTCCGAAACTACTAAACCGATCTTGAAAATAATTTCACTAGTGCAATGTTATATTATTGAGTATCGTTATATTGTTTTTTGTTTGAATCCCGGTTTAACCAGGGTGGATGGGTCAAGGGACCAGTTTCTTGTAAAATAGACGATGAACGAGATTTCGTCGTACTTAAAACATATTGAAATCATTTATCAATAAGTCTCATTTTAATACATTTATTTTTTTAAAGCATTATCCTACAGAATTACAGATAAATAGATTCAAATAGGTTGTTTATTTCTTGATGTGGTATAAAAAAAGGGGCTTGAGAAGATATAATTAATTACTATAAACTCACAACAGACACTTAAATTTTATTATACGTATACGTATACTTAGGTATATAAGGTAAATTTTGACACTGAGTCTTGTAAATCTTTATCCAGACGCCTGCAGTTGTGTTGTCAGAATTTCCCAGCACAATTTTCCTACACTTAATTGGCACTTAAAAAGTTCTAGCTCTGCAATTCCCGACTTTCGTCGTTTTAATACTCATTATTGTAGAATATCATTAAACGGTGGCAATAAATTTACTATAGACATAACTTTCAGACTATTTATTTTATTAAGTATCTTCATCATATATTAGTATGTATGTCTTTGAGTTTCATTAATTGAACCACAGAAATGCTTTAGATATATTTAGATGTAGAGAACGTGTACATGTTAATATTTAAATTGATTTAATATGATCTTCTATATTATATTGATAGGTGAAGCAAAATTTTTGTTACCTCTGCGAATATTGCGCATACGCAGGAGTATGAAGTTTTGCACACTTATAGTTTATACGAAAGAATGTAGAACGCTTTTTTTTAATAATGCACAAAAATATACATCTAATCAACAAAAAGGTAATATATAAAATAGCAAACTTATTACAAGTGATAATAAAAGCACATAATTTATTTATAAACGAATTTAGTCTTCATGAATTAGGAAAATGCTAAGTTTTATGAAGTAATGTCTCAAATTTGGTGCTTTAACTTTGTAGGCTCATTCCTGTGAAGTTTACATAATTGTTGCATAGTTAACATTAAGGATACCGTGGCAATATTTTGGAATAGTTTCTGGAATGTTAGTAACTCAACAATAAAGAGTTATCTATGAAATTTACAAGGATATAATAACTACACTAATGTTATAAAGAGAAAACTTTTACGCGGCTTCGCACGCGTTAAATTCGGTGTAGTTTAATCGATGTTATTATACATATAAACCTTCCGCTTGAATCACACTATCTATAAAAAAATCAATCAATGTATAAAAAAGCCCATCAAAATCCGTTGCGTAGTTTTACAGTTCTAAGCATACAGAGGCGGGAAGCGGCTGTGCTTTATACTATGTACTGATTAACGGCTTATACGCAATAATGTTTAAGGGCATACATTATGTAGTGTAAACGAAGCTAGGCGAACAAAGATTTATTTCATATGCACTATATTATAAGGGGTATTTAAAAATGCATTGTCGTGCGTGCCCCGTTCGCTTCTGCTCGCTCGTTCGCAAATTGGAGGTACTTCGCTTGCTCACGTCCTGGCCTCTTGCCAAGAAACCCGGTCGATTCGAACCGAACGTAAAGCGGGCCACCAGACTGACACTACTCTTAACTACATACCCTCGACGTACTTTATGTATACGCCTAGGTACATGTAGGCATCGAATACAGAAATTAGGTCTACTGTTTGGCTGGTTTTAATAAGAACGTGTGGAGTGCGTGGAGAAATAAGTAATTAAATTGGATATTTGAAAGTGAAATAAAGTGTGTTTATTTATTTTTCTTGTTTAATATGTAAATCAGTAATATGTAATCTGTAATTTGTAAATCAGTAATCAAGATCTTCCGTTGAAAAAAAAAATGTTATTCGTCTCCGTGTTTTTATTAACAAATAGTACGTGGGAACCAATATAAATTTTGGTTAGATTTTATTTTAAGTCCTGAAGAATCAATATTATAAATTGACGTGTATGCCTATTGCATTTCTTTTTTTTTCGTTCGAAATGTGAACCAGTCTAGGTCGTTCTAAGCTAAGTTTGATAAAAATAATTTAAAGATAACCGATAAGAATATTAAAGGAAATTAAACAATGCCACTTATTATTATACATACGTATAAGATTTCCCTCAAATTACTTATTTTACACCAATAATATAAAAAAAATATATCAATGTTTAAAAAACATCGCAAACTAGTCTTTAACATGAATTCTAAACGTTACGAAATTCAAAAACGGACGAGTAAAGACCGTTCAGTAGAGTTTAGTCCACATAGATAACCTCGATATAAATGCCGGGATTATTCAGCGATTTCTGACCACAACTGCACGGACGTAGATACTACCTACTAAATAGAATGCTCTATTCAGGTAGCCATTTAAATGTCAGCTAGGACATCATTATTTTCTATTTCCTGTTGTATACAGCAGTGTTATTTGACGTGTGGGTTCTGTAGCGATGTCACGAAATATTTTATTATATGGGGGCCGTTTATGACAAAGATTGAAAACACAGCTATACACAATTTGGTATGTCATCAAATTCCATGATTGCGCCAGACGTAAGTTTGGTTTTCAACTGACTTTTCTAGAAACTAAGGAGGTTTTCAATTCGATTGTGTTTTCTTGTTTTTTACTATATAGACGATTGGCGGGTTTGTTGTTGCAGGGGTTAGTAGTAACAAGCTTTTTTTACCGGGTTTTTTACTCTTAGGTGGACAGAATTGGACTCATTTATTTTGTTAAAACGTCTTGCATTACATAAAAACTATAAGTGGCCCGCCGAGGTGCTAGCTCGGCATGTGTCTCGATTTCAATCAAGTTTGTAAAAAAAATCCTCTATGAAATGTATAATTCTTAAAGCCTATACTTTCTGTTTTCTCAAAGTTTTTTACAATGTTGATTAACTTAAAATTAAAATTTGTAATATTGTGTTTTCTACATAGATGTAGATATTAATTTATGGTGACTTATATTAGTTTTAACTAACGTGCCATGGGGCAGCTTGTTACGAGTTTAGTGTAAGTTGTTAAATGTAAGGATTGCGAAGAAAAATTGGCTAAGACCAAAAAATGTGTAACAAAAACAAAGGAAAAGGCAAAAGTGAAGGAAAAGGAAGAAGGAAAAGATATAAAGATAAGAAAAAAAATTGGCTTCCGATTCAAATTCTGACATTGATGAAGTATATTGTTTAACATGTACCAAAAGTTTTAGCACCTCTACAGAAGAAGAACTTATAGAAGATTGGGTAGAATGTGGGCCCATGTCGTAGGTTCACTAATTCAATTGCATTAATTGCAATTTTGATGAAGACTATTTAAATATTAGTACCTATGTGATATTGTTCCTTACCTCTGTATAAATAATGTGTATGGTGATCTCTTTTGTTTATAACGTCTTAAAATAATAAATAAAATGATCTATCATTGATGATTTTAGATTGTTTTTCTACCGTAATCTTGTCCCGAATCGGGGATAAGTAGACATACGACTTTTTTTGGTTAAATTGTCAACTTGAAGTAATTAAATAAGTTTCAATAAATTTTCAATCATATTTTCATAATGCAATTAAATGTAATAATAACTCCATAGCTTTTGTCATATTGACAATTATCCTCACGCCCCCTTAACTGACGGTTTTTCATAAGAACCGCCTACCTCAGAGACATCGGTGACAAGTATAAAAGAATTGTCATGTTAACATATTCATCATCATCATTAGCCCATATATGTTCCCACTGCTGGGACACAGGCCACCTATGAGGGTTCAGGCTATAATCCACCACGCTGACCAAGTGCGGGTTGGCACATGTCACATGTCACATGTCGTCGAACTTTTAAATTTTCGGACATGTCCGTTTCCTTCACCGTTTCGAGCAGTGGTGATGTTATCCACTATATATAAATATTATCGACAATAATTACTTGTCGGTGAATTTTAAATAAATAGAATTTAGGTACTTAAGGTTATTTTCAAAAGGTTCTCCTGATCTCTGGATTGCGCCATTCATAGCTCTGTCTATTGAATTAACTCATTTGAAACGGGTATGGATCTGGGCCATTTGGCATAATATTCATGTATTACTTCTATATCTATAGCAGTGTTCCTTCTACGTATGCTCAAATTTGTTGCGTGCCAGCGTGCGTTTTGTTATCTCAAAATACGATGATACGTTTTTATTAACAGGAGAGATGTCCCCACCATACGGCGGTTCTGCAATCGTCCCTGTTTCGAGTTCCGCATCAATACGGAGTTTGGAAGAATTCTCGTTGCCCTCCAAGGCAACACACAAAAACCAGCCATCGTCACCTATCACGACCTAGCGTTTAACTGTAAGTATCTATATCATATGATATAACATGTTTTGGAATGGTATATTTCGTAGTATCTTTGTAATAATATGGAATAAAAGTTTCGAGGGTGGAACTTACTACTTAGTTATTTTCTTTCAAACTGCCGACAGAGTTGTAGCATTGAACGAGTTAGAGTTTTTAATATTGTGGATTGCAGTTACAGTTTATTATTGGATCCAACATGACTCAGAGAGTAAATAGTCAATATCAAATAAAATGTATTTTTTTAACGTCATAGCTGACAACTGCTGACGTTCTGTAAACTGAGTTGCTATTTCTCCGGATGGTAAGCGATCATCACCTCCCATGAACATTCGCATGGGTAGCGCCTCTGCGAATGCGCTTTTAAGGGTTAAGGGTTAAGGAAAGGATTAACGACTGTAAAGAAGGAATGTACTGGGAAGGGTGAGGAAAAGGAAACGCGCTCCAGCTTCCCCACTCACCGTATGAAGCACAGTAACATACTACTATTTCACGCCGGTTTCCTGTATGGGTGTGATACTTCCCCAGTGCGGCCGAAACATGAATTGTCGATTCCTAAATAAAAAAATAATATCGTAATGCGCTCATTTCTGTTTGTGTATATGTATTATTTTATTATGCTCATTAGCATTTACCTTATTGCGTTTACCGCGCGATATCTTAAAATGTACGCTATTTATCGATTCCTTTAATAGTAAATTTCACCTCAAACTAAGGTTATACGTTTGCTATAAACATTAATGATCCTTTACAGAAAAAATAGGTCACTTAGTTGAGAAATAAATTGCACTTATGTATACCGAGTGCACTTAGGTCAAGTGACATACAATTTGAAACGACGCAAAGATATAAAGAAAGTGTAATAAGAAATACACATACAAATATGCTTCTGTAAACTAGTTATTGTTTGAATATTGCGAGAGTAAATATTTCAGGCGCATGCTTAAGTCTTGTATGGTTTATTTCTCTAACGAACCACAAACATACGCAGCTTTGACTAGCTTAATTGCAATTTAATAAAGATTACCTTGCCGTATCTTATATGCTCTCAAAATATATTTCAACGCTTTTGTTTATGATAAATTATGTCCGTAAATAATTCGTTATTCTTTTCATTATTAGTAAAAATAATAAAAATTGCCTTTTTATTATGCGTTTATATGTATGTATGCGTTTTTATTTATGTATTCGCGATTACTATGAGACCAAAGTTAATTGTAAATTGACAATACTGTATTGGATTTACATACAAAATTCCAAATAAAGTAAACAAATATATTGAGGAATAATTGTTTTTAACAAAAAAAAAAAACTAAACCTGCCTTCGTGTTGCCAGAACTAAACCAGAACTAAATAAGTGGAACCACATATAAAAAAATTAACGGTTCACCAAATAAGAAGTTATAAAAAAAAAATTCAATTGAATTGATAACCTTATTTTCTGATGTCGGTTGAATAAAATAAAATAATTATTCAGACATGTATTTCAGAGTTAGGCTACAAGATTTTTAATGTTCATATAAATAATAGTACATACAAATATAGTAAATATAAAGAAGTTGCTTAGAAACAAATTAATGAAATGTGCATTTGAATGGTGATATTTTTGTATATCGCATTTTTAATTACTTAGGCGTGAGTTTTGTCGCTTGCGCAATTCAAACGATGCGTTCTATTTCGGGAAGCATTTTCCAGTTGTGTAAAATTCTTATACAATTTTTTTCATACTATTATTTTGTATGTGAAACTTGAATAATTTTTTATACTCAAACTAGGAACGTTTTCAAAGAATTATTATAACCACGTTTGTATCGTTGTTATTTAGAAATTATTTACCAGTTCAGAAAGCAGTTCTAAAATTATTTTCAAAGAGTGACCGCGATATAGAATTAATAACTACATATATAAAAAATAGTGACCATTATTTTGCTATTTAGTATCCAACATTTGAATAATAGGTAAGTAATATTTTAGTAATAATTCATAGGTACTTTAAACTTTTTTACTATGAGTGTACAAAAAATTAGGTCGTGTTTAATAAATAATCTCAACTTCTAAGTCTCTATCGCTGCAATCGACACATGTGTATCACATTACATGTGTATATTCTTTTCATATCCTAATTATGTGTAGTATAAAAGAAATCTGCTTTACAAAATTACCCGGAGAGCAAGCATTATATCACTAACAATAATTCCCTACAGCTGACCAATGACCAACAACCTTCATAAATGCATTTTCAGGCAGTTATCGCAAGAGTCTATTCGAGCGAGTTACTTGCTACGGACTTACGTAATGACTGGTTTGCCGATTCTGGTTTACAAGTGTATACCATCGCTATACAGATAATAATGAATAACAAGCAAGTATACTAACAATTGTGTTAAACTCTGACTTTGCAATTTAACAGACTTTATCAAGTTTGTAACGACAATAATGGGCAATTATCAACTAACTTCAAACTATCGTCATAGGATTTCAGGCTTCATTGTTTCTACCCCAATATGGCAAGGCATCGTTTACCAAATTACTAATTGTCAATTTTTTGTTCAATTAGGAACAATTATTACCAAATACACTGAGTACATACATATGTAGTATTTTTCACTAATACTCATGAAAATGTTGGTGTTCGTACCTCAAGCCTTTTAAGTTATTTTACCTACATGATGGATAACAATATAATCGTAATTAAAGGTATTGCAGCGTGTTCAATAACCAACCCTGCTTAAAATTCATAAATGCTCGCTTCGTATTCAATGAAATGTCAGTAGCAGTACAAACACGGTATTAAATCAACGCTAGGATTCAACACAAGCGGCTAAAATCTAATCCCTAAATGAGTCGGGTTCACCATTTATGCGTACCGTCGCATGATGAAATTAGAACGATAACTAGTTTCGGATACAAACAGACAAATCACACCATTGAATAATTCCAGTGTATATTCGTAAATAAAATTGGAGTTTAAAAATAAGTCCTAATTAGTATTCATTATCGTAACAGCGTCTGAATAAAACACTGGGAATGTTACGTAAATTCACTTTTTCATTCAGTAATTCCAAGTAGTAGGTACGTCGCTACGGATTTAGTAGGCTGCCTCTTTTCCGTCGCGTTTCGTTTTCGTGAAAACTCCAAGACGTAGATGGTTATGTAACATTCAGTGACCTTTGCTATCCATTAAAATTATTAACTTCATCTTTTTCTTTTCTTTTTATATAAAAGATCATATCATTATTATTATCAGTTACTTATAAACATAAGTAACTGGCCTAGTGGTTAAAATTATACTGCTTGAATACTAGAAGCATTGATCGACTCATCAGTCTCTATTAACACCCATTATTCGAGGATTTGATGAAATTAATGAGGACGAATCGATAACCTTTAATGTCTAAATAGCAGCAGATTTATTTAGATGTAATCTGCAGTTTCTGTTGCATAAAAATGTGAAAGATTTTAACGGTTTTATGAAACGAACGATTTTGTTTTATTTACTTTTAATTTGGATGTAAAATAGGTCATATGTTTGACCTACCTGTTTCTATTTTCAATTGTTAATTCTGTTATGACTGAGAGATTGGAAAGCATTCATCAGTATGTTTTAATCACTACCCTGTCTAGAACATCCACGGTCCTATGCACACGTAAACTACGTTTTATTAAAGATATTTTTAATTGTTTTTTTTCTCTTTCGATTCGTCTTTTCTAAGTTTTGTTTTAAGAAATAATAACAATCAAATATAGGATTAAACAGAGTTATTAAAATACCCACTAACAAAATTTGTGAATTTATTGTTATGAGGAAAATGAGTATATTTTTGTATGCGATGTTCTTATTCACAGCGTACCTACATGCCAATGACAACATCGAATTTCATACTACATTTCACGATGTTGTGGCGCGGAAAGTAACAGCCATTCTTATAAATATGAGACAGCAAGCTTCTTTTAAACAGAAGACAGACGGGGTCAACGATATATTATTAACAAATAGTTGACGCCTGTGTCTTCGTCAAGTACAGAAAATTATGTACCCTTTGGATACCTCATTCATTTTCTAGATACGAAAAGAACTTCTTCAAAATCAATGGCAACTTTTGATATATATGTTTTTAAACTTGGCTAATGTTAGATCATATTTAATTAAAATCCACAATTGATTGGAACACTTCGATTTAATTTATTTCTTACCTGCATCAAAAAGTGGAATTTTATAAGTATGAAGTTGATATCCGTGTTGATGTGTTTGTCCGTCGTCGTTGCCGTTTTCGATGTAGTTTGTTTTTTTTTTCGTTTAAAACCCAGTTTTCATGATGGTAGTAGTGGTCGGATTAAAGGTTCTTCACAATTCCTTCTTTGTGGATATAAAATGAAAGGGCGTGACTATTTAAATATTGTACACTATTATCTGTATATGTCAAATTTCAAAATCAACATAATATGTCGGCCGTTTTAACACAAAAGGCAATCAGGGTATTTTTTAATTATAATAAAATTTTGTGAAGAATTCAATTAAAGAAGACCAATAGCATTAATCTATAACCACGTAGTTATATAGCATTGTATAGTGTTGGCGTCTTCTCATTCAAACATTAATGGAACAGAAAATATAGAAGAATGCTTGCAGCCGGCGCGTTCTTTTATTGTTCGTTGAAATGGACTTTAGCGATCCAAAAGGGGTTTAAGCTGTTTTTACAATCTAGATTTTACAACAATGCTGACCCATTTTCACATGTTTCATATGCATTCATTATGCAAAATCTATCGATTTTCAGCCTTTCAACGTTATCGTTAGCTTGCTTTACATGATGCATTTAATTCATGTTATTTTATTTTTCTTCAGGATTTTACGTTAAAAAACAAGGTATGCTAACTAACCTATTGAAAATTAAATGAATAAATAAATTATTACTTTAGATAAGTTCGCTGATGTTCAAAAGTCACTTGGCACCATGACACGAAACTGTGTATACCAAGTTATTAGCTTATATATATTGAAGTATTGTTTAGAACCAATATTCGAATTCGGAATGTTTTTGTGATCGTTTTTTCCTTTTATCGCAACGAACTCAAACTAAAATATAGGTACTATTTTATTTTATTTACTTTTTATTAATTTGAAGCAGCGCTTGGCTTTTAAAGCTCCTTTTAAAGATTTTGGGTCATACGGACAAGCTCTGTTATCACGATGAACGTTGAGATTTGTTTTAATTGGAATAGAAGACACTTGTTCTAGTTAAGCGTCTTCTGCGAAAGTAAACCTAGATATTTGATTGTTTACATATTCACGCTGACACAATTTAAAAAAGGAATTTGAAGTTATTCATTATTATTATTATAGATATTCATTATTAGGCCTGTGTACATAGGAAGGAAGAAGGCTTTTTAAAAAAATAATATTTAAAAGATGACATAAATAAAATTGTTATGATAGCAAACATCTTCTGTTTCAATAAATGACCATTTTTCCATAAAGGAATTCACGATCAATTTAAAGCCTTATTATGAACAAGCTGTTGGTTCCTACTTTGTCCGCTTTCCGTTATTTCAAATGAGGGGAGGGTCCTAATTTACTTTCATCTCTTTGTATGTGTAACCTTTGATGGTGTCCTATTCGTGTTTGAATCAAGGCAGTATTTTCTTTTATATGTCATACTTTCAATTTGAATGGATGCAATAATGTAACTCACATATAATTTCTTCATTTGATACAATACATCTCGCTACTATTATAAATTTGAAAGTTTGTTTGTATGTTTGTCTGGCAATCATGCTTATTAATAATCATGCGGATTTTGATGAAATTTGGTATACAGGCTATAATCTGGCATTGCTGATAGGACACTTTTTACCCTGATTAAATGCTCCCTTCAGTCTAGTTGCGTCTAGTTTATTAAAATATTCTATGTAAATTTCTCGGTTCGAGCATCACCTATATTGTACAAGCTCCTATCGTGTTTTTTATCACTTGTAATTGCTTAAAAACCTCGCCTCATGGGGAATGAACTTCGACCAGTTTAATCGATACTGTTTCGATTAACCGTATTAGCGACGTCAGACCCCCAGTCTCGTTTCAAAATAGCTAACTACACTTTTTTTAAACTCTTTATTAATAAGACAAAATAATTGAATGTCGATACAATTTATGAGACTCAATATATAGTTAAATGAATAATAATATGATAACAGAAGACATCATAAAGTAGCGAGAAAGATTTGTACTGACATTTTCATGGCATTAGGCTATTGTTTATCCTACTTCCTACTAATATTATAAATGCGAAAGTTTTTAAGGGTGTGTGTGTGTTTGTTGCTCTTTCACGCAAAAACTACAGAACCGATTGCAATTAAATTTGGTGCGTAGATAGCTGGACAACTGGAATATAGGCAACGTTTTATCCCGATATTCCTACGGGATACGGATTTACTCGGGTGAAACCGCGGGGTGCAGCTAGTACTATATATAGAGCTGTACTCCCCGGCTCCGCCCGGGCAGTCATTTATCGAAATAATATAAACTATCCTATCTTCTAAGTTGAATCAAACTGCACATGGTGTGCAAATTTGATTAAAATTGGTTGAGTAGTTTACGAGTCCAACTCGGACAAACAATAAGACACGTAATTTATGTATATTAAGTTACGTGTACGTCAGCTTCTCAATAATAGAATTACTCAATCGGATCCAATACATTTATTTAATTTCGTTAGTAATAAAGATATAACAAATTTTAAAATTCAAAGAATGTTTTACTGTACACATTCGAAGGGAATTGGAGAAATGCTGCATTATTCCGAAGCGACAATGGCTTTATCTTCAGCGAGCTTTTTGGTTTATGTAACTAATTCCTATCTATATTCTAGTCGCCCCAGACATTCCAGAGCCGAGCTGGGTCCAATGGTTAGGTCTTTTATAATATTGAGTGCTCTATCGACGGTAATGGATGTAGCTCAGGAAAAAAAAAAGCTACAACATGACGGTATGAAAATCATCGGTCGTTTTTGGAAACATCGATTTAAAGCTTTAGTTTCTTCTTTCCTGGTCGGCGTTTTATTTAAGAATGTTTGCATAAATTTTACCTTTTTAAAAGATGTTTTTTTATATATTGTTGCACTACAATGCACTAAAAAAGTTTTCTTATTATTTACAGAGCATTATACGCAAACAAACGAACAAAAAAAAAAACAGCTTCCAATATTTTTAATTTGTGAATTTTAATAATTATAAACTTTTGTCGGTCATCTAGTTATAAATAAAATATAACTTTTCATTGAAACCGACTACACAGTCTAAACGAATTGTTCAAATTGCTTTCTGAACGCTATACCTAAAACGAGCTGTGTCAATTCAATTACTTAATTCACTTTTCCACAAACAACCTCGGTCTATATTTTTTAAACAAATTTATTATTTTGTAAAACGAATAAAGTTTATGATATAAACCCTTAGAAGTATTATATAAAGGATGAATGTCATAAGAAAAACTTAGCAGTTGTCTTTATCTTGTTATGGACATTAAAATGGTTAAATATTATCGTATATTATCGATACGAAAATGTTCGTACAACAAATACATTAAAAATGAATTTGTAAATAAATAAATGTGTCATTAAAATATTTTAATAACTTTAAATAATAACCTGCCCGAAACTTAACAGAACTGAAACAAATCTGAAATTTAACTTATAAAACTTTGAACTTATAAAATTTATGAAAAATTTGGTACGTAAGTCAAGGAAATTTTATTAAATTTTACCTGGACGACATTCGTTATTGATAGATAATAAATTAAACATTAGATTTTGACTGTTTCCTTAATAACTTAACATGTTTACGGATTGGAGCTGAACTAAAGTTATTGAAGTTTAATATAAAAATAAAATTTTTAATTTTATATATTGCGCGAATTCTCATATAAAATTGAAAACTTTTCTGCGAACTTGGATGCCAGCTTAGCAAATGCATCTTCAGCTTGAGATCTGGTTTTCCAACAAGACATGCTTCGCGAAATATAAAATTATTGTGGATTTGCACTTTACATATTGGTATGCGTTGCGAAATTGTTCAGTGTATCGAAATATATTAATTTGGTTTTGGGGTCAGCGGTATATTAATAGCTTGCAACAGCATGATAAAAAAGTTTCAACTGAATTATGATATTGTATAATGTACACGTTCCTAGATTTATATAATGGACTTTTAACATCTTAAAATTAAATAATTTCCAATGAGAAATTTTGAAGTTGAACGGGGCTAGGCCTTGCTACGGTTTGGCAAACGCGGGTTCGAAACCCGCCTCGTGGTCAAATTTTTCTATTCTTTCAAAAGTTCTCAATTTTCAATGTTTCAATAGGCGACTGTTCATAAATAGAAAAGCGTTTGAAGCATCTCAGATATTTCGTAGTAGGAATCAAATTTTCATATAATCTATTTGTATTTGTTTACAGATTTAAGTTTTGAGACCTTTTTCAATCATAAGGACATGCAAGATGTGCTTGACAATTTCTGCGTGTACCACATCAATGCACCCGGCCAAGAGGAGGGCGCCGCTCCTTTCCCAGAGGAGTAAGTATTAAATTTAATTTCAAACGCATAGATTTCGACCAGTTCATAGTCTTTACATATTTTTTTTATTTGGAATTGATTGTAATAACAATAATAATTGATTGATTGAAGAAGCATTTTGTGCTTTATGCTCAACAGTTCATTCTGTATAAGTAACTAACCTAACATATTTATATACATACCACATAAATACTAAAAACATCGTTAATTCAAAAGAAATTCTTAAACGACTTATAAGTAGCAACGTAGGTTCTCACTTCGTTTTCTACACCGACCCTTTTTGTAGCAGTTGTACATATAAAGTTAATAAGCTGTCAAAGCGTCGTGTTAGTAGAATTCTATTTATGCAGCTAGTTCCCAGTATCTACATGGCGTTTCAATATGCGAAGGCTGGGTATTATGCATGTGAGTGTGAATTCGGCGAACCGGTTCAAATAGTATTTGTTATGGATATGGATTGATCCCACGGCAAAACGTCATGCTGAGCTAGAAGCTAGAATATAAACCATAGGCGGACGATGCTTCGATGTGACATTGTTAGCTTTTTCAATTCAAATGAAAAAGGTATACAATTTCGCTTTAAAACAACTTTGCATTCAATATTATTTCTATTTATTCTGAGTGTAATACAAGCGAGCGCCCCGCTGGATGGATGCGACGATTTACCGTAATTTCTTTAATTAATAAGCCATAGTGGGTGGCCATTAGACCTTAATAATTAATTTATATGCGTGAACAATCAAAGGATACTGAAAATGCTTTTTGTTGCGTCTAGCTCGAGTGCCCCTATTAGTTATAAACACATCTGTTATAGTAATTTAAAAAGGTCCCATATGAATACACTCAAATATATAACAAGAACAGATAACAGATGTATACCACATGTATTTATCCTTTACCCGTCGGTCGCCTGGAAGAAAAGGCTTATAGCCATAAGGCCGCTAATTGTATACGAAATCCATTGTTAAAATGATTATCATCTTTTTTCTATGGTTTATATAAACAATGAATCATTAATAAATGAATATTTAAAATAAATCTACGTGTGCAATTTTATCATTTCTTTATCGTCTCAAATCTTTTAGAAATTAAATACTTTTTAACGGATTTTAAACGCGATTTATTAATTATATTATTAACCCGACGTTTCGAACACTTTACGGGGAGATTGAAAAGTGTTCGTTTAATTTCTAAATGTATAATACTCGCGTAAAATCAAACACAAAAAATACTATGTCTCAAATCTTATTAATATTGCGATCGTACACCTAACGTTGAAATTGAGCATAACAGTATGCTCCATTTTCAATGTACCTTCAAGTTAAAAGCGCTTCTTTTCAAGTTAACATCTTTTAAGATTAATATCGAACTTCTATCCATTCATCAAACATTAATAGCGTTGAAAATTACCAAGACTAAGAACACACTTTTACTAATAAGGAAAAGTCCATCCCGCCCTTCTCTTTTGTTTGCTTTCAACGATACTAGATTCTATTAGAAAATTTCTTAATTAAAATTGTATTGCCTGCCATTTTCCTTTTTGTAATTATGTTAAAATATTCACGTTAAAATTTCAAATGATCCTCAATTAATATAAGGATTCTGTGTTATATTCATGATTTCAAGGAAAGGTCAAAATGATACCTTTAGGTACATAATACCTATTTACCTACTATGTAAATTATATGCGAATTATAAAGAAATTTTTATTGGGAATAAGGATCTTAACGGAAAACATGTGTGGTCGCGGGAAATTGTTCCATAATGGATGCGGATATCAATACATACATACGTGATATAATCGTGTACGACGATACGATTGTGACGTAGGCACGACGCTACGCGTATGAATTTTTGATATTTCCACTCATATTGCTCACTGTGCCACTTTATAATTCTTTTGTTGACGTAGAATGTTTCAAAGGCGATGCAATCTACATAGGCCAAAGGAAATGGGGCTCATTCGTTGTATTGTACAACGAGAAAATAATCGCAATATTTTCTCTCTAATTATGCGTATTAATGAAAACGTATACAGTTAATTGTTGTCTTTAAAATTAAAATGCCTAGTGTATTTAAAAATAGACTTTATTCACCGAATTATTAAGATGATTAACGAATATTTAACTTCTGCAAATAAAGCACTAATTTCATAGATTCGTCACATTGCCGACGATTTTTGTAAAACTAAACAATATTAACAGTTTTGTACTACGACTTTCGCTGAACTAAACAATATAATAATTAATTCCTATAACAATTTGGTGTCATAACTATAGATACTCAATGCTTGCTAAGATTTATGTATTGGCAAAATTAATCTTTGAAATAACATCGCTTCAATGAGATGCAATCGCCCGAGGAAAATGCTCCATCATCGGTCGCCAGCACAATCCTCTGTAGATATTGAGAGGTATAAACTTAATTAAACTAGACTGTGCACTTTCTTCCGCCATTATTTATTTCCAGTGGGCTTATTATTGATGTTTAAAGGAATTTTTCCGTAACTGTGTCTTAAAGTTGATAGTTGATGTGGTTATATGTGAATAACAGTTGTATAGGTAAGAACATACCAACAAGAAATGCGAAAAAAATTGTTTTTTATTCATATCCAAACGGGGCGATGTTTTGTCGATCTTTGTCTGCTTGTATCGAAACTCTCTAACGGATGGTCCGATTTTGATTGAGTTGTTTATTTATTTTTAAAAACATTTTAGCTATAATTGATGAAAATCGGTCATAGATAGAGAATGCCAAATTTCGGATCAAACATGCAATTAATATGCATATGGCTGGGTCAGGGGTTTTGTAAAAAAAAAAATATTTACTTGAATAGTTATGATTCTTTTGGTTGGAGATAGTGAGGTCGTGGCTGAAGTTACTTTTACAGCGATGTAACATCTCATTTCTATGGAGATTCTCTTTGAACACGCGGGCGAGGCTGCGCCAAACAGCTAGAAAGTTATATGAAAACCGGCCCTGTCATAACATCTGTTCGTAATATATACGTATTCAACCGTTCTGCTCACTTTCAGCTTGTAACACTAACAAAAATTAATAAGCATTTCGCAGAGATTAACTATCTCAATATTAAGATTGCAGCCCTGTAAATGTAGATTACAAATAAACAAAAACCGGCCAGCCCTATTACAAAATTTACCGGTCTTCTAATAGCTATTTACTTCGAGAACTTCAAGTATATAGCATTACTAGCTGACTCGGCAAACGCTCTTATGTCTTATTCTTATTGACGGTTATAAAAAATATATGTTGGCTGATTGTTAAACCTACCCGATATGCACACAAAATTTCATTTATATCGGTCCACCCGTTTCGGAAGAGTAAGGTAACTAACATTATTACACGGGAATTTTAAATATAAGATAACGAATGCAGGGCATGAAAATAATACAATCGTACGAGATCCCCAAATCTTCAGGCGTTTTTACACGGCCCGGCCCTATTGCAAAAACCCTTCTTCAACGGACTTTTACTAACTGTGTATCAACTACCTCCCAAATTGATTTCAAGTTTGTAGGACAGAAAATATGAAACCATTCACGAATTTTGCGAGAGCCCTACGTCTTATTGCAGTATAAAAATTCTAAATTCCCTTTAGAACGGATTCTGCAGTAAGGCTTAGGGACTCGACTCGTCGAATGACCCGCCAAATTTCATATCAAATACGTAACGCATAAAATTAAGGCAATTCAAACAAACATGCAATATCCGAGATGGACTACTATTGAAAAATCTGTTGTTAGCGACCGTCTAGTAACTTTCTGGAAATTTTCATCTCGAAACTCGTACGTTCAGTGACCTATCCCTTTTATTTCTATATATTATATATATATGAAGCCGTAAGATGGTAATAACAGCTAGATTGATTATAGCTACCGAAAAATAATTAATTTAAATCTAAGCATTATGTTATGGATCACTGTTTTTATGCTACCAGTTTACGGCAACGTGTACACATCAATAAAATCTAGGGATATTTTATGTTTCATGAATTATAGCTAAAATCTATCAGGAATTCTATCTTCGTCGATCGTCGTAGCGTACGACAAACTTATTATTTGTGGTTGGTGCCGTAATCGCTTGTAGGGATCGAACCGCACTATTAAGATTGTTTTTTTATCAACCGATATTCCCAAGAACGAAGAAGGTTCACAATTCGTCTGAATTTTTTATTAATCGATAACTCCGTGGGATTTCAACAGATTGATGTGATTTTTTTTGCTGAATTCGAAAATATCGTCATCTGGTCCGAATAGGAATTGTCGGTTACCGTTTTCTATTTGCTTATACTATTTCATTTCATCCAAATCAGTACAGTGGTTTAAGCCTGAAAAAGAGACAAACGGACAGACAAAATAACTGTCGCATTTAAAATATTAAGTAGGCAATCGTATTCTACATAAGAACTTATAAAAGGACTGAATGTTTACAAAATCAGTATCTATCTCAATCAATCTTAAATATTAAACACACAAGAAGCACCCTCTTAATTGTTTATTAAAGCAAAGCTCAGTCTTGATTCAAGTGGGCGTTTGACTTGAATGAGATACTTGAATTCACGAATACTTACTAAACATTTGTAGTTTCCTCCTTATTAACTGTTAACGTAAAATCTAAGCTTATTAAATATGACTTACAAAAACGGGTATCAACGTTTTATTTATAATCATTATTATAATCTTATTATTGATATTATAATAAAACTACTGCAGACTGTTTTTGGTGGTCAATAGTACCAGAGATGATAATCTATACATATAATAAATATGAAAATAAAATTAAAATTTCCGTATAGCACTAGATACATTTGTATATGTATATACATTTTTATTATTATTAGTAACATAATGTCAAGCATTTTACCCTCTGCCAGCGTTCGCTCTATACAGCATACAAATATGTACAGAAAATTCATTCTGAATCTCTTGAATTATGCAGAGACTTTCCTCATGTTTTGTAAAATTTCAAGAACGCAAGCAAAATGAACGCCACCGATGCAACTTGCAGAATTCCTAAAACGTGTGTAATTTATGAAAGTTTAATAACCCCGACCCATGAACATTGTAAGGATGCTTTGGTCAAATTACGATTTATGCTTTAACTGAAAATGCATTTTATTGTTTGCGTTGGTTCTTGATGGCTTCTTAAAGAGGTCGTCTCTGTTGATGTCCAAACCCTTCAGGCGGACGTTTGGGGAGAGCAAACACTCCACGGCTTGTGTCTTTGGCTTTGCAGAGACCATTTTGGTATCATGCCTTTGCAACCGATTGGATCGTCTTATAGATATCGTTAAGTACATTTTCCAATAATCGCTTTGAAACATTTATCTAGCACTGACTTTCTAACTAAGCCTTGGATTGGAATTAATGGTAAAATATGGATACTTTTTGGTTTCTTTTTCAAGAAGAGATAAAAAGGTTTTTAATGCTTATAATATCAATTTTATTGAAAATCTACTTTTTTGCAACTTAATAAATCGAATCACAAATCGGAAAACGAAGCCTGAAACTTAATGACAGATAATTAAGTATATTCAAATTTGCACGGCAGTTGAAATAGCTTTTAATATTTTTATTTTGTGAAACCAACATTTATTTAACTACAGAAATTTATGCAATTTTAACGCAAGCTCGGCAAAACCGACATGATGAAACAGCAATGAGGTAGTAGGTATATTGTGTATTATGTATAGCACTCCCAGCGACATTTTAGCGACAAATTGTCATCTGTCAGAGGAAAATATTTAATAAACGAAACTGTTTTGAAACTGCAAAACTTTCATTTTACTTCAAGGCAGGACTGTCAAGTGAAATATGATTTTTATCATACAAACACTTTCTAGACTCGTCATATGTTCATGAGACTAGGCTTTTACACCTCTACTCATCACCATTGAAGCATTTCGAGGAGAAGAATATAGCACTGATCAAGCGACCGCCATTTTGTGACTACATTAAGCGTAGGTACAGTTAAGGTGCACATCAAGATAACCTCCATAATTACTACGGTTACAAATCCTAATGGACGGCCTAATGGAGGATTCTTCGGTTCTTGGGTTCAACAATGTAGGCGATAATAGAGACGCGGTTGCGATGCTCCAGTAGGTGATCACCAATGTAGGAGGTGACGGAGAGGGCGTCGGGGTCACCGATTTAGTACCACGCATGCACACACATTACTAAAACACTATTAAAATTCCTGGAAAACATATTGAGTAGTAAAGCATTAAGTACCTCATTGAACCGGTATTTGCTAGCTTAAAATATATGAGATTTTTCCTCCGCTTTGCGAGGGATTGATTCCTTTAATCTGTGCTTTATGAGACAGTATTCAAGATATTCAAGGGGTATTAATATAGAGCTAAATTTTCGATGAATCGGGTACAATAGCCAACGTTAAAAGTGGTGACATAACTTAATATTTGTAACATTTCTCGGAAATAATTTATATGTAATTAATTAATAATGATTTCAACGAGTCTTATCTTGTTGCGAGAACCTACTGTAATATGGTATCTATATAACTATATACTATAATAGCATTAATGAATATAAAATGTTGTATAAACGATTTTGTCCAACCACAGCATCTTATCTGCTCTTTTCTGTAGAAACTGATAGAATTGATCGTAAATTATTTCTTTGACCATTCGAAAGTGCTTCGAAAAGAAGAAGAAGAATTAATAAATGTTGGAGTTGAGTGTATTATTTTAAAGCAGTATGTAACCATATGAATTCCAAAGAACATAATATAAATGTATTTATAAAGCCAAAATTCTATGTTTACGGTAGTCATTACATTTTATAACATCTACTGCTTGTATCAATCAAAAAGTTTTGAGTCACCTTTAGATTTGTTTTATAAAGATTTTGCGTGTCATAAAATTTCCTGTACCATAGAGTGGAGCGTGAAAAAAAGCATGGTCATTCCCCATTTTCAATTCTTTACATATTGTACTTTTCACACGGCCGAAAATGCGATTTTGAATGGTGAATACTACAATCAATCAAATTGTAGACCCATTGAATAGAACAAAGTTTGTATTTTCGAACTCATAAAATTGGAACTTTGGCGACTTTTTTCAATAAAGCCTATTTATGGTAAACATTTGTTTACCAACAAAGTTGAATCAACATATTGAGGAGCCAATATCAGCAACACTGCGTGTTGCAGAGTCGGTAAACCTTGTTGAAATATTCTCGCTCGAGGAGCGTTAAATTTTAAGGAAATTTTCTAGTTGCTCAGCAAAAGTTTACCATTTACGAGATTTTACAGACAAACAAAAATGATTGATGTTTGTAATGTGGAATGATGAAATGAAGAATGAAATATGATATGAAATGATGAATGTTAGTATTTGGTATGTTGTGAAAGATACCAAATGTGAAAAGAATTCGTTACAACCCTACACTTCAATAAAAATTCAATTCGATTATGGTAGAAGTTTCTATATTATTTATAGTGGTTTATTTTCTATTGAACATGCTACTCGTGAAAGGACTGTCGATATTCATTAATAGTTCAATGATGAATATGGCGCATCGCTGCTAGAGAGACGGAACATGGATTTTGTTTTAAAGCGAACTTGGAACTTTGTTATTATTGCACTCGATTAAGTCATTAGTAAATAACTATATCTGACACTCTTATAAAAAAATATATTTTGTGCATGAAATGTGGGTTGAAACCTAATTACATGTTTAGGTTTCAATTTACATTAATAAACTAATGTACATTAAGGTATTTTTTTTGAGAGTAATTCCAATGCTTTTCTAGACCTCACACTTGGCTTGCATTTTTTTTTGTGAGTCATTAATATAAAAACCACTGGGTTTTGACAATGTATTTAATATAAATTTTATTAAATAAATAGCGGACTACTAACACACGTTACTGGGATATGAAAATTTATATGCGAATATATTTCATTGAATAAGATATGCGTATATGTGTCATTGGATAGGTCCTTGAAAGTCGTTTTTTGCTAAAATAAATTATTGTAGATATCTAAAGTCGTGAAAAATGCCTCTTTTTCGTAAATCCAAGATGTATGTACCTACAATTATTGCAGTCAACGCGAGTGAAGCTAGTTACTTTTAAAGCAATATTTATCCAAATAGATTGTTGGGAAAGCTTTTACATAACGTCAGTAAAATAATAATTATACGTGATGATAGGTGTGTATAATATTTCATCGAAAATCAAATAAGGCAATCAAATTGCCATGCGTTTCACAGTCGGTCCATATTATAGAAAACATAAACATTCTAATATAGCTTGTTTCATAGTCATCGTCACCATTACAAAGGTTTTTCAGAAAAATGCATAAATTAGGTGAATGTTTTTAATATTTCGATGTTAGCACGTAATACCTACATGTATGTTCCTTAATTGATGACATTAATTGTTTACACAAGTTGTGTTGTGTGTTATCTCTTTGGGTCAAATGGGAGTAGTTATGATCAGGTCTGGTACGACTAATTAATGTTGCTTAGTTTCGTAGCGGTTCTAAAACAATGTTGACATGTTATAATATACTTACACAATATATATATTTAACGTGTGTTGATTAACTATTTTAACAATTTTTCCTATGTTATTATAATATACTAAAGGCTCGTTCCGTCCGCCCGCATATCAATATTCCTGTTTTATCCCAAGGAAGCAATTAATCGGGATATAAAGTCTAGAAATCCAACCACCCAAGTCAGCTGTCAGCACAGCCTGTCTGCATACCAAATTTCATACAAATCCATTCAGTCGTTTCAACGTGATTAACGGACAAACATCCACAAACAAACTTTCACATTTATAATATTCAGTGTGAAGTGTGATAATTGTGGTCTTTCTATAAATTGTATTCTAATCTAATACAATATATTAGGTTTTATTATAAAAAAGAATTAAACATGTTTGATTTATCAAGAGCAATGTAATGGTTTACAGTAGCAGATGCAGAACAAATGAAATAAAACGTGTATAAATACCGTGTTAAATAAGCTTAAAGTTTACTATTCGGCCAGTGCCCTTGTAAGCGCGAGTGAATCGGGGCGTGCGAGTTGTATTGATTTTTTTGAAAGGTACGCGGCACCGACCCCGACTAAAGTACCATTTGAATTACTTGTACTTTAATAACAAGAGCCTAAGGTTTTTTTTTATATCATACTGTCTCTGGAATTGTTTCAATGTAAGATTTTTCTTTTTGCTATAATTTTCTAACACTGAATAAATGTAGGCTTCAACCCGTCATATCATATTTTTGAAACGTTTGTAAAACAAATCTGTGCCTGAACCTTTACGTCGTTGTTTGAAATTATGGAACATGATCTTCAAAAGTTTTGGAATTCAGTTTAGGGAGTCTTTTATATTTTTTAACCTTATTCTATATAGGTTATACTGAAAGTTGATATCAGTGTTTGAATTCATTTCGAACAATTGATTGTGTTTTATGAAAAACATAATTAAAATTGGCCGCAGTAATGATTCATTGCGCGGCCTTGTACTTCGAAACTATTAGGTTATTAACAAGCGTCCATTATCAATGTATACAAAACATACGATATATTAATGCGCAAGTAATGGGTATCTATGCTTCAGTTAATTATGAAAGTAGTTCAAAATCAATTAATACAATTTTATTTACATGACATATGACTGACAGTTTTGGTTACAGTGTGTTGGGTTGAGGAAAAATAATAATTAGCATTATAAATATTAAAATACTTTTTGACAATTTAAAAGCGCTTTTATAAGGACTCTAACTGAATGAATACATGGTTTTAGTTTGAGTTTAACTGATTGCCGTTCTGTCATCTTGTACATTGATTCGACCGATACTAATTAGAGAGTGGAACCGATCATTAACTTTATCGCTTGATTTCGAGACAGTCTTTATTTCATGCTTTACAATGAAACATATTCTACATGAAAATTGTAATTGAATAAAAATATATATATTTTCAATCGAAAATATGCATACTATACTGGAATTTTTACAAATGCAAAACGTGTGGTCAAGGTTTTTTAACCCCAACTTGTCATCAGAAGTAAACAACATTCAACATGAAATTGAATTGTCCGATATTTGTAAATGGCGTTGTAGAAGGTGTGGTCACTTATACTGTTCTCTTTAGGCGCAATTATTTTTTCGGCGCTTAAAATAACATAGTAGCACGCCAATTTAATTGAAATTTTCTCATATACTTTGTACGGATATTGATTACATTAAGTGTAGCATTGCATATGAATTCGTTCATAGGTAATTAAACAGGCATTATTATTAAAGAGAAAAAAGAAAGAGAAGAAACGACATTTATAAAATTTTTAAATATTAATTAATTATATATTATAAATGTATGAATGTAACCCAAACCCAAAATTTTATAGGACCACTAGTCTGGAAACATTAAATTTATCTCAATTCTCTTTTATAGCGGAGTTGAATTTCGACCTAAACTACAACGCAAGCAATGATAATTAATCTGAAAAAGTACATCGTGGATTAGAGTAAAACGAATGTTCAATGGCGGGTGCCTACATAAAAAGTTCCATTAGCGTTCGATAGTTACCCGCAACATGCAATGAATACATTTAGAAAGAAAACCTTACAGGTAGACTCAATAATGCACGGCGATGGAGCAAGGTCGTGGAGAAATAAAATTGGATTTAAAGTTCAAACATCGCCGAAGTAATTAGGTTTTAAAATGTTACAATACAGTATCAAATGCATAACTTTTTAAGACATATTGACTTCCACTATAGGTATGTTATGTCAGGCAAATAACGATAGACTCCAGTGTGTATGAAAATGACAAATACGCTGCCATGTTGTGCGTGGGAATTAATGGAAATAGGTGAAGTTTATTTAGCGGCACAATGAGTTCCGTCGGGTCAGCCTCAGCATAGCTCTCACAAATTAGTGCTCGGTAAAGCCGTTCGTTATCCAAGACATAGCCCCGGTTTATTGTCCATCCCCGCTATTGTTACTACAAAATAACTTCACTTAAATTTCATTGCAGAGGCGGGGTACTATAGAAAAGCCTATATTTTCAAACACTGAATGTGACCTGAATGACTAGGATATCTAATTTGGCTGTTCTTTAACTTTACACTAGTAATTAATATGTACGTACGTGTATGGTATATCTGTTCTAGGGGTAAAAATTAGCCTTAATCAATGAGCCTCCTAACTATCTCCGGAAACAAAACCATAGTATAAAATCCGTCTGATGCGACATGAAAGACAGAGATATAAATATAATTTCGCACTTTCGTATTTTTATAATATTAGGTTCTAACAATGTTACGATGTGAGCTTTATAAAAGTAGTAAAGGCTGACTTATACAAGTTATAATATATGACACGATATATATTATTTCGTGTTTAACCTAGACCAATGTTGCTTACGAGCTATAAATAATAAATCGTAATATATTGATTACAAATTTTTATATTGTGTACTCATATTAAATGGTTCGCCTAATTTCCCCAAGGAGAAACCGCATACCATTCAATAGCAATCAATTATGATTTTGTAGTGAAGCTAAAGAGTGTATTGGTTGAAAAATGAAAAAAAAAATGTCATTTGAAACCGACGTCCCAAAAGCGAATGAGGTTTTCAATTAGACAATTTTTTGGGTAAGTAATTGTTATTTGGACTCTTACAATTTGGAGTAGTGCTCCCCAGTCCCCCCCCCCTCTCTTCCCCCCAGGGACGTCTGTGACCTTCTATGTGAAAAGAATAAAAGCAACTATAGACATTTACTATAATTTGATACCTACGTCGATTGAAATCTCTGTAGAGTGAAACGGGTAAAGTTTTTATTCGTTAATTCTGTAAAAACAACACTGGCTTTTGTGGACAGTATTCGTTGCTAAGCGACTGCTAGTATTTCGTTATAACATTGCAGTATTTGTAGTACAAATAATTTTTAAATGTAGAAGTATACTCGACGAAGGAGCTTACGAATATACAAGCCAATGCGAGGAGGTATTACTCCACTTATGTGATTGCATCTAACATTATCTGAGACAGAGAGTTTTATTGTAGACTCTCGTAGATAAGACTTTGTCCAAAGCGTGTATGTCGTGGTCTTATAAATATACTTGTATAAAATTCTAGGTAATAGTTAAAAAATAAAAAAGTGCTATCGTAGCCCTCAAATGAATGGACCGATTTCGATGCGGTTTTTTTTTTATTTGAAAGCCGGTTTCCTTGCAGGTTTCCTTCCGGTTTTTTTACTATTCTTAGATAAGTTTTATGGAAATCTATCAAACAGCGGCCACAGTGTTGCATTTAATATTTTTTACAAGTCACTCAATAATGTTATAAAATATAAGGGCTTAAGGGGTAAAATCCTATACACTATCTATTTTTTTTTAATTCAAGATGGCTGGAAGATCACAGGGGGTCGGGGGTTTTTTAATTTGCAATTTAATATTATGCGGTATGACACATAATATTAAAAAACACCAAATTCGTTACACATCGTGTACACGAATGTGGTGTTTTTTCTCGAAAAAGTTTTTATATGTGTAAATGTAGCCTGTGCAGTTTTGAAGTTTAGCGCTGCACTCTTAAAGTTTTCTCATTTGGATTATTATTCATTACCTACGATACGGAGCAGTACCTATTGCGCTTTCTTAAGTAAAATCGGAGAATGCTTTTAATTAGTTTCAATTTTAAAATAATTCCTTTTTCTTAAATTCAGTAATGAATAACGTATGTTAAAAGCTACGATACAAATATAAATTAAAACACCAACAATACTAGTTCATATTAGTACTTTGGGACTGTCAAAATAATGTATCGTCAAAATTAAAACGAAGTCCTTTCCGTACAAGTTAATTTATTATATTACTAGCATTCCGACCCGGCTTCTCCCTTGTAGTGGAAGGAAAAAATAGACAAACCCGGAGCTTTCTCCACTTGGCTCCCGTTCCCGTTTTCATGTTATACAGAATTTTTTGTTTACTATGTAAATTAATATATTGTTAAACTGAAACCAAAACCAAAACGAGAAAAATAACACTTTTAATCATAAATAATCATACGGTTCGAAAATATGCTTTAAATGGCGTATAATGGGCACTTCGATTATCACGAAGAGCTCAAGACTCAAGATTGTCGGTGGATGCTTTCCTTTCCCGAGACCTTAGCGCTTCTCTCGAGAGGATCACATCACGAATACACGGAGAATTCAATTTGTGCTTAAAACGCCCTATAAATATAAACGTTTCACGCTTTAAGAACGTTTATTTTTAATCAGGTTTAAATCAAGACTTTGGTTAAATAAATTGCGGTTATTTATGCACAAGCAGGAAAATCGAACCATATAGTTGTAGCAAGGTATCCCATTTTTGGGGGAAACATGTTGGTAAGCAGCTTCTGAACACGGCTTCGCCCGCTTTGTTTGCCGCGTTAAAAAGTAGCCTATGTGACATACAACACTAGTCTCCTAACCATCTCCAAACATAACAGTCATATCATAAAATGTACTATGTGCTTTGTACGAGGCACTTGGTAATAATTATTGATAATGTTTTGTCAAATATCATGTTTATTTGCTTCTTTTTGATATTTGAGTAAACGGAGACTATTATCGTATGAAACAACTAGCTTTTGCCAGCAACTTTGCAAACGTTCGAATAAATCTGAATCCACCTAAAAACGCACAATTTCATTAAAATTAGCCCGACCGTTAAAAAAGAGTTCAGTGACAAACACACAAATTCAAGAAGTTGAAGCGAAATATACTGCGTTGCAAGGTTTTTTAAAGATAATATTAATTAAATGTAAAAAGGTATATCACTATTTGTAACATGCTGGATGCCCAGATGATGATGTATTAAATAGTTAACATAAAAAGTATTGAATTTTAGTTATACCCCTGTTAAAACTGAATATACACTTCTATATAAGTATGTTTTCGTTTTAAAATATCAGATGCCTCGTTTTCATAGAGGCTCGAGTTAATTATATGGCGTTGCGTTAATTTGATGTTATCCCAATTATTTATGAATACTATTCCGCCGCATTTTCCTGGGGATGAATAACGAATTTTCAGAGACGCCCAATACCCGAAATTTCCAAGGATTTTTCGTGACTGTGACTGATTTTGATCAACTTAAACAAAGGAATGATCTAATCGAATTTCATCAGAAGGTTATTTACTTTCTAATTTTTTACATATAATTTTTATTCGTTATTTATTTATACACAATTATGTTCTATAGATTTATATATTCTATTATGCCCTTGTTGACTTACGATGCCGAAAATCGTCTCGAATACCTCACTCGAATGCTCCACAGTAGTACATTTTCCCCGTGAATCGATAATGACGTTAAATTCTTAATGAAGCTGGAGTGATTGACGCGTGAGGTCTTTCATTTGTCCTACTCCCATTTAAAATCAGTTGGTGTTGATATAAAAGTATTAAAGTAATGATATCGTATGATTGCGATTGCGATTCACATCCATGTCATCTAATTTTGCAAATCCGTTGATGGTAAGACTACAAGGCAAATCATATTACATTAAATGTTAGATTCGCACTTCTTATTTCTGAGAGGAGTGGTAATTCTCCATCCTGTATTTGTCTCATAGGGGATCGGTGAATAAACTGCAGTAATAGGCCGACGTCGCGACTGCCTGGCGCCTCTTGGGGTAAACCGGGGTCGGGGGACGTTTGACAAGGGCTTAAATTCAATTATATTTGTTAGGCTAAATAATGATATTGTCGACCATGTAAAATCAAATATGATGGAACTAATTTTGATTAATTCAAGCCGTGATACAATAATAATGATTTGTCTCCACTCCGATGACAAATTACTCCTCGGTTGACAACCTTACTAGTTGTAGACATGCGGTCTGTAGTTGTACAGCCCACATGAGTAAATATCTGCTACAGACGACAAAGTTGGGGTCGTGTGTTCAAAATTTACGTCTATTGACAATTACTATAGGGTTGGCACCTGACTGAATGACAAATAAAGAGTATATGTATTATGGCTTAATGTTAGGATATTTGACTGATACAAGAATATAAATTAAGATAATAAATGCGAAAGTTTTTTAGGATGGATATGTATGTTTGTAACTCTTTCGCGCGAAAAGCTATGACCGGATTTTCATGATACTTGGCAGTGATGTAGCTTATGTAGTTACCAGAATAAACCATGAACAATAGAAATACATGTTCTTGCGCTCGATTTCTTTCGCTTCCTGTTAGTATTTTATACACTTATTTATAATCTGAAATTAGAACTCATGTACGGAAAAAGCTTGTCCTGTGAGATATAAACCCAACATTACATGCCTAATGGTAAGCAATTTCATCAACAAGTTTGTGATAATGAAGACGGATTTTAAACACGATTTATTCATTATATTATTAACCCGACGTTTCACGGGGAGACAGTCTCCCCGTGACGTGAAGTCAGTCCTCCGTGAAGTCTAATTTCTAAATGTTCTAAAATACTCGCGTAAAATGAAAAACAAGAAAATATGTACTAGTTTTGTGATAATCTACAGAATAATATGATATTGTTCACATGTATCACACTTTGGAGTCTATATTGAGTGGTTTATTCAATAAACGCTGCAAGAGACTAAACTGCTCTCGTCATCATTTCAGCAAGTTGAGCCGACTTCGATTAGATTGATCTCGCTATTTAATGAAATCTCTCGAGCTCCACGCTTCTAGCAGTTCCATTGGTCTTATTAACGTGATTAACTTGACGTAGTAACTTCGTGGTATATCTGTAAATTGAACTTGGAGAAATATATTATCTTTGTAAATTTATTGAATTAATAGATATGTACAAATGGTCTTGTAAATTACTTTCGGTTGATCATGAAACGAAAACCTGTTCGTAAATGTTTAAAAAAAAAATGATCTAAAAAATATGTATGAAACAATTTATATGAAAGCTTGGGAAATGAACAAACATAATCTGAATCGATAAATGTTCCGTATAGCCTTTGTGCCCTTGATATTGATAAGCAATTGGTATGCGTTTTAATGAAGTTTATTTATAGAACTTGGTAATAGGGTGGTTCGTGTTTGGTACCGCAGTGTTATGTAACGCTCGATATAGCTGGTGGTGGTTCAGTAAGTTACAAACTACGTGAAGAATTCCGTCATGCCCTACGCGGTATATTTTACACGATTCTTTTTAAAACGTATGTTATTATATAGCCTCCTATCCATAAAACCCTAATTCCATTGATTTTGATATTTATTTTCAGCGGGAATTGATGCTAATATAATTTCACATTCTACACAAACATACAGTTTATCCTTTTAAGGTTCTTTCTATTAATTATTTCTATGTTTGACAATATCCTAGGAAAGTAAAATAGTTTCATTGAGAATTCCGAGAATGTGTAGAACATTCTAGTATCTACTTTTAAAGTCCTAAAGCATCGAACTAGTCGGTAATTAACGTCAGTTACATGGGAGCTTATTGTTGTAAGATTTCATAGCGACATCTTTGTAAGTCTAACGAATTGGGTTATCGTGAGAGCTATGTACAATACGTAGGTAAGCTTCGTTTGCTGCCGCAGTCTTACGTAACATTTGTCGTTCGAATAGTAAAATCAAATCGAGATTCGTTCATTGATATGTCAATGGTGTTTTATATTTATTACTAAGTTTTTGTTTGTTCTGTATGATAACATTACTTGCATTATGACGAATGCAGCTATAAAATTTTAGTACTTCACATTGAGACGGAGAGTTACTATACCATACCTACTATGAATCATTGTTCCTGTAAATACACCGGGATATTTCTTATTTATGTTATGCTCTCAACGCCAAAACGACAGGGCGTTTAAAGTTTGATGTCTGTGTGTTACTTCTGTGGCATCGTTGCTCCCGAACGAATGAACAGATTTTGATTTTGTTTTTCTTTTCTGTTTGAAATGTAAATTGGTCGAGACTTCTTGAAATGAAAATCATGTGACACTACGAGGAGTTTCAAATACAAAATGGCCGCTGATAGAAAAACAGGTTGGGGTTTTTTAATTTATGATTTAGTTTACTTGTTTATGGATGTAGTGATATTCTAATTTAATGAAAAAACAATGTAAATAATAAATATTGTTAAAAATCGATTAAAGATCTATATTCAATACCTATTGATGGGTATAACGTTTTGTGCCTACGCTGCATTTGCTCCTGGATTAACGCGTAAACATCACGCTACTTTACCTCTTCTTCTCGCCAGTGAGAGAGCAGCCCTCGACAATTATGTTGATGACATGTACCACTGCAGTCTCTCTGGTTTAATTACATCAATACGCCACTGTAATTAAACTAGATATTTAATTATTATTACTGTACTTTTTAAAAACATTATCTATAGCGCTGTTCATTTCATATTAACGTAAGTATGATGTGGTTTTATCATTATTAATTTGTACATGTTATCGCTATAGGTTAGTTGCATGTCATCAAATGCTATAAATTTATGGCATCGATAATTGAAATGCATTAAAACCTGGATTTGAGAGCAATTACGAGCGGTATTTTCTATTAAGCCCACATACAGCTCGTATATAATATTCAGTTTAGCTTTTCAAATTTAGGGATGGCAACTGTTTTAGAGAGACGTTTAAAGATATGAAGTGATCCATAATTGATGTCTATTTTTAATGATTCTACACAGTATATAATAAAGTCATTACCGCTATTTTTTATGTATACTTAACCTTCAAATGTAAGAAATGCTATTTTAGAGGTTTTTTTATGAGAATTATTCAAAAGGAAAGTTTATGTGACCTATAATACGTCGCTACTGCGTTTATATTTTCCATATAGCCATGTTTGTGGAATTAGGTTGATTTAAATGATATTACAGTCAGTAGTCTTACCTGGAAAAATTTCCAAAAGATTAGATAATGTAGGAGGTTCTGTATTTAATTTTATAGATATTTGTGTGGTTTCATAAACAATCGCATATAGCTAATGGTTGATTTGTATACATATTCCATAAAACATAATTAGTTATAGGATTTTACATGAAAATTGTCGTACACCTTCCGTGGACCAAAACTTCCTGCAGTCACTTATAAGCTTTCAAAGTATAATTGCAAATTTGGAATGGCTTTTATATTACGTTATAATATGGGTAATAATGGGTAATTAATGTAATTTATGGGTTTATTTAAAATATAGTTTAAACTCGGCGAATATGATGCTCGTGCTTTAGAACTCAGTCACTTAGTCGTTCATACTCACAATGGATTTACGCAATTAGCAATTTAAACTAAATCTAAATTATCCGCATTGATATATCACCTATTTATTCAGTTGACTGGGCTATAATCGCCTATCAGCCCATAATCATTTTACGTTCTAGGTACTCCGAGCTGCGTTTCAATTATTTAATGTTTTATTTCTTATTTGATCGATAATGCCGCAATCGTCTCTTATGTTACAGTTACACGTACCCGACGCTGGACGAGCTGGCCACCCAAATCAAGGCGGTCCAGGAAAAATTCGGGTTTAAAACATTCATCGGCCTCGGAGTCGGCGTTGGTGCAAATATCCTTGCCAGATTCGCTATTAAAGAGCCATCCAAGGTGGGTCTATGTTATGTAGTATGATTTCAATTACTATATAAGTCCGGTGAAATTGCGACAAACAGCTTTCATCTAAAACTTTGTAAAAATGTTTGTTAATCAAAGGAAAAGATATACATACAGCCCTGGAGTTCTACACCTCTGGTTCCCGTTTGAGTGGGATTCCGGAATAAAAACTGTTCTATGTCTTTTCTCGTCAAATATTGCTGTTATTGAATATTCTCTTTTAAGGTTTTTAATTGAAAATCATTAGTATTAAAGGTTCTTAACTCACGTATCTACTTTGTTACTTGTAGGAGAAACTTCGTATACAAATATGTTAAAAGGTTTAATGTTAAAAGTTTTAACACTATTTATTTTATGAACATACGGTTTCAGAAGATTGTGGTCAAACTGTAGTAGTGGGCTTTAGTTGTCATTTACAGGCTCAATTTACGAAAGGATCAATTTTGTACATCGAATAAAATTGTCTAAAATAGCACTTAAACGCTATGTTCGCCAAATAGATAACAGGAATATTTACAAAACCGTTTCCCGAAAATTCCTTTGCAAAAAAAAAAACAATTCACCGACGTCCTTTGGGAAAATGCAACATCCCAAATTCTAAAAATGTAACCAAATTAAAACAATTTCCAATAATACACAAAAAGAAAACCCACAGAGTTATCAAATAACAATAATAATTATATAAATCGGACGAAGTCAACTTCGTTTGAAACCTCCTTTGTTTTTAGGACGTCGGTTGAAAAAGTTTAGGGAACGGGAGTACGCTTAATACCCTCGTATGAGAGTATTAGATTATTATTTTCAAAGTTATACTTGCATGAAAATTGCATCATCTATTGTCTCTTTGTCTATGCTCTCTACTTAAAATAATATAAAGCAAGCGTTTGTGTATTTGTCAGAAACTACTGGTCTAAATAGAATTTTATTTAGTGTTTAATAGTCCATATATAGCTATAAATAAAATATAATTTAAGACAGTGATGTAACACACACCGCCCCTAATTTAATGTATAATATGATTAAGTGTTAGTTACACCATTTATAACTTTAAAACGACTTTAATGAAATTAAAGGATTTTAATGATTTTATACGATTTGAACAGCTCGTAGTAGCAGCAAAAAAATTGAACGCAAAATCAACTATAATGCGGCCTCGTCTATTGGAGTTTACTTTATACTCTTGCCTAATACAAATAATTCAGTCGGTATTAGTTTATTCTCAATTAATAAAGATTTCCTTAGAAATAAACAAAATAACTTTCTTTATCTATTCTTTTTCATATCTGGTAAAGACATATTTGAATTTAGTACACGTCGAGTCTCGGTGTTACCAGAGACATTTGGTAAATGTTAATGTGTTTGATATTTTAATGTACTCGTTACAATAACATAACACTGGCACCTCGATCCTCCTATGACCTTTACCGGTCCTTTGTGCAATCCTAAGATTTACATAATTTATCGTGGTCAAGGTCAAAATTAACAACATAACTGTTCCGACTTTTACTATACAGAGTTGGTAAATCTTTACTACATAGTATAAAACAAAGTCATTATCTTCGACTTCAAAAATAAGCAACGATTTTTCACGGTTTTTTTTTTTAATAGATAGAGTGCTTCAAGAGGAACGTTTATAAATGTAATGACATCTATTAAACGAACTTAACGCCTGCGAAGCCGCAGGCAAAAGCTAATAGGTTATAAATAAAATCTTAGGATTTCCTGCAATTCGGGCCTTAACAGCAACATCCCAAATCTGAAAGTTTACGATGTTTTATAATCAATATTCCAAATTTGAATATGCTTTAGGTAGAGGCAGTGGTGCTTATAAACTGCACGTCCACGGCTCCGGGCTGGGTAGACTATGGTTTCTTCAAGTTGGCCAGCACCAGAATGCGCCGCACCGGCACGTGCGAGCCCGGCTTGGATCTTATAATGTGGCATCACTTTAATAGAGTAAGTGTCGCTATACTAAGATATACTTTGAGTATAATTTATATATATTTTTTTATTGATGTCAATTATCATTAGATAATAATCCTTATGGATTAATGAAACAATAATTCTAATTTGATATTTTGTTTCAACCTCAGATATTAGACGATTGATTTCGTTTTTAAACATCCTACGTTCAATTCTTAATATCTGAAGATCAAACTTCGACCGGCCCTTTGCCAATTTGGTATATAATGTCCAAACTGTGAGGGGTTTGGACTGTGTATCTTTGCACTAGAACGCACTGATATAATATAAGCTAGGTTATAATGTATCAAAATATCCTCAGTTGAACCAGGCGTGCCATAAGGATCTACTCATCAAGTACCGTAACCAGTTCGCGTGTCTACCCAACGCGGGCAACCTCGCGCTGTACTTAGAGGCGTTCGGCAAGCGGCAAAACATGCGACTGTCGCGCGAACGCGGCACGATGCAAGTGCCGGTGCTGAACATTGTGGCCGGAGGCTCGCCGTACGTGGATGCGTCGATCAATTTCAACGCCAGCCTGGACCCTTCCAAGTCGACTTGGATGAAAGTATGGCTTAATGATGGCTTTACTGTTAGTTCGGGTCTTGAAACTTCTATTCCAGTTCATACATGTCACTAAAGTTCTGGAAATTTTCGTGTAGTTATATTTATGGTTTACTAGCTGCGTCCCGCGGTTTCGCGGTATCCCGTAGGAATGTCGGAATAAATAGTTGAATGTTTTATTCCAGTTGTCCAGCTATCTACGTACCAAATTCCATTGCAATCGGTTCTATAGTTTTTGCGTGAAAGAGTAACTAACATACAAACATCCTTTCAAACTTTCGCATTCATAATATTAGTAGGATACACATAAATACACTAAATAGTATTAAACAAAGTCGCATTCTCTGTCTGTCCCTATGTCCCTATGTATGCTTAAATCTTTGAAACTACGCAACTTACTACTCTAAATTTTAATCGTGCGAAGCTAAATTTGCTAAATTTTAAGCTTATAGTATGAAGAACCAAAGATTTTCGGAGATCACTAAAAATCCTTTGATGATGATAATATAATTATTGCTTTCAGATAAATTACTGTTCTCTGGTTCTGGAGGAAGAGCCCGGCAAGGTAGCCGAAGCCTTCCGCCTCTTTTTACAAGGCGAGGGCTATGGTACGTTAACTTATGTTTTAAACAAGCTTATAGCGTTACTTTTTGTGTTAAATTACACGCTGTGATTTAATGTTTTTATAATTTGCAGTTCTATTATCTTAAATATGACTTTACTGTAGTTTGTATGCTACATTGCGGAGATTCAATATTTACGCACACAAATGTTATAATTTATATGAGATTTTAACAGCTTATAGTTATGGTATTTTTTATGTGTGCACGGTAGTGCTGTTTTTTGTTTTGTTAGCTCGATGCATGTTGAAATTGTTTTATTTTTATTTATTCGTAGCAGTTCAACTTGCAAACCAGAAGTTATGACGGGGATGATATTTATTGAACACGCTTTAAATCAGGTAAATGTTTGTCTTTTCTTTAGTCATAATATGTATTTTATATTTTCTTATATATCAATAGATTATTAACTCCTTTGCAAAAACGGGCACTTTTGATTAATTCGAGTACTTTTAGTAGAAACAGAGTAAAGGGAATTTGGTGCAATAAGCTATTATTTACTTATATAAAAACACTTTTCTTACTTAAAGCGGCAGATTCTTACAAAAAAATTCTGGCTTCATCAGGACATAAAACCTTGCTCCATTTAATATCGGTCCACGTCTAACAATTTTGAGAAATCCTAATCTTGCAATATGGTGCCCACGGATTAATTGAGGATTCCTAGATCGTCTAAGACTGTGTAATTGGGCTTCTAGAAGTCTCCACCATATGCACGCACATTATACGCACATTTCTAACATCTTCAAGATTGTTTTTGTAGTCGATTGTCCCTAATCTGATATCAAATCTGTGTAATGACTGCCACCAAACCGTTGGGACACATTACATAGAAAAGAGTCATCTTAAAAAAGACCCACTGTACTCCAGCGATAATTTATCTGCCAAATTTGTATAAATATGCCACGGAAAAACACTTTAAAAAAATGTACATCAATTACAATTAAAATGACAAAAAACTCGCTTTATTTACTCGAATCAAGTGGAATATTTTTAATAACTAAAATTTCAAAATTTTTGACTTTCATTTTAATTGCCAGTAATTTTAAATGCTTATTACGGTTGGTTGTAATTAATTGAATGAATATCAAATTTCTTTTGCTTAAGGTTTTAGTTGTATAGAAACATTTTACATGCCTGTTTTCTTTGCAAATGGATTTATATAAGTTATAGATGCCAATTAAATTTTTAAGATTAGTTTTTACTGTTTAAACCTCTCCGTAAATAGCATGTCTATGCATATTTATTAGAGTTTTAAAGCTGCGTTAGATTAGTTAGTTGTTCAATTCAATAACGAGGGTTGCCTTATCATAGTTGAGTACAAGTTTCCTAGAGATTATACAATAATGAAACATGAAACCAATTAAGAATGATCGTACGCTTAAAAATATTTTTATTTATACAGGAGACGTCTTTATTTCTTGAAGGATCTATTTACTTTTTAAAACAACGGAATACAAAACTTTTTAAGACTAAAAAACTTGTGATTTTATAGAAAATGTAAATACCTCCATATACTTTTTTGTTTTTGTTATAACTTTACACTGCGTTCAAAAATATTGACGCACAAAATGTTTAAAACATTAAGTACCAGAATATCTGAATTAGCCAGAATTGTTCAATAAATCACTTTCTTCGCTTAATATGAGGGAGACGGTTCTAGATATTTCTTTGTGCATTCCAGTATCACCCATTCCTAAGAAGAAGTTTATATTGGGAAGCGAAAACCTTCAGTCGGGTGAACGTCGCTCGTGCCGTCACTCGCCCGTCATTCGTATCACTGAGAATCCCATCTCAGAAGCGGTTGCGTGCTAAGCGCTTCAAACTCACTAAATATCGATTATTTATGACCGCGGTGAAGAGATGTTAGAAATATCGGAAAACAAACGATTTTTGGATGTCTGTTCTATATATTCAGTGTAAAGCACTTTTTTACCGAAATCAAATTCATCAACGTTTTTGATAGTTTTTAAATTTTACAGTCAGCTTAAATAATGTACTTATGTGGAATGCATTAAGCACCACATAATTTCTCAGTTAATACTTTATTTAAATGATTAATGATGACCTTTTATCAGATATCACGTGTATGGATTATATATTCTGTTATATTTCTATACATCTCTACTCCGTTCTCTTGTAGGTACTATAATGCTGTGATGGCGCGACTATGTGTTCCGTTTTTATCATGCGCATATACTTTTTAACATTTTGCGCAAACCTCGTTGGAACCGCTTTTTTGGTAGATCTTATATATATAACTCATGTGAGACGGAAAATGTAATCGCTCCATATATTATTGTGTAGCACAGAAACAATAAGAAATAAACGACTTCAATGGAATATTTTACTAAATTAACAGAATTTTTAATTTAAGTTATTTTTATTTATTTATTGTTATTTTTTTGTTACGATTTTTTTATGTTTAGATAAGTTTTTTATGTGATAATTGTAAGGTAGTTAGTGTGTTATGCGGGCAAGTTGAATTAAACACATGTGTTAGGTTATTATACAAAAGTCGTACCTTTTTTCGCTACACTGTTAAATATTCGAATATCTTTTTTAAATATTGGTTGTATTTTATCAATTTATGAAACAAAAAAATCATTATTATATCATTTATACGGCTTCTTATTATAAATGTGTTTAATTCAATTTGGAATAAAATTTTTATTATAAATTGCCCGCCTAGTTACCAAAGAAAGGAGGGTACATATCGGATGAACATCTTAGATAGAATATTGCAAAGGAGTGTTTGGATTATCTAGCACCGTGCAGATTGGTAATCGAATGTTTTATATTGTTAAAAATGCAATTTTATAGTATTGCTGTTATGGTGTATAACACGGTAATAATCGTTACAGCTAGATAATAATAAGTAGGCATGTTGCATTGAAAGTTAATAGAATAAATAAAATGTAGAAACGTGATTTTTTTTTATTATAAACGAAATTAGGCACAGACATTTGTACTTGAACGTTTTAATGCGCAAGCATTTTCTAAACTTAGATGTTCATAGAAAACATTTTTGTGAATGATAACATTAAAGTAGGCAATTGGTCCTTGCTTTTCTAGTGTTTGAATTACACAGTGTTAAATACAATATCGATTGCCATAATCAGTGTTAGTTATGAAGTATTGAGTACAACGTCGGACATTATATTAGTAGCTGATAGTAGATCTGAGTAGAACTGTTCATATAGCCTAATGTTTTCTGTCCGACTCCAAGGCGATGCACATTTCAAGTTCCATAATCATATTAAACGAGTTTGTAATTAATTCGTGTTTTATTTCGAACATTTAATACTTCCCTATTCTATTGTTCCTATATATATAATTTTTTTTATTACCTACCGTGTTCAACAAATTATCTACATTTTGGGTTTATGGTGGGTAGAAATCGCTATTTTGGTCTTTGGATTTTGGATAACGCCGCCTTTTTGGCTCTGTATTATATTGTTAGTTTCTTTTTATATGTTATTCACTATAACGGGAGATATCCGCTCCTTGGAACGCCTATTCATGACTGCACTATAGAGATACGACCCTGGGCAGTTTGTGGCAGATGTAGGAGTATTACAAAAAAAATCCAAGGATTGGTAAATTGGACTACTTAGCAAATTTAAAAAATCGTAGTGACTACGTAATTATTTTTCTCGTCTGCATTATTGATCTTTGTGAAATAAATGAATAATTTTTTTATTGTTGACATTAAAAATATTCAATATTTACGGAAAAATAATTTTCTAAAAAGAATTATAATAGTTCATATACTAACTGTGTGAAAGCAGAGGTGGGTTAGGACGTCGAACTTAAAGAGAGAAATCGGGAGTTCTTAACCGAACGAGCGTGTGAAAATAATTTAATTTTTCAATTTATCCGCACAATTTTCACATCATTCGATAGGGTGAATGAAAACATCACGAGAAAAGGTTAGTCGAAGAACCAAAAAGTTCGACAAGATGTGTCATCTTTCAATCCGCACTTGGCCAGCAAAATTTAGCACCTACTCCTATAAAACTTATTATACTTATTCTATAATAATATATATAGAATAGTAGTGACAGAACGAGAGATCATTATTTCTAGCTTTTCAAGCCTGGAGTGATTTAACTATCTGACTAGTTGACGATCGCGGTCACGTCTATCCAGGTGTTTAATAAAAACTAATCACTCAATAAAAATAAAAGCAAAAAGAAACATATTAAAAATGTATTATACCTACTTTGGTTCAAATTGCATTGATTTATTTACAAGTACAATTTCCATAAAAATAACAATGTATTGATTACAAAATACAGTATACCTCTACGTCCTATAAACTGAAATATTTTTTAATATTTAAACATTCAATTGTAATACAGAAGATACTAAAACAGTTGCCATTTAAAAATAATATTGATTCTTCTGTGTTAATCCTTAGACCCGGTAGTAATAAATTAAACTGCATGTTTTGGGTTAAATACGTTTTATTTAAATCAAAAAATATGGACCGCGTTGGACGCTCTAATATCATACAAATTACAAATGACCTATATAATCTCTAAACAGTGAATTCAGAACTGCGATCTTACAATAACTACATAAAATAAATAACTATTAATACATATTCAGGATGAAATTTTCCCTAAATTTAAATGTTAAAATATTTTTGATTATACACGGGAAAGGTCATGTGAATAATGCTAACCACCTAGCACTTTTAACTATACATATAAAATGAATCCCTATTTCCCTTGGTCACGCCATTACACGTCAACGGCTGGACCGATTTCAAAAATTCTTTCTCCATGCATTTACACTGAGTGACATAGGCTATATATGTACGACGGGGGAAACCGAGACGAGCAGCTAGTTTACTTTATAAAATTTAGAGGCTTTGTCAAAGTTTGCCAAACGCTAGAAAACTCTCAAAATAAATCCCTATATTCTTTATCAAATAATAACATTTAGGGATGCTTGATGTAATCGGTGTACTTTTCTCCAATAATTGTGAAGGAAACAATCTTGAGTAAAGATTTAATGTAAGAATATAAAAACCATTCGTATTAATGCCAAATAACAAGTTAACAGGTTGATTCCTGTTGGATATATATTAAATTTAAATTAAATTAAACATGCTTTTCTAAAAAATAAACATATCAAGTAAATGTACAGTCTTATTTTTTATTCTTAGTCATACAGAATGTCTCAGATGCTTAGGTGAATAAAAATGGTTATTACTATATTACGATGATAACTCATCAATAATAAATTAACACATTTCTAATGTATGTATCTAATATAATAATATAAATGTTTACCATACTGGAGGAGTACAGGTATAATTATAATAATAAAATATTATTTTAGCCTTATCTAAAAACTAAATAAGAAACACTCTGTATTAACAATATAAATACATAATAAAAAACCACAAACGATATTGTATGACTACGAACCATATAATACTTACTGGAAATTAAAACCAGCATAAACAATTACAAAAATAAAATTTTATACTATACACAATACAATTGTAGAGATTACACATTAGCCAAATTAAAATTAAGTGAAACTTTCATGAATCAATTTAGAAATTATAATTTTGAGGATCCATATAAATACACGAAGAAAACTGCGATAGCAAAATAAAATGTAACTTTTTTAAGAAGCACATTCGCTATTATTAAAATATCAAACACATTTCATAGTTACTAATGCCTTTTACTATTCGTCTTCGTGGTCATACACAGAAAAAATACACGTTTATGTACATTTATAACATTGATATAAATAAATATGTATCGATGGATGTAGCATGTCCTACGAATTGGCATGGTGCACAACTACTCACGTATGTGATTTTTTGAATGTTGTATTTTGTCTGATGGAATGAGTAACCAGATTTGTTCCTACGGTGGCGCGAGCGAGTTAAACTGAAACTCATCGAGTAATTTGAAAAAAATCTTATTATTACAAGGAAATATCATGTAGTAGGCGATTTAGCTAAAAATAGGGTCGATATGTTGTTCACTGCTGTTAAATTAAACGAATTAATAATCTGAACCTATACATACATATGTATTTAATAAGATGTCACATTGAGATAAAACAAAATATAATATAAACCATTATTGATAAAGAAAACAGAAAGTTTTAAAATAAATTTGATACATAATATGTATTGTCGTTCTTTGTTCTCGTTACGAACGCCACTACTAGTTATATTTATTTATAGTCTGACCAAAATTAAATATCAGATCATAACTTTATTATATTACTTATAATGGTTTATTATTGTATAATGCATCGTATATCGTATGTTTCTATTTCGCTTAGCAAATGGTAACCAAAATGATACATGTACATTTTAGTGAACAGTGACTTTGGTTGGTTGGTTGGTATGGTTTATACAACACATAAAGTCATACAGTAATATTTTATTTAATATATCTAAAATCTAAAATAATTAAATAATTTCGTGAAATAATTCAATATTCGCATTTATTTATATCAATGAGTGACCAACTTTAATATATACACTTAATAATAACAAATCCGTTAATGTTTTAAGTATGCTGGCATAACATCTAGCAATATTGCACACCTAATTGTAATACAAAACTACAAATATAATTACTCCCATTATAATTAGATTTCAGTTGTTAGTCTTTACATAGTTACAAAAGGAAACATTACAAAAAGTTTGCAGAATGTTAAGAAAAAAAAAAGACTGAAAACGATTTTATAAAAAAGCAGTTTCTTACAATAGCTTTATGTAAAAATTCTATACGAATACATCAGTGATAATCAGTGTACCTTAATATTACGTAAATATTGCGTCCTTTAAAATGATTTAGGATGGCCATTTCAATTATGGAAAATAATGATTAGTATAATGGAAATTATTATAATTAATATAAGTGCCAAGTATACTTTCTTCTTCCTCAGCTTATTCTGAAAAAAAAAAACCACAAATTCAATAAATATTATCCACCATGGATAATCTATAGTAATTAAGCTATAACCAGTGACGTCACTCAGTCACTCACCTCGATATCGAGCAGAAAGTAGCCTATGTGCTAATCCAGACTACAATCTATCTCTGTGTCAAATTTCGTACAGATACGATAAGCGGTTGTCGCGTGAAAGAGTAACGAATATTCATCCATCCATCAATCCATCCATACTTACAAACCTTCTCATTTATTATATTAATAGGATTTTAAATAGATCTTTTTGAATATTTAGAGAATATCAATGCTTATTTTATCATTTTATATCATATCATCAAATCCAATAAATTTGAAATATTTTTTTTTAATTCTGTTTAATAACCCTAATAGTCCGGTCAATTTAGACCAAAAAATGAGGGTGAAGTTACATAAAGTCCCAACAAGCTGAATTTCTGTGATGT
>NC_052122.1:7816450-7827879 GCF_012273895.1 Zerene cesonia | reverse complement strand
GACCTTGAATAAAATTTTTTCCTTAAACGGGAATGATGGGGAACTTGGAGACATTGTTTATAATTATGTTTTAAACAAATTCACAGAAATTCAGCTTGTTGGGACTTTATGTAACTTCGAATGTCTAAATTGACCGGACTATAAATATTTACTAGTAAATGAATTACATCACTTTTCTATATATTATTTCAACTTCAAAGAATGTAAAATGTATTAAGTAACACTGAAAATTATATCTAAAATATATGTCAAGTTAATGATATCATTTTTCCAAAGAGACTATAATATATGGTTTTGTTTAGTATTTGCTCTGTGGAAAATTCTGGAAACAAATAGTTTAATATGTTCGCAAAAATCATAATCAATGCATACCTTGTAATTAGCAGCCTGATGCAATTCCTGCACTCCACTCTCAACATTCTGTGAAGCATATTCCACGTTTGATTCAATGGAGTCCACAACTGCACCTTGATCATGGATCATGGCACCAAGCTCTTTGAATATTTGATTCACGTCCATGATGTCACTCTGAAATTTATTTATGATAGCAATGAAACACTAGGATCTCGATTTATTTATATATTCCTCATTGTATACACAAACAATAAAAAATATATGATAATAGTTTTCATTTTTGATGTTGATCGTTATATACACAAACATAAAAAAAAAAATGATAATGGTTTTCATTTTTTATGTTGATCATTGTATAATATATACACAAACAATAAAAAATAAATGATTTATCCATTGATTCAATATCTTTTGATCTTTTCACCTTTTTGAAATGTGTAATTGTAATAGATTTTATTTCAATACATGTTGAAATGACTGTTATGCTGCTTTGTTTTTTCTTTAACATTGTTTAAGAACATTACAATCACTCACTAAAGCTGATTATAAGGCATAGAAATTGGAACAATAATAAAGTATGTAACTCATTTATTATCCGACTCATTTAAAAATGGAAATGTGGATAGACTTCAACAAAAATTCTCATTTAAATATAACAATCAAATACATTATGAAAGTCGCAAAACAATGTCATTCATACCTCAAGTTGTTTGATGTCCCTCTCGCGTTGTTCGAGTTCAAGCATTTCTCGCTCCGACTGCAATGTGAGCTGCTCCTGCTTCCTCACATTGGTGTCACCCATCTCAACCAACTCCCTGTTGCTGCCTAAAGTTGTATGGAAATGATCAAGTTATATAGCGATTATCTGGCTGATACCAAAGATTTTGGTAAAAACTTCTATAAGTCAAGAAAATAAGTACAAAGTACTCTCTGTAAACCAAATTCTTTCATGTTGTTAAATAATTTGCACATCAGTTTTTTGTTTTTTTAATAGTGGTAATTTGTATTATTGTAAAATTGCAAACAATAAAGTAATTTTCTATTGCTTTGATTTCGACAATAATTATTGATGTTGTTAAACAACTCATCAAGGTACCTTTTTATCTGAAAAACAATATAAACAACACAATGAACAGCCTTAACATTGGATAAGTGCAATTTGATTTAAAAGTGTCAAGTTGTTTAGACCATATTCTAATACATTATCATTCAAACATTTTCTGGAAATTATTAAAATAATTGATTACAGAATTTAATGACTCAACACTAACCATAATAATATATAGCCAATATCATGTATTAATGACAAACTTAAACTTAGTAGTGCTTCATTTGGTTACAATTCTTAGAGCCCAATTTCAATGTTAACTATGCTAGAATGTTTATAACCAGTTTCATAATAACTGGATATTACATTCTATTAAGGTTTTATCTTAGTGAAAATAATAAGTTATGCTAAAATGTATTTACAATTTCTTTACAAAACTTCACCTTAATGTTATAATTGAATAAAATGTTTTATATACAAGAAAAATAAATAATGTGGAGTAAGTTTTAATTATTTGTCTCAGTTGTAAGAAACTACTATTTAAATGTTTGATGTTGAAGCCTTTATTTAATAAATTATTAAAGAAAGGAAAAGTTTGTGAATACATTTTTGTGGCGATGTTGAAAATAAAAAATAAATTAAATTATATATTTCAATAAAGATAAAGTTAACTTTGTAAAAATTATGATATTCAAGGCATTGTTTTCATGGTTATCTACAAATATATAGATTTTTATATTCACAGTATAGAATTATTGGTATATTTTAAATAAAAAAGAAACTGTGTGACTATGATTTCCTAAGTAAAAACCATATGTTTTTGAAGTTTTATGCAAATGCCTTATTCTTTCTAATTAAATATTAACAAAAATATATACATAATTTACTAATCTTGCACTTTGGCACATTCAATAATTGGGCAAATTGAATGTTAATGGAGCGTCCAGCTGAAACAACTGCTGTAAGAATTAAACCAGATAATATATTGTTGTTTGTTGCAATACCAGCATAAGATGGTCAGAAGAAATTGGCATATCTGCCACAAATATTATAATTCTTGGCAACATATACGAAAACTTTTATAAGAAAGGACTACAAGTTGCATAAAACCCATCCTCAATTAGAGATTACTTTAAAAGTAATTATGTATTTACATATGTACCTCTATGAAATTCTTTATTTTATCCATTATATATGACTCTTTCACTGCAATCCCGTAATCCAAACATTCCAATAATTTGCGACATTCTGGTTTTTAATAGTGCTAGATTAGTGAGTTTACACTGTATTGATAAATAAGATAATGTTCTTATTTCCTACATACAGAGCCAAAACAATTTTTTTTTAATTAGGATGTTCAATTTGCAAATTACCTACATTTAATGAAATTAGGATATAGATTTTATAGAAAATTATGAAGATAGATAGATTAAGAGTTATATTTTTAAAAAGCCAAAAAAGTTTGAGGTATCACACAGTTTTTCAATTATATCTTTGAGACAACAAAAGAACAAAGCATAATAAACATTATAAATTTTTTTATCATAATCACAATAGATAATAAACAAATACAAACTATGCCTAAAATGTAGGTATACAGGTATTCATTAGCAATGGAAAAAAAAATTATGAATCATAAAATCAGAACTTTGAAATGACATTTACCTGTTGCAAATGGATCTCCAATGTTTATATTTTGCGCTTTCACTTTTCTGACGTCTTCTTTTGTCTTCTGGGCTGCTGTTCTTTGAGTTGCCTGTATATATGTCATAACTTAAATTATGATGATACATTTTTGCTTGACTGATACTAAAATGTGTCTGATTCATTAATTGTAATGGCCACAATGTTTTTACAAAAACTCATGTATGTAACCTACCAAAAACTTAAGTTTTTCAAAATAAAAATATTGTAGCTATCATAGCACAGAATCAAAACTCTAACAAACCTGGAATGCATTGAGTGTAGCCATGTACTCATCACTGAGTCTGTCTCTAGTCAACTTGTTAGCTGGCTGGTCTGTTGGCATTTTCATCAAGTCCATTATCATGGATGATGTGTCTTTTGCCATTTTCTGGGTGTAGTTTTGTATCTGACGACTACAATACAACAATAGATTAAGCTTTAGAATCTAATGCGTAATTCCATAGGTATTATATCATTAAATTAATTTTTACATAAGAACTAATAAATTAAATAGTTTAGAATTAGGAAGTTACAAAAGGAATTAGCAAGAAACAAAGCAAAGAAAGACTTAAATCTACTCAGATACAATGTATTCATTTTAATCTACAACTTTAAAATAATCAATAGCACTATAAAAAATTGATAATATCTAAATACTCACAGCTGTTTCCTGAGCTCCTGAGAATCTTGAGGAGTCTGCAGTTGGTTGACCATTTTGGACATTGAAGAAACTGTAGGTATAAAATAATCATTTTCCAACAAACACACAGTATAATATAACATTCAATAACATTCAAAACCAGTAAATAACTGTGAATCAATAGCAATAAAACCTACCATTGTGCGATATTTTCTTGATATTACTTGCAATTGTTTGCGACAAACTCTGAAAATTATCGACGTCGTCGATCACACCTCCTTGGTACGAAGTTTCCATTCTGTGAAGATTAAAAACTAAATTAATTTTTATGAGCTTACTTACATTGGCACTGTACCCACAAGGCAATGCACTAACCTTAATCAAATTATAACTGCTTAGATTTGATTAACTTATGAATTATGACGTCCTCTGTTTCACATACGTAATTATGCGATGTAATTTTTTTTTAACATAATACGAACGAGATAAGCAAATTCAATACCGCAATAGAGTCATAAATTTTTACAAACACATAATAAACTATAAAAACAAAGAATAGGGAACTCTCAAAGAAAGCACGAAATCACTGTTCACGATGTAATGTACTGAAATATGAATTATCAATTAAGAAAATAAATCACAATTTAACAAAACCAATAAATATTTAATAGGTATACGAGCCACCAGGTGGCAGACTCGATGATTCCTAGTGTTGCCACCTTAGCCCTTATTGGACAGAGCCAGAATTTGGGCCTTTTCAAGTGATACATTTCGTTTTTTTTTTTAAGTATCTCTAAATAGAACCGATATCGCAATTTTTCGCTTTATCACTATGCCAATATAGAATTTGTTTAGAAACGTTCTCTGACGTTCTAGACTTACCCGTCCATTATTATTCTACTCTTTGTCTAGACTTTTAATTGTCCAGTCAATATGCTCGAAAAATGTTACCACAGATAACACAATACTATGTATTATAGAATCTAATATCTTTTAACGAGCAATTCTTGTATATATTTTCATGAAATTTAGTATATAGAGGGTTTCGGGGGCGATAAATCGATCTAGCTAGGAATCTTTTTTAGAAAATATCATATTCGTGTTTTATCGACTTAAACTAACTTTTTTAACAAATAGGAGGCGTTTGAGTAGTCCCATCTATTGGCGAATAATAATACATTTTTTGGCGAATAATTAAGGTTTTAAAACACAATTTATAAAAAAACAAAAAAAAAATACCGAGCAAAGCTCGGTCATCCAGGTTCAAGTATTATTTAAACTAAATAGCGTACTAATATTACGCGTGACCTCATACCCTTTTGTTAATTTTTGGTCCTTTTTAAACCTTGTGAGGGTGCTGGGTTGAGGTTTTCAAAAAAATATTTTATATTGTGATAATATAAATTTTGTCTATTGAAATAATATTAAATTATAAATAATTTTTGTGTTTTTGTAATACAGTAAATTCTACATAAAAGTTATTAGATATTATAGTTTTTGATTTACCTATAGTTTTTATTACTTTAATAAATTGGCGTTGTTTTATATTGGTAAGCGCTTCTTCTTCATTTACATGTTACTTCCCTACCTTTTAAAACTTGACACTGGCAAATAGTTCAGGCTTATAACCATAAATATTATTAAAAAAAAAGTTACAACCAATCACCAGAAGGCATAGTCTGCTAACCATTGATTTTAACGGTAGAACGGGTGAAACAGTGTATAGGTATATAATCTATAGTTTGCCTCCATTTTTTGGCTGAAGACTGAGGAGGAAGTACGAGTAATTAATGCAAGTTGACCAGTGAGTATTGATTAATATTTTATACATATCAGTATTTTTAGTAGCTAATTATGATACCGTAATACGGTATCATAATACGGTATTTAGCATATTTTTTATGGCTTTTAACTTCAAACCTACAGATAGACGCTACCGAAGCCAAAAATTAGAGAACAGTTTTCTAAAACTCGTGTCAATTATTTAGAATTATAAACAACATTAAACATTAATTCAAAGAGTTATTGTATTTTAAACAACATTTGGTTGTGGATTCGTAAATGTAAAATTGTAGACACACAATAAGCATAACTGCGTACATGTATACCTGTTCACGCACTACCCTCCATTTTCTGTACATTTTACACGGCCATTTTGATAATCCCCTTGTAGATCATATTACATATGAATAATAATGAAATTAATGTTGCGACAACTGAACAGTCACAAAAAAGGCAGAACAAAACATTTATGTTCACATACCTACTGAGAAAACATACTGAATTCGTACAAACAAAGGATTTTAATAAAACAATTAATATGATATACCCTCTTCATTTTAATCATTTCAATTGCTTATTTTATTAATTGATGTTGTAGCTACATAAACATATACTGTTTTCACAACATGATACAGTATATAGTACATACCTTATAATATCATAGAATATATAACAAAGCAATAAGTTCCTAAATAATGAGCTTAGCATCAAAACTGAAGTAGATTAGGCTTAGTACAAAACTGCTATCTAAACTTGAGTAAATGTACAACAAGTTTCTCACTGAGAAATTATCTTAAAATTTGTATCATGATGTATGTATGTTTCAGTATGTTATTCATCATGTCAGATCATTAGAACAGAAACATTTTTATAAAATGACTACTATACATAGGGAAATTTTATACTTACAAGCAATGTTGCTAGTAAGTATGTCGGGATTTGTTTAACAAATAAATTAAACATAAATATATACTTAGTATTGCTATTACTTTTTATTGACATAATGCATTTATTCTTTTATAAATATGTTATAATTCATTATCATTGTTAACCTTTTCTAAAAAAAGTTAATCATATTTATTACTATATAAGCTTTTATTAGTTTTAAATCTGTTATTTTGGAAGCTATATTTAATTTTGGATCACATAAGTGTTGGATGTTATGCTGTTTGTATAAAAGTCATTTTGTAATGATAACTATAAAAAAAATATGACGGCAGTAGTGAAGAAATTTATCAAGAAGCCTATTTGTTGAATGAGAATATCTAACTTTTCACTTTGTTTGATGATATTCTCTTAATTGTTTATTTGCTCTAGGGATTCTTGTCTTTGTTCCTGATTGCTAGTTCTTTCTCTAGAAAGAACTTTAGATTTTCTCTGAGGGATTTCGTTTTCTTTTCAGCGAGATCGAGTTCTCAGAATGAGCTGAAGGTGCGGGAGGTGACGGCTCAGACGCTTTTTTAGTCTAGGTCAAGGTAAACGTTGCCGAGCCATTGGCTGCATTTCTGAGCTAAGCATAACTGACTCTGGACAACACATTTCTGCATTTTTTGAAGCTAGCTTTGCACTAATCTGCACTGAATAAGGTAACCGTTGATTCAGTAAGTGAGGCAGATCTCTGCCTATTAAAAAGAGATGGATGAAATACTTGTTAAGCCAGGTTTTTCTTGTTATTGGTAGTGATGTTCCCACATCCCGGTTTAGTAGGTGATTTTTTACTTTGAGTTGTGTTCTTGATGTCTTGTTGATTTGTAGCCTGATTTTTACTGCAGTAAAATAATTGTTATTTTTTCCACTCATGACAGATGAAAATTATTGTATGGCGACATTAATGAGTTTCCCAATGTCAGGTGACATTATGACTGACTGTTAATGATAATAAAGCTATAATTAAATATCTTTGTCTTTAATAAACAATAGCATTATTTATCTTTGTTGTAGATATTAAGAAAGCACAAGAAAAAAACATTGGCAATTCTGGTTTGGAATTCAGATTCTAGAAGACCATAAGATTCCTACACTATGAAGCGGTAAGTGATAGCAATTTTTTTTTCAACATATTTTAAACCCTTTTGTAATTTTTTTCATCAGCATCTATTTTAGTGATACACATTATGTTATATCCTACTTATATTATAAATGCGAATGTTTGTAACTGTGTATGGATGTTTACTACCTTTTTCGTAGATGTGCTGCATATTTTAAACCCTTTTGAAAATTCATTAATATGGGAGCATCTATTTTAGTAATACACATTATTTATATCCTATTTATATTATAAATGCGAATGTTTGTAACTGTGTATAGATATTTACTACTTTTTTCGTAATATAAAATACGCTGTCGAACGTATCTTTATTTCAAATCGCAATGTACACTTATTATATTGTTTGTTTAATCTAATGTTAAAATTTAAATTTTGTCCGACAATTATCCTGCTACATACTAGGTGACCAGGCGAACTTTGCAATGTGTTTGGCACATTTTTCTTTTTTTTTAAACTTTTCATAAAGTGTTATAAATTCATCAAAATCGGCTTTGCCATTCTCGAGCTTCTTAGCGAGACTAGTTACCAACATTAGATTATGTATAGTAGCACTGCAAATGTTTATTATTATTTTATATGGGTTTCTGCATATTACTGAATAACAAAATTAATTACATTTCATGCACTGCAATAATAACTATATGACTATTATTAAATTATTGTTTTGTTTTCTGTTTTATAATAAAATATAATGAAATATACCAACATAATAAAGATTTCTCCTGTTTTTTATCCATATAGTCCATAAAAACATGTAATGTTCGAGTGTAAACCAATCAAATATTTTAACAATTCAAAAGTGCTTCTGAATGGATTAATGTTTGATATACTACTAATTCTACTTCCTACTATTCCTACTAATATTATAAATGCAAAAGTTTGTAAGGATGTGTGTGTTTGTTGCTCTTTCACGCAAAAACTGCTGAACCGATTGCAATAAAATTTGGTATGTACATAACAGTTGAACAACTGGAATAACATATACAGGCAACTTTTTATCCTGATATTCCTACTGGATATAGACTTACGCATGAGAAACCGCGGGGCGCAACTAGTTGAAAGATATTTCAACAGAATATATAATCTTTATCATTAGCATGCAAAAGAAGAACATAGGGTATCATAACATATAGACTATCAATCAAGGGACTAATTGTAGCCCAGTGAAGTTGTTACAAATAACTGAATAAATAACTGTTGACTGGTGACTGTTTTATGTGTTTATATAATTAATTTATGTCTATAGTAACTGAATTTAGAATGTTATTAAGTAAATTAGTTTATTTTATTTAGGGCACTTTAAATAAATATTTCATGTACCTAAGTGCTTTTCATTATTCACAAGCAAAATGATTTATAAGCACATAGACGATGGTGATCAATTACTACGGGTGGTTTAGCTACTCTAATGTAAATAAAATAATAAGAACTATATACCAATGTGTAGTGTATACATGTGGGTAGGACTAAAATCATGTTTCAACGCTTGTCAGTTTGCTACGGACAATAAAAGTGATTGCATCAAGCCACGTGTTTTGTTACCAATTTGGCCCCAAATACCATAATTGGCGACGAGGAAATAGTAATCCACGCGTGAAAAACTACAAAGAATACCGTGAAATATGTCGTTGAGTGGAAATGCGTCATTTTGTAGCAATCTCATGTTCGACCACCGCGCGCAAGAATGGTGTATATTCATAAGTCGTTTTAAACAGTATTGCACAGCTAACAATATTGATGATAGTTCAGACAAAGCCGGGGTGAAACGCCGTGCGTTGTTATTAACGGCTTTGGTGGAAGATACTTATTGCGTCGCAAAAGATTTGGTGTTCCCCACGGATCTAGAAAATATCGAATATGCTACGCTCGTGCAGAAGTTAAACGATCATTTCATCGCGAAGAGAAGTACTTTCGCCGAAAGATATTTGTTTTATAAGGCTGAACAAAGACCCGGGGAAGATTTAAATGAATGGGCGGCGCGAGTTCGACATTTAGCGCAGCATTGTGGTTTCAAGGCCGAGTTAGACACAGCACTACGAGACAGATTTGTATTGGGTTTAGTAAATGCCAAAGAAAAAGAAAAATTGTTCGCTGAGAATATTGACAATTTATCGTTCAGCAAGGCGTTGGAGATGGCCTTAAACGTACAGTGTTCCCGTGTGTCGTTACAAAATGCTGATGTGGTATCATCGGGGAGTTCGCAGCCGGGAGTCGAACGCGGCTCAGTTGGTGTGTTTGCGGTCCGTCCCGGCGCCCCCGGGAGGGCGGCCCGGGGCCCCACCTTCAGTGAAAAAGTGTTATGTGTTGTGTGCGGTGGTAAAGGTCATTCCAAAGAGCAGTGTCGGTTCAAAAGTTATAGTTGTAATAAGTGCGGGAAACAAGGACATTTACAACGAGTTTGTAATGTAAATGTTAAGCGTAATAATTATGTAGAAATGCACGGCAAAGACTCTGATGTTGGTGAGTTATTCAATATTAAAGGTTTAAAGGGAGAATCGATGTGTCTGACGGTTTTATTGGATTCGCATAAGTTTATTTGTGAGATAGACAGCGGTAGTGCAGTATCCGTTTTGCCATCTTTTATTTATGAAAAATATTTCAAATGTAAGCTGTTGTTACAACCGAGCCGGGTGGTGTTTAATTGTTATAACGGTACTAGGATTAACCCATTGGGTTATATTTGTATGAGCGTTACTTATGATAATATCGTAAAACCAATTAATTTTTTTATTGTTAACACACACAAAAACCAACCGATACTTTTAGGCCGTGATTTTATTTCTATTTACGGCTTAGAGTTTTGTTCGTTTAATTACAATAATTTAGACTCAAACGAACTTGCAGATAAAATTTTGAATAAATATTCTTTACTTTTTAGTGACACTTTAGGTACGTTTAATAAATATAAAGTAACTTTGAAAATCAAACCAGGGAGTCAATTAAATTTTTTTAAACCGAGACCGGTGCCGATTCCGTTGAAATATAAGGTGGAGGAGGAATTAAATCGTTTAATTAGTTTAGGTATTTTGGAAAAGATTGATCACTCTGATTATGCAACACCTATCGTTCCCGTTTTAAAACCCGATGGTAATATAAGAATTTGTGGTGATTTTTCAGTAACCCTAAACAAAGTGTTGTATATCGATAATTATCCTTTGCCTAGGATTGAAGATATTTTTTCAAAGTTACACGGAGGGTTGGAATTTTCTAAGCTAGATCTTTCTAGTGCTTACAATCAATTGTTACTTGATAATTCAAAAGAATTAACGTGTATCAATACCCATTTAGGTCTTTTTCGATATAATAGACTGGTTTTTGGTTTAGCGAACGCTCCTTGTATTTTTCAGCGAACTATGGACCAATTACTCGCGGGTATAGAAGGTGTATGTGTTTTCTTGGATGATATATTAATTACCGGTTCTACAAAAGCTTTACATTTACACAGATTAGAGTTAGTTTTAAGTAGACTACAAGATGCAGGTTTACGGTTAAAACACGAGAAATGTAAATTATTTCAAACGTCTATCGAGTATTTGGGTTTCGTTATTGATAAAGACGGTTTACATAAATCGAAACAGAAGGTTGAAGCCATTTTAAACGCAAATTGTCCGAAAAATGTAAGTGAATTAAAATCTTTTTTAGGTATGGTGAATTATTATAGATGTTTCATACCAAACACATCGAGTGTTTTAGATCCTTTGCATTTTTTATTAAAAAAAGATACGAAATGGTTTTGGGGCCGTGAGCAAAATGCAGCGTTCTGTAGAATTAAAAAAGAGTTAGCGTCTGAACGCGTATTAGCCCACTTCGACCCCGGGCTGTGTACGATAGTGACGGCGGACGCGGGGCCGGCGGGGCTGGGCGCCGTGCTG
>NC_052122.1:7786659-7815450 GCF_012273895.1 Zerene cesonia | reverse complement strand
GTCGTTGGCGAGTGTTGTTAAAGATAATGTTCGTGCTAAACAGATTTCACAATGTAACGCCTATGGGGGTCAACGAAAGTTAATTTTTAAAAGCGGAGACGAAATTTTATTTAAACATAATTTTAAAAATGGAACTAAGCATACATGGAAATTTGGAATAATTAAGAATAATATTGGTAAAAGAATGTATTTGATTTTTGTGCCGGATGAAAATGTTTACTTTCGCAAACATGTCGATCAAATTGTGATTTATGAGGGTTCTAGAAAGTACCATGAACATGTTTCTGATGATGTGAGTTGCGTCGGGGAGTACTCTTCTAATGAGGTAACGGAATCTACAGTTCCGGTGGAGTATGATGCTGATCAAGTCCCTCCTCAATTGGAGGAGGATAACACAACGCCAGATCCACAACAAGAAGCGATAGAGGAGGAGACAAGAGAATTGATTCCATTATGCTCAGAAAATGAAGGTAGCTCTGACGTCACTAGTGGCATGAGCTCTCCTCCCGCTCCTGTAGACCCTCGAAGTGACGATCCGTTGACCCCTCGTCGATATCCTTTACGTTTACGTAAAAAACGTAAATTTTAGTATTATGTCTTTGTTAAGTTTTTTCTGTTTTCTGTTTTGTTAACTATAGGTGGAGGGATTGTAGTGTATACATGTGGGTAGGCCTAAAATCATGTTTCAACGCTTGTCAGATTGCTACGGACAATAAAAGTGATTGCATCAAGCCACGTGTTTTGTTACCAATTTGGCGCCAAATACCATACAATGATAGTATCAACATAATTGTCTCATTTTCGCTTACAGACTATACATAGGATATTGTTATTTAATGCTGGCTATCCTGATGAGCGTAGTAAGATAAACTCATGAGAATGTCAATCTGTCATTTTCTTCAGATATGAGATATATTTTCATGGTAGCTTTATTAATTCTTTTATCGTTTCGATGTCGACTTGTGTGCCATACACGTCTTGGTCTCCTGTTTTCCAGTATTTATGTGCTTTCTGAGATTAACTTATCCTGTGGTTGACGGTTCTGGAAATTGGGAGTAAAATTCCAGCAAAATTCTTATATTGTAGTGGTAAAATATCTCGTCGCTTCATCCTTGTCTGTCTCATTCTTAAGGAGCATTTTAAGATCAAACTTATTGTTGGCCAGTTCCTGTAAGTTTCCCCAATCAGTGCGTACATTATAGAGATTTGCATAACTTTCATAGCATTCATACCAATAGTCAATTTTATATGGAAATGATTTGAGTAAACATCAAGACAAGTTTGTATTTGATGGAATAGACTTGATAGATCCTTACATATAATATATCTATAATATCAGACAATTTGTTCAAATCACTTGACCAATTGATAGGATCTGTTGCAAGTATGGTTTTTAAGCTGTTTTTGTCATACTCTTCTTAATTTCCCTTCCCCTAATAATATTGATTCATGAAGACCAATGAACATTTTTGCATTCCAGTCACTGCTGGCTATAAATTGAATGCCTAATTGAAAACTCGTCCTCTTGTTGTGCTTTAAGAGAAATGGTGGCTTCTTGTAAGTGAGCGGATCTGTATTCAGGAAGTGTATAGTGCTTGATGATGGACTCCACTATAACAGCAGACCCGGCATGTGCAGTGCAGGCTGTAGTTAGCAGCATATACATATAATTGCTTATTCTCATCATCATCAGCCCATATATGTTCCCACTGCTGGGACACAGGCCTCCTATGAGGGTTTAGGCCATAATCCACCACGCTGGCCAAGTGCGGGTTGGCACATGTCGCATGTCGTCGAACTTTTGATTCTTGGACATGCCGGTTTCCTCACGATGTTTTCCTTCACCGTTTGAAGCAGTGGTGATGTTTTCCACATGTGCAGATAAATTGAAAAATCAATTTATTTCCTGCACGCTCGCCCCGGTCTCGAACCTCGACTTATCGATTTTGAAGTCCGAGGTTCTCACCAATGAGCCACCACTGCTTATTTTATTTTTTTTTGTCTTATTTTATTATTTTAATTGCTTTTCCCCCAAATCCTCGGCCCCTAAACCGTCCGACCGAGCTTGGCTGAGTCTGGATGATGTCCAATTTATATGATATTGTTTGCACTACATTGGCCCTATATTATTTACATCCCTAGATTCTAGGGTTTTTGTACAAATTTTTGTTGCTCTGTTCATAAACATTAAAATTACTAGATTAGAAGATTTCTTAATATTGTTCCGTGACAAGTTGTGTCTTAGTCTCATTTGGATTACGAGTTGGGAGATATATTATGTATTAAAATATGCCTATTTTTTATACATTTTTATTGCGTATTATGCTAATTTAAAATATTGTATTCTATGGACTGTGTCATTAGAAATGTGAGTTTAAAATAGCGTGGCTTAGAGTTTGAAAGGTCTTGATTGTCACTAAAAAGTTTATTGAGTTGAGACATATTATAGTTTGAATTATCTGTCTATTAGAAATGGATTAAAATGACTTAATTTACATATAAAACCAAAAGTGAAGCTAATATAAGCGTTTAAAGAAGGGATACTTATCCAGAATTTAATTTTTACACGCTTTTTATTAGCTTCACCTGTATGTTTGTTTGTATGTTTGTTTGTATGTTTGTTTGTATGTTTGTTTGTATGTTTGTTTGTAACCGACTTCTTTGGGCGCGATTTTGACCCACTTTAAACGGCCAGATTTCGTTCAAACTTTGTAGATTTATTGAGGACCGATGACAATACACTAATTTGATAAAATTATTCCATTTTTTAATTTGCAAAATATGATTTTTGTTAAAGCGTGTTTTTTAGTTTTTTTTAAACTAATATTTATTATTAGCATTTAGCTCTGCATTAATGAAAATTACATATGAAAAAATGTATCTGATAATTACAGCGTACACGCACAGCGCAAATTCGCCGCAGGAATAAACATCCCGAATACACGTCAAACGCAACAATCAGGTGTGGATAGGAGAACCGAAACACCTCCAGAGTCTAGAGTGTTTCAGATACACACCACACCTAGCTCCATTCTTGATGTTGTGTCCTTCCAAGGCAAGTAAAACATTATGATTACATTCAGTCAGAAAAGTATCGGGAATTACAGTTTTACATTTTGGCGCGGAGTTTGAGTTGCATATGTTATTTATATTAAATATAGTACTGTTTTAGTTATATCATATCTATTGCCCATTTCATAAGTTGTTCCAGTCAAATCCATCAAAGCTAACAAGTGTTTTAATATAACAGCCTTCATTAAAGCAAACAAATACTTTACGATACGATTACATATGCTATTAAAAATTCAAATTCATCTTCAGCCTGTGCAGAGACCCTTTCAGGTATCATGTTTCGGATTGTGGTGTATTATTTAAACTGCAATACGTGACTGATGATATTATTAAAACCTTTAAAACATTAAATATAAAGAAAACGTGCGATCTTTGGGGAATGTCTGTTAATTTTCCTTTTTTCGCCTTAATTTATATCATTTATTATATTTTATAATTATTTCCTACTAATATATATATATATATATATATATATATATATATATTATAATATTTAGATTAAATACCAATTTGCTTTTAAAATATCTATAAGTATGTTTGTATTGCTTATATAATGTATGCATGTATGTTTATTGCTTCTGACTGGCACTCCAACAAGGAGCTACTGAAAATCAGCGCCACACCGTTTAGTCATAAGTTCACTTTTTAATTTTAATTTAACTGTGTATAAATGTGGTGGTGTTAAATAAACATTATTTCTTTCTTTCTTTCTTAATTTAGTCAGTATTATAATAGAAAATATTTCAAACCATTTAGCATTAATATTTAACACATGTTGTGACTGTGGTACGTTCCCTGATCTATTAAAGTTTAGTAAAGTTGTCCCTTTATTTAAGTGGTAATCAAGAAGACTGTAATAACTATAGACCCATCTCTATTTCACCAACTTTAAGAAAAGTAAATATTAAATCAATTGTGTCGTCACTTCGCTTCAAATGGCTTACTGCATGCCAATCAGTTTGGTTTTACAAAGAGGCGCTCGACCACTGACGCTGGAGTAGCTCTTTTGCCCCACATATATAAAGCATGGAAAAACTCAAAGATGCTCTAGAGATATTCTGCGATCTTTCAAAAGCATTTGACTGTAGAACATTCCACATCCGACCGTTGGCGTCAATGGAGAAATTTCTGCCGGTGCGACTGTTAACATCGGTGTTCCGCAGGGATCCATTTTGGGACCTTTTTTATTTTTGGTATATATCAATGATCTGCCATGTTATTTGCAGCATATGTGAAATAGTACTGTTTGCAGATGATACCTCATTTGTCTTAAATCTGGATAGACATAACCCAAATGTTGACGAAGTAAACAATGCTCTCTTACACGTATGAAACTGGTTTAAAGTAAATAATTTATTAATAAATGCTACTGACGAATTGTGTTGAATTTATACTTCAAAACGTAAAAAAGTTTAAAAGAATCATGACCTTTAATGGAGAGGTATTAGACACTGCGATGTAGATACAGCTAGTTTGATTTATTTTAGCTACTTCCATAGCATGGCCTATGGAATTCTGCTATGGGGCAGGGCAGCTGATATTGAAACTATATTTGTATTACAAAAGAGGGCCATACGTTCCATATATAATTTATGTGCTCGTGCCTCATTAAGACATCTCTTTAAGAGTACTGATATCCTTACTATGCCGTCACAGTATATATTTAATAAAATTTTACAAATACACAATAACATCGACTTACATACAAAAGTAGGTGATAAACGACACGAGGAACAGAAATAAAATTGCAATGCCTGTTTTCCGGCTTAGTAAAGTAAAAATTCAATCATTCATGGGACAAGGTATACGCTTATACAATAGAATTCCTCATAGTATTAAATCGTTTAGTAGTGCTAAATTCAAAAACTATATTAAAAATTTATTAGTTCTACGAGCCTACTATAGCATTAATGAATATCTGGAATATGACAATCCATGGAATGTTGTCGCTTAAGAACCACAGGACAGTTCATTGGCATAATTGTTATTATATTGTATCTGGAATTAAAATGTAAAATTGATTACTTTAAAGAGCAACTACAGAGTTTCTTGCCGGCTCTTCTCTGTAGGAACTGCCTTCCAAACCGTTGGTAAATGTTATAACTGTGTAATATTATGACGATTCAAAACTGCTTCTATAAGAAGTCTAGTTGAATGAATAAATGTTTGAGTTTGAATATTAGTCGTAGGTAATATGTTTACTACAATGGAAATTTTTAGTAGGGTATGGAAAAATTCTAATTAAGCCGACAATATACATTATCTGTCTATAAATCTATACATTCATCTATCTACTAAACTGGAAAGCGTCTGTAAACATTTCTGTCTTTTTAAACAAATAAAAATATTTATGTAATATTATAAGCCCATATTAATGCTGAGTTCTTGTATTTCTCATAGGTATTCACACTCACTTGCAACCCATTGTGGTATTAAAAAGGTTGGAAGATACAGCAAGTACTAGCAAAGCTAACGAAAATGGTGAAACCCAACCATCCTATCAATTCAGAGACAGGTCGAAGATAAAAAAAAGTGTACGATGGGAACCGTGCAGTGATACAGGTCATTACTAGTATTTAAAAAATAGTAATATCACCCCTCTCGCCCTAGAGGCCGTTTTCATAAAACCAGAAATAAAAACAGATAATTTCAGAGAGTTGGTCTGAATAATTTTTACTATATAGCCTTTGTGCTATTCATTACTCCGCATTACTCATACATTCGCAATTTGTGAACTGCAACCTGCTTAGCTAGTGTCTTATTGTGCTCGATTTAAATATGCTATTATTACATCATATTTTTATTTGTCCTAGGTATTTATAAAAAACGAAAATTAAACCCGAATGTATACAAAAAGAAGTCGTCATATAATATTGGAGCCCTAGGTAATACTGTTTTATGAGATGCATATATTTTAAGAAAACCGTAATTCATCATCATGTTTTTATTTCAGTTAAGGAACTATCTGTACCCATAACGCCACTTCCTAGTACTTCTAAAGATACAGCAGGTATGATTTTGTTTTCATGATTGATAAGGGTATATTTTACCGTAGTAGCGTACATTTTATATAGACAGAAGGACACTGCCTATTATTGCCCCATATTTGCACCACAACTACTCTCTCACAAAATATATGTATAGAGATGCATTCTGATAAAATAATATGTACATATTTCATGTTATATTTTTATATAATACCTTGATTGATTGATTGAAGTCGTCAGATAATAAGGAAGCCCTAGGTAACATCTATATATATAAAATTCTCGTGTCACAGTTTTCGTTGCCAAACTCCTCCGAAACGGCTTGACCGATTCCTCTGAAATTTGGTAAGCATATTGGGTAGGTCTGAGAATCGGCCAACATCTATTTTTTATCCCGATATTCCTACGGGATACGGACTTACGCGGGTGAAACCGCGGGGCGCAGCTAGTTGTTTTATGAGATGCATATATCTTAAGAAAACCATAATACATCATCATGTTTTTATTTCAGTTGAGGAAGTATCTGTACACATGTCGCCTCTTCCTAGTACTTCTAAGGATACAGGAGGTATGTTTTTGTTTTTTTGTGGTTGATAAGGGTATATTTTACCGTAGTAGCGTACATTTTATATAGACAGAAGGACACTGCCTATTATCGCCCCATATTTGTACCACTATACTCTTTCATAAAATATATGTATAGAGATGCATTCTGATAAAATAATATGTATTTCATGTTATATTTTTGTATAATACCTTGATTGATTGATTGAAGTCGTCAAATAATAATGAAGCCCTAGGTAACGTTGTTTTATGAGATGCATATATTTTAAGAAAACCATAATACATCATCATGTTTTTATTTCAGTTGAGGAAGTATCTGTACACATGTCGCCTCTTCCTAGTACTTCTAAGGATACAGGAGGTATGTTTTTGTTTTTTTTATGGTTGATAATGGTATATTTTAGCGTAGTAGCGTATATTTTATATAGACAGAAGGACACTGCCTATTGTTTGCCCCATGTTTGTACCACTAATACTATTATTATTATTTTATTTAAGCACACTAGCAGCTAAAAAGCTGATGCGTGTGTATTTTATGATTTGAAGAAAACATTTAGTTCATTCAATTTATTTTTAAAACTATTCAACTACTATTATTTACTATTATAACTATTCCACTCTATGACAATTGGATAGAAAATTCCTCAGGGGGTTCCATTTACTTCGCACTCTCCACAAATTGCGTGAATGTCCACGTAAATCTTTGTTTTCATTCAGAGTGTACAAACTGTCAATCCCGGGTATATTATAATACCCACTAAGTATTTTGTATGTGTCGATAAGACTTCCCCTCTGCCTGCACCTTTCAAAAGATGTGAGGTCAAGTGCTTTCAGACGTTGTTCATAAGGTTAATTTCTAAGATATCTGACCATCTTTGTAGTTCTTCTTTGTACATTTTCTGTGTGTGTGATATCTTTTTTAAAAATATGGATCCCAGATCACATATGCATACTCTAACAGTGGTCGTATGTAAGTTTTATATAACTTTATGAAAGTTCTCGATGTAAGACGTTTAAAAGCTTTCCTAACAAGATACATCATGGAGTTTGCTCTTTTAACCACGCCAGTAATGTGAGTTTCCCAATTTAAATCAGATTGATTGAAGTCGTCAAATAATAATGAAGCCCTAGGTAACATTGTTTTATGAGATGCATATATTTTAAGAAAACCATAATACATCATCATGTTTTTATTTCAGTTAAAGAAGTATCCGTATACATGTCGCCTCTTCCTAGTACTTCTAAGGATACAGGAGGTATATTTTTGTTTTCATGGTTGATAAGGGTATATTTTAGCGTAGTAGCGTACATTTTATATATGTCACCGTTAGATTGTAAAGATCGTTAGATTACAATCTATCTAGCGAGATTGTAAACTATCGATAGATTGTGATCCGTATCATTATGATTGCAATTTGACTCATTATTCTTCGCTATATTGTAATCTACCGAAGTGAAACTGTTAAATTACAATCTGTCCCGCGTCAAATTGTCAACTGTCTGCAAGTTCTTCCTGATTGGTCGGTCTCATTGTAAGAGCGATTTATCACGACAAACCGTTCTATGTCCCCGTAGAGTTACAAATAAAATAGATAACCTAACCTAACCTAACCTAACCTAATCATATTTTTTATGTCTTGATTTAATCGGTCTATACTTCATTGGCTTTGCGGATATCTTGGTCTTCCATTAACTATTTTACAAGCAGGCTGCATTTTATTCGAAAGATATTAGTTATTTTCAAGACAAAATCAATTTATAATTACGAAAACATAGTTGTTTACATTCGACGACTAACGAAATAACAAACAAATATGGCGTGTGGTTGGGGTGGCGGTGGCACATACCGTTCAACCAATCAGTGCGCGAGTTGCATTCCGTCCTACGCCGGTTCACAATTCGACCGTTTCCCATCGATAGATTACAATCAAGCGAAAAATGATGCGTTAAATTGCAATCATAATGATACGGTTCACAATCTATCGATAGTTTACAATCTTACGGTGACATATAGACAGAAGGACACTGCCTATTATTGCCCTATATTTGTACCACTAATACTCTCTCATAAAATATATGTATAGAGATGCATTCTGATAAAATAATATGTATTTCATGTTATATTTTTATATAATACCTTGTTTGATTGATTGAAGTCGTCAGATAATAATGAAGCCCTTGGTAACATTGTTTTATGAGATGCATATATTTTAAGAAAACCATAATACATCATCATGTTTTTATTTCAGTTAGGGAATTATTTGTACCCGTATTGTCTCCTCCTGGTACTTCTAAGGATACAGCAGGTATGTTTTTGTTTTCATGGTTGATAAGGGTATATTTTAGCGTAGTAGCGTACATTTTATATAAATAAAAGGACACTGCCTATTATTTCCCCATATTTGTACCACTAATACTCTCTCATAAAATGTTTATTATTTTGTTATATTTTATATATAAAAGAAAGTGGTGTTAGTTACACTATTTATAACTGAAGAACGGATTAACCAATTTGGCTGAAAATTTGTGCAGAGGTAGCTTGGACCCAGGAGACGGACATAGGGTAGTTTTTATCCCGGAAATCCCACGGGAACGGGAACATGCTTGAAAAACCCCGGGTCTAAGTTTCCTGCGACTATGCGAGCATAGCCGCGGGCGGATAGCTAGTATTTTTATATGAAACCTTGTTTGATTGATTGTTTCATCAACATACTTAAGCATATTTTTTAAATTCCATGTATGTTCATGTATTTTTTTAATTGTTAGCTGTATTATGCTTTTAGTTATCATTGAGAATTCAGATTCAATAATAGAAGAAGAGGAAGAAGAAGTTGTGGAAGGGCATATAATGCAAGGTATTGCAATTTTTTTTAGTAATTATAACTCCTCTGTTTATAACAATAGATTATGCTGTAGCATTGAATGTAATACAAAATAAATATGCATACATTGTAAAATGTTAACATATTGTGACATGAATATTATCTAAATCAAACATAATCTTTTTTTTTAATTTTTTATGTCATAGTCGACAATTGAGCAGGTGGGTCGCCTGATGGAGAGCGCTACCACCGCCCATAAACATTTGGAGAGGAGTAAGGTCAATTGCAGACCTTTCGCCTCTACAAATGGATTGCCGATTTTATATTGGGAAGGGATTAAGAGAGGAACGAAGGAAAGGACTGGGACGGTTAGGGAAAATGATATAGGCCACCCACTGTACGAAACACAATAGCAAGCTATTATTACACGCCGGTTTTCTGTGGTGGTGGGGTACTTCCCGGTGCGAGCTGGCCCAATTCGTACCGAAGCGTGCTCGACTCCCACATTAGTAATATTCTACATAATCTTATTCGATTTATTTATAATTTGAACAATATCAATAAAAATTATATTTTCTTTATTTTAATAATATTCATGAATGAATGTATGAACATATAAATAATGTTAATGATAATTGATAATGTTAAATTAATAATTGATTCTAATAACAATACAATATTATGTATTAATTGCATGCCAGTTCACATACGAATACGTAATTATAACGAATTATGAATTTGAATAGAATTTGTAATGAATTAGAAATGAATTTGAAAATATGCTGATGAGGTTTCACATAGTTAGAAATGTGACTTGTTTTGATCTCCATATTTGTTTGTTGGTAACCTTTTAGATACCATTGAATACGCGGATGAAATCTTAGTGAAAACAAAATTTGAGAACGCCGATTACAAAGAAGGTATTGCATTTATTCACACTCATTAATTATAATTCCTTTATTGTTACGATTATTCATATTTTATAAAGAATTTAAATTATTTTCGGATCGGATCAGATGAGGCTTTAGATAGAAAAGTTATTGATGACTTTTCGTATCGAAAACCAACGTTTTTCTAATATTGTATTTGTTAAAGCAAAAATATAGCAAAATGTAACTTTATTGTCTTGGCCACCATGTTTTGGTAACCATACTGTGGTGACACGAACATTGGTGACACGACTTGCCCTCTCACCCTCAGACAACAAATATGGATAATCTTGTTCTGGTACATTGATTAATTACTGGTATACTAATAGATGTGTAGAAATTAAGATGTTGACGAGGTGATTTTTATCACCAACATAGTTCAAAAATTCAATAAACAATGTGTTTGATTCAAAACATTTTGTAGATATATGATGGACATGCAATTAATATGTGCATGTGTGTGTCACTGTTATGGTAGAAGAAGAAAAAAAAATCTTAAAGTAAACATAATCAATGTAACGTTTTGTTGTTTTTTTTTTTTTAATAATAAAATAAAATTTGATAATTGATAATGTTAAATTAATAATTGATTCTAAAAACAATACAATATTATGTATTAATTGCGTGCCAGTTCACATAGGAATACGTAATTATAACGAATTATGAATTTGAATAGAATTTGTAATGAATTAGACATGAATTTGAAAATATGCTGATGAGATTTCACATAGTTAGAAATGTGACTTGTTTTGATCTCCATATTTGTTTGTTGGTAACCTTTTAGATACCATTGAATACGCGGATAAAATCGTAGTGAAAGCAAAATTTGAGAACGCCGATTACAAAGAAGGTATTGCATTTATTCACACTCATTAATTATAATTCCTTTATTGTTACGATTATTCATATTTTATAAAGAATTTAAATTATTTTCGGATCGGATCAGATGAGGCTTTAGATAGAAAAGTAATTGATGACTTTTCGTATCGAAAACTAACGTTTTTCTAATATTGTATTTGTTAAAGCAAAAATATAGCAAAATGTAACTTTATTGTCTTGGCCACCATGTTTTGGTAACCATACTGTGGTGACACGAACATTGGTGACACGACTTGCCCTCTCACCCTCAGACAACAAATATGGATAATCTTGTTCTGGTACATTCAATAAACAATGTGTTTGATTCAAAACATTTTGTAGATATATGATGGACATGCAATTAATATGTGCATGTGTGTGTGTCACTGTTATGGTAGAAAAAAAATCTTAAAGTAAACATAATCAATGTAACGTTTTGTTGTAATTTTTTTTTTTAATGATAGGTATATAAATAAAAGTTAAATTAAGTGTTACATGTTATATGTGTGTAAAAACATTCATCATCAGCCCATATATGTTCCCACAGGCCTCCTACGAGGGTCTAGGCCGTAATCCACCACGTTAGTCAAGTGCGGGTTGGCAGATGTGTCACATGTTGTTGAACTTTTTTTTAATTCTCGAACATACCGGTTTCCTCACGATGTTTTTCTACACCGTTTCGAGCAGTAGTGATGTTATCCACATGCGCAGATAAATTGGAAAATCAGTTTATTTCCTGCACGCTTGCCTGGTCTCGAATCCCCAGGTTACCACCACTGAGCCACCACTGCCTTTTGAAAAACATGTTTTTGTTTTAGGTGATGCTGAAAATTCTGATGACTCTGACGATTGTATTATAGATGATGATTTGGATTACAAATTGCACTACAAACCAGGTAATGCAATGTGCAACGTGTTTGATACTTATTTGTGTGATTTACTTACTGTGATTATTTCTACATTGTTGATTCTATAAATATTGCATGCCAACTATTATATAAATACTACCTGTGTCCGCTGCTTCACCCGCGTAAATGAGTTTTTTTTTAATCTCATCCGTGGAAAGATTGGAATAAGAAGTAGCCTAAATTATTTCTTATTACATTAGCTATCTGCCAGAGCGGTTCCAGAGTAAGCAGAAAAAACATACAAATATTGTAAAACTATATTTTTTGGTAAATTTACAATGTATGCACATCCATATGTATGTAAAACATACTGAATCCAAGCATAAGACAGATAAATACCTTCTTTCATTTTATCAATATGTTTCTGCGGGCCTAGACAAGTGGCAAACGCTACCGTGTCTATTCCTTTTCTTCAAATGCTAACGTCTTGGAAATGTCGTTATCAATTTGGTAGTCAGTGTCCAAACACTTGTCGAACGCCTTGTCTAATATATCTTTTTTCAATTCAATTTTATTTTATGAATGGCAGTGCTGTGTTGCCACAATTTTGCCAATGTCACGTTGTGGATAGTTTTACATCTGAGATTTATAAGAGGCTCAAAAGTATCCGTCAAGCGCAGATATCACAACACAAAAATGAAACACACAATATATAGAAATTACCATTACTACCAACACTAACTAAATTACCAACACTAAGTTAATTTGTTATGGACAAACAGTAATAATATACAAAGTATAACATAAAAACGAAAATCTACTATATTTTTGGACGCTTGATAAATATTCATAGTTTTATTTTGTTAGAAATAATAAATTTAGAAATAACATAAACAAATGGGGTACTAGTTAGTGAGAGAAGGGATTTCATGTTAGTAGGACGAGGTACAGTACTAATATATCTTATGAAAAGATTTCGGTATGATAGATTCTATTTTAAGACTAATGTCATTTAGTACCTAAGTCTGTGATTGACGTGAAGTTTTATTTTAAAAATCAATAAGTTTTTAATGCACGGTTCTTTTATTATCTTATCTTATCTTATATCTTTAAACGAGCAATTCTTGTATATATATAATTGGAATCTCGGAATCGGCTCCAACGATTTTCATGAAATTTAGTATATAGGGGGTTTCGGGGGCCATAAATCGATCTAGCTAGGAATCTTTTTTAGAAAATGTGATATTCGTGTTTTATTCGTGTTTTATCGACTTAATTTTACTTTTTAACAAATAGGAGGCGTTTGAGTAGTCCCAATTTATTATGACTCTTCCTGACATCTATTAGAGAATAATAATACTATAAATGCGAAAGTTTGTGAGGATGGATGCATATGTATGTGTGCGTCTGTTACTCTTTCACGCAAAAACTACTGAACCGATTGCAATGAAATTTGCTTCGTAGATAGCTGGACAACTGAAATAACACATAGACACTTTTTATACCGATATTCCTGCGGGATACGGACTTACGCGGTTTCAACCGCGGGTCACAGCTAGTATATTATTTAAGACCGAAGATAAAAAAAATTGTATGGTAATTTTAGTAATAAAAAAATAAAAATTTTGTAATACATCGAAGAATTTGGTAAACCATTTATCATATTATTAATCATTCATCATCTTATTATTTTCACGACTATAAAAAAACATTTACTTTTTTATTTTAGTAATGGATCCGAGGTTCAGGGCTAGTCCTGAGAAATTTAAGGTATATAATTTCTGAATTTGTTCAATCCACGAGTTAGTTTAATTTTGCTACAAAGCTTGGACTAGTGTAGTCGACTGTAACATTAATAATAACGTCACTCAAGTCGCACATTTCCTTACTAACTATCGTTATATATTAAGAACTTCCATTTTGTAGCGTTATCTACAAAGTGTAAGCGTACGCCTCCTTTTTTTTAATTTTTTTATAGTGTGGAAATCTTACATAGATACCCACGGCCCCCAGGGAAGAGGTCGTGGGTTATGTCGGATTCCTACCGACTAAAACCCCTACTGTGTTTCGTCGAGCCACATAAATGAAGGGGCCACGTGTGCTTGTTAAAATTCGTCCGCGACAAGCGTACGCCTCCTAAGCGAACGCTAACAGTCTAATTCGTTTGTCACTTCTATGGAGATTAATCTACGACTCCGGCGTTTCATGTGCGCTGAGGCTATTTACATGTCATAAGCTTGTGTCATTTCCATACATTGAGTAATCTATTCTATTCTCTTCTACTATTGATTGCGTCGCTTGTCTAGGCTCGCTGAGCGGAATGTCAGTTTTCAATCTTAGCTAAAGCTGTCAGTAACTTTTTTAAAATTACTATTAGAATTGGTGTGTATGTGAATGGGTTGTTATAAAGTTGTCTATATTAAACTCAAACATTTAGTTATTCAATTAGACTTCTAAAACACTTGTGGATCGTCATAACATAGTTATAACATTTACCACCGGTTCGGAAAGCAGTTTCTAGAGAGAAGAGCCGGCAAGAAACTCAGTAGTTGCTCCTTTGAAATGATGTAAATTTTTTCCTGTGGTACTTAAGCGACAATATTCCATAAATTATCATATTCCATAAATTCATTAATGGTGTTGTAGGTTCTGAAGTTTATTCCTCAAAAGCTTCACAATTCCTTCTATATGTTGTACTTACTTATTTTTTTCTGTTTTTTTTTTTAATTATTTATTTATTTCTAAAACAACCTTGAATTTACCTAATTTATTTTTATAATTTGGAATTATGAGCTCAGTTACCCAGTTCGACTGATTTACAATTCCATATTATTTTTTTAATTGCTAGCTTGATTTATACTTTTTGATATCATTCACGAGTCGATGGGCCTGACGGCATCCCTGCTGTAGTTCTTAAGATTTGTGCTCCAGAGTTGGCACCGGTGTTGACGCGCTTGTTTCGTTACTCATACGCCACTGGTATAGTCCCTATAGTAGGGGAGCCCGAGATGCTAAATGTGTATTTACTCGAGCGTTTCAGAAACCTATTGGAATTCGCAGATTATACGATAGCAAGAAAAAAAGTCCTATAGTGTTTTCAATTTTAGCGGTGGAAAAAGGTTTTTGATATTTTTTTTTTTTTTGTAAAAGAAAAACGGGGCTGTGGAAATACTCAAGCACGTGAGATTTTGATATTTTAAATGCATTGGCATATCACTGAAATAAAATATAACTTATTCTTACGATTTATGTGGTAATTTCGTGGCTACAAATAAAAGGTAAAATATAAAAATATATGACTCGAGCGCGTCAGATAAAGATATTACGGGTTATTTACAACATAAAAAATCCATATTTCGCTAATCTGACAATTTGAGCGTAACCTTAAAGAATTATCGATATTTTTAAATTTTCTGCGGCTCCTGCGAGCGCACCCACCAGTATTAACTGCTCATACTTTCTGGAGGTACTTAGTAATAGGTAAGGTACGTTCCCTTATAATAATCTGACGCGCTCGAGTAAATCCCAAAATCCCCTCTTGGGCTCCCCTACTACTAGCTCCTGGAAGACCTCCTTGGTCACCCGATCCCGAAGAAAGGCATACACTCCGACCCATCCAACTACAGGCCAATTGTAGTTACCTCCTTATTCTCTAGAGTAATGGAGTCCATCATCAACAGTCAGCTCTTGCGTTATCTTGAAGATCACCAGCTTTTATACGACCAACAATACGGCTTTCGTCAACGTCGCTCTGCTGGTGACCTTCTAGCATAACTGACTCATCGGTGGGCTAAAGCAGTTGAAAATAAGGGGGAGGTGCTGGCTGTTAGTTTGGATGTAGCGAAAGCCTTTGATCGGGTATGGCACGGCTTCTTTCCAAACTTTCACCTTATGGACTACCTGTGAGACTATACAATTGGGTAGCTAGTTTTCTTATGGCACGTAGCATAAAAGTCGTTGTCGACGGCTATTGCTCCGAATCTAAGCCTATTAATGCTGGAGTTCCACAAGGCAGTGTTGTCACCTACGGTGTTTCTTCTACATTTCAATGATATGATGCAAATACGCAACATTCATTGTTATGCGGATGATAGCACTGGTGATGCCTATTACGCTGGCCAAGCATCAGTCTCGCAGGATCAAACCAACCTGTATCGGAACGACCTTGTGTCTAATATTGAGAACACCCTCGAGGAAATCTCGACCTGGGGCCAATTCAAGTTATTTGATTTCAACACTTCTAAGACACAGGTATGCGCGTATACCGCTAAGAAAAGTCCCTTTGCCGTATCCATTACCTTCCAGAACACTCCCCTAACAATCAAATCTAGCATCGGAATTCTTGGTGTCAAAATTACGGCAGACGTCCAGTTTCGTGGTTTTTTGGAGGATAAAGCTAAGGTAGCTTCGAAAAAATTAGGGGTGCTCGCCAGGGCGAGACGGTATTTCACACCGGCTCATCGCCTCCAACTATAAGGTTCAAGTTCGGCTCCATATGGAATACTGTTCTCACCTCTGGGCCGGAGCATCCCAATATCAACTGTTCCCAGGCACATTCGATGGGGATACCTTCAAGAAAAGGGCATATTATCATTGTCTCAAAGGCCGGCAATACACTCGCGATGCCCCCAACAGCGCAAGCGCTTATGGGCGGCGGGCGTCACTTTCCATCAGGTGACCCGCCTGCTCGTTTGCCTGCTAGGCGATAAAAAAAAATCATTTGAAACTCGAATAAAACCATAGAAAAAGTAAAAAAAAACCGAATACTAAAAAAACCGATAACAAAGAAGTTATTGCATTAAATAATATTCGCATGAGGTTTTACATAGAAAAGGAATCGATGCTTTTCGTTTCGAATTGTAATTTTATTAATAATAATAATTTTAAATTTTAATTGTTACTATGTTCGAATTGTAACATTGTTGTCTTGGCCTCCATGTTTTGGTGACATACTGTAGAGGACACGAAATACGAATGATCTTGTTGTGATACATTGCTTTTTTAGTGCAAGCTTGTATTTATGCTAATAGATGTCTAGAAATTCAGATGTTGACGAGGAGATTTGTAATACCAACATAGTTAAAAGTGGTGCCACATAACAAATTGTTACATGTTCTAATAAAAAGCGAAAGACGGTATTGTAACACGCAGTGTGCTTGATTCTAGGCATTCTATTAGATCTGTGATTAACATACCGTTAAAAAAAATATGTGTCAATGTTAGAGACATGGTAGCCGGTATAAATACCATTCTGAGGTAGCATTCCATAATGCAAATAGGTATGAAAAATGGTGTCTGCACGTGGGTGCCCCTCTAAATTACGCATTATCAGTAGACATAAAATAAAATGTTTTTGTTTTCCCGTAGATTCCTTGTTTTGATTGCTTCTGCTAACTTTTTTTTTTCTTGAATTGAAAGATTGATTAAGTGGTACATGTTATTTTTAGTTAAAAAAAACATATATTTTTCTTATAGATGAGACTGAAAGTTCTGAAGAGTCTGTTATTGTAATTGATATTGATGATCACGCAATAGGGGCACTGAACGTACCAGGTAAGGCAATGTGTAATGTGTTTGATACTTTGTGATTGTTGCGATAGTTTATATCTTATAAAGCATTTCGAAATATCCTGATGAAAAGAAAATATATGAATAAAATAGAAAAGGAATTGATAACTTGTTGTTTCAAAAACTTACGTTTTCTAATATTTAAATTTTTACCGCTTTAGAAATGTAACTATTGTCCGGCCACCATGTTTTGGTAACAAAACTTACTCTCTCGAAATCACATAAATATGGATGACCCTTATCTGTTTCATTGTTTTAACGTATGTTGTATTTGTGCTTATAGATTTTTTTAGAAGTACAGGAGACGAGATCGTGATGGAACAAGATATAATACCGTATCCAACAGAAAGCCAAGTAGAAGGTATTGTAAAAAACAATTTATTTGACTTTAATCCAAGAATCAAAATAATATGAAATGAACGTATTATTAGAAAAATATGTGTTATTGTATGATAATAAAGATAAGATAGTATTAATTCAATTTTGAAGTAGCAACCAATGCAAATAAGTATGAGAATTGGTTTCTGCACGTGCGTGCCTCTAAATCCGGCGCGTTATGGGTAAAATTAGTAATTATTAAACACATCTTTTTGTTTTTCTCTAGAATGCCCGTTTTGATCGCTTTTAAGATTAAACATAATTAACACTAAAACATTTGAAAGATATGATATGATGTGTTTCATATTATTTTTTATTTGCATCAAAATATTTATTGTTTTTATAGATGCGGTTGATTTTGTTTATAGCGAAGAGGCAAATTTCACACCAGGTATATATTTCTACATTTTAACTTCAATAAAAGAAAATAAATCATGCTAACTGTTATATGAGTAAGTAAAAGTAAGTGGTTTTTCTTTTGGCTTTAGACTTAGGTAGGTATAATTCATTAAAAAACATTTAATCACGCGAACCTTTACAAAATACTTTTGTTAGGTTGTTGTAACGATGTTTTCATGTAAGATGATATACAACAGAGTTATAGCAATATTCAAATTTTCAGAATGTGCACAGATTGAAGACACTCCTAGTGCAACTGCTAATAATCCGGGAATTACACGCACCGGCAAGAATAAAAGAAATATCATGTCGTGCCCCTCAAGGCACATTACTTCAATAAAGGAAATTGTTTGCTGCAGTAATACTGACCTGAATGAGAAATGTAACGATTGCAATTTTTGTACGAAAATAAAAATTGTATCGTCAGCTGTGAAAGCACTAGAATCGTCGGGATTGAATTTATTACTCGCAGAGAACATAATCATTGAAAATCTTCGCACTGACCTCATTTATGAATTCGGAGAAAACCTCATTACCGACAGCGAATTGAAAGAAATTATCGGGGCAGTTCGTGCTAAGCAACTTCATATTAATTCACAGCAGAATAGCCCACAGTCTATCACTCATACCTCCAGAGCCTCATCATCAGTGTCATCTGGTCAAAACAACCATCAAACTCGGTCAACTATAAATGCAAATGTTCAGAGTAGTACGTCAAATTCTTCCACGCCACGCAACGTACGCAAACCCTCAAAAAACTCAAAGGTCGAAATATCATTTGCGAAGGCCCAAGATAAGTCTCAGAAAACTGAAGTCACGCGTAAACAAGTTACCAGTTCTGAAAAGCGACAACGGCATGAGACCTGTAACCAAAATGCTGGCCCTTCCCGTGGCAATTCGCTCGGTCATCGGAGACGATCTACCTACAAATCGGCCTCCAAACTCCCTGGACCATCTTCTGGTTTAAGTTACGATTCATCTTCTAGTTCCGTTTGCTCCGTTTCTTCCAGTGACGATGAAGTCTTATCAAAGAAGAGGAAGTTGAACGAAAATCAAAATGTTGATCGACCAGAGATGTTGGAAGCTCCCGTTTTTAGACCGACGGAAGACGAATTTAAGGTTACAATTATTATCTTAAATATGTTTTTTTTTTTGAATCAACATGTCATCCCCATATGAACAACTTCTCTATTTAAACAAATCTATTGAATTATATTACAAGCTAAAAACAAAACACAACTATAACCTACGACTTGTTCCTATCAGCACAATTCTGTACAACATCCTGGTGATTTGAGAGGTAAGATTGGATAATAAGGAATTTAACAATCCCACCTCCCGTAGACTATACACATATCATTTTTGGAGGTAAATTAAAACCGTTCCGCATCATTCCGCACACATTCCACTAAAATATGATATACTTCCTCAATCATATCACAATCAGTACATCTAGGAGTCGGAACCTTCTTCATAAGGAATAAAAACTGTTTAGTGGGATGTGTCCAGAGCGAAGACGAAACGCCGTCACTATGTCAGTCACTATGTCACTATGAATTTTGCACCAGTAAACCCTGGCCAGCGAGTCAGTTCGGGTTGAATAGTTTTATACCAAATTCTTTTACATAGTGATCGTTCATCAAAATATAGTTTCCACAAGTTGAATTGAAAAAAACCTTCAATATTATTTGTTCATCGACTCAAATGTTTCAGGGCACTTTTAGAATCGGTTAAAATCACAAAGTAACCAGAATTAAGTGAATTAACGTATGATACAGCTTCCGCAATAGCTATTAATTCTTAACACAATAGATAATTTTGCTGTTACGTTAAGTTTAACAGAACAATTGGCTTGAGGATCATAAAAAGCTAAACCTGATCCATCAACCATCTTACAACCATCCGTGAAAATTTTATAAAATTGCTATAATGTTTACTTAAGTGTTTCTCAGAAATTGATTATAAAAGTATATCATTCAACAGTTTTTTTGGACAGAGAAACATCATCGATATCAGTAGAGATTACATCGGTTAAGTCCACGTTGCTGACCCACGTATCGAGTGAAAACGTTTGTAACTATCGAGCGAGCGTAAATCACAATTGTTGAAAACAAGTAAACAAGTTTTTGCTTATCCTTAACTTCGTACAGCTACTTCGTACGGATACCGACACGAGGCTCTCTTAAATGTGTATTTTTATCTTTGAAACGTACATTTCAAAATTAAAAACACGCAACATTTCAAAATTAAAAATACATTCTCATATCGTTCATAATTTTAGGATCCCATGCAATATTTGGAATCGATATTGCCAAGCGCAGCAAAGTACGGATTATGCAAAGTCATCCCACCGGATACGTTCGACCCGCCTTGCATTCTGGATAACGACATCCGATTTGGTATAACATATCAGTACATAGCTCGTATGTACAAGCGCTGGGGCCCGGCCGCGAGAGAACTTTGCAACATTCGGGCGAATTTGATAACGCAAAAAGTACAATGTAATAGACCACCCTTGGTATGTTGTATATTTTAAACCAATTATAATGATTGTACTTTGTTGATGTAATGGAGTTTATTTGTCTATGGCTTGCCCAAGGTACATTAAAAATCTCCTACTAATTTTGTTTTCCCTTTTCAGCTTGAGGGCCTTGAGGTAAACTTACCGAAACTGTTTAACGTCGTGCAGCGCTTAGGTGGAATGAAGAACGTATTCACTAAGAAGAAATGGAATAAGGTTGCTGAGGAGATGAGATACAAAAAACTGATAAACCCAGAAAAGAGGCTAGATCAAATTTATGTAAAATTTCTTTTAGCGTACGATACGTTGACTTATCGTGAGTAATCAGTTATCATTTTATTAAATATTAATTCCATATTGGATCCATGCAAGATTCTAAATTAAATAATGACATCGTACAAGGCTTTTAAACCTAGATAGAGCTTCCTTCTTCCTTTATATTGATACTGTATATATACTACTAGCATTCGCAAACACATTTTAAAAACTAAAATTGCATTATTAGATTTTTGACAAATCAATATTCCTAGCCAGAAAACTGTTGAGCTTGAAAAAAAAGACTACCTGTATTATTCCTATTTATAGAAATCCTGTAAAGAAATAACATACAGCTAACTCAAAGAAAAAAGTAATTTTTAATAAAATATAATCATCTATCGTAAATCATTGTTTGTGTGGATTTACCTTATTACACTATATCTATATTACAGATGAGCGTAAGAGGCTGGTCAATCAAGTGAATCGTTTATGGAAAAAGCGTAACGAAAACATGCTACGACGAGCTATGAACCCGCTGCACAGACAGAAACGCATGTTGGCGGAGTCAGATTCCTCTTCCGACGAGGAGTATGCCCCAGAAGATGTACCAATTTATGAGGCTTTAAGCGAAACTGAAGACTGTGTTATCGCGGGCAGAAATATGACCTTGAAGATGTTCAAAAAGGTATATTGTAATGTCTTTTCAAGTACCGAGAACTAGTATTATAATATTTGTATATTGTAGATGTGCCCACGAACTTTGTTTCGCCATCAAAAAGCTTTCATTCAAACTTTGACCAGCTTGTAATATAAAGAAAGCACAACATTGTATTCTATGCTTTATTCTGATGTATAAGCTATATTATTGATAAGTTTCATTAAAATTCACTAACCAGTTTTTACTTAAAAGGTAACAAACATCCATCCATCCATACTTACAAACTTTCTCGTTTATAATATTAATAGGTTTGGATGCACACTTTAAATAAATTGAAAGATAATTTAAAATTTTCAAGATATATCCATGTACAATAATTAATAACAATGCAAGAGTTGTCAATTTCAATGTTTCCATTTAACTCACGCCAAGTTCACGTATTGCTCTTAATATTCAATTCTATTTTTACAAATATTGTGTACCTTGAAATTGTGGGAGTCGAGCACGCTTCGGCACGAGTTGGGCCAGCTCGCACCGGGCAAGTACCACACCCCCACAGAAAACCGGCGTGAAATAGTGGCATGCCATTGTGTTTCGCACGGCGAGTGGGGAAGCCGGAGGCCCGTTTCCTTTTCCTCGCCCGTCCCGGTCCATTCCTTCTTTCCAGTCGTTAATCCTTTCCTTTTCCCTTACCCCATAAAAGCGGGCAGCGCATTCGCAGAGGGCGGTGGTGATCGCTTACTATCACGCGAACCACCAGCTCAGTTGTCCGCTATGACGTAAAAAAAAATTGTTACTAAAGCTTTCGTCTGGGTTTACTGTTTCTTGATGATACATATAGCGTTTTATTATACACAGTTAGACATCGAAGAATAATGAAATTTTAATATTTCAGATCGCCAATACGGCTGTGAATATCAATATTGACACGCATACTTGCAGCCCTGAAAATGTTGAAAGGATATATTGGAAGCACGTTGAAACCGGCGAGGACCATGTGTGTGTGTATGCGGCCTCCATCGACACGGGCGTGGCTAACCTCGGGTTCCCAAACGATGAACAAGCATACAGAAATCATCCGTGGAATTTAAAGGTAACACTAACATTGTAAACTGAATTCGCAGTAAATTGTTATTTATTATAAATTGTCCAATGTTGATTAAATTTTATTTTAACAGAGGCTCAGTGAAAATCCACGCAATGTTCTTAGTTACCTTGGCCCAGTCGTGGGCATGACCGTGCCAACCCTCCATCTTGCAATGGTGTTCTCAACCAGCTGCTGGCATCGTGATCCGCATGGATTGCCTTGGATCGAATACATACACGAGGGTTCCGAGAAAATATGGTGAGTGGGGGTTTAATAATAAATAAAAGCATAACTATATGGAAGAAATTAATGGAAATATTTTTTTCATTCACTTCCATTCTATTTTTTATTATTTACAAAAGGGGAAATCAGAATTACAGCTTATATTATAAAAATGCTTAAAGTACTCATGTGATCATTGAAGTATTTCTCATTTTTTTTTTTTTTTTTATATGTTACAGTCGGCAATGGAGCTGGTGGGACGCCTGATGGTAAGCGCTACCACCGCCCATGAACATTTGGAGAGGCATAAGGTCCATTGCAGACCTTACGCCTCTACAAATGGATTGCCGACTTTTTGGGAAGGGATTAAGAAAGGATTGGCGATAGGAATAAAGGAAAGGACTGGGAAGGGTAAGGAAAAGGATATGGGCCTCCGGCTCCCCCACTCACCGAACGATACACAGCAGAATGCTATTTCACGCCGGTCTTCTGTGGGGGTGTGGTACTTCCCCGGTGCGAGCTGGCCCAATTCGTGCCGAAGCGTGCTCGACTACCACATACAATTAAAATTATTATGAATATACATTCATGGATATTGATACCCATTGATTTACATTACTCTACTTTCAGATTTGCCAAATCTATTGATGCTTTAACGATTTAACACTATTCAGATTGTCATAAGCACAACATAAATTTTTTTTAATAATCAAATTAATAGTATTTAATCAATATGGTACCGATGTTTTTCTGTTATTATAGGTATGGAATCCCAGACGATCAAAGCGATAACTTTCGCAGTGCAGTGGAAACTCTGTGTCCCACATTCTGCCAAAATAAATCCATCTGGCTTCCATCGGACATAACAATGATACCACCGGAAGTGCTTCAGGAATATAATGTCTCCATGTGTCGTGCCACACAAAATCCGGGCGAGTTCATCATTGTCTGCCCCAAGGCTTACTCTTGTTCAATTGCCACTAATCTATCCGTTTCTGAGAGTGTTTATTTCGCTACAAAGTCCTGGATGGATAATTACGCCCAAGTATTTCAAGTTAGTATAACGTTTCTTTCTTATTGTACTTGTGAAATTTTGATTTATTAAATATAACTGAGGAAATTTGCATTAAATATTATCATTTATACGTAATTTTACAAATAAGAATTGGTATGTGTGTAATGGCTTACAGGAGCTGCGTAATAGTTGCGAACCAGCTATGTTCTCCATCGAACAATTGTTACTCTCATTCACAAAGGACAGCCGAACTCCTCTTGATATGCTACACCAAATCTACCCTGTGTTGAATGAAATTGTAAAAAAAGAACTACAAAATCGGCGTTCTATTAAAAGACTTGGTTTTAAGGTGAGTTATAAATGAATAGCTTGTACGTATAAGGTTAGTTTTTTGTCTTTGAATGTATTATATATTTGCTATTTTGCGCTGGGAATATAAGTATCGATTCCATTTTAGAATATGACATTTTTCTAACTGAGAAGCCTGTATACCTTACTGTTTACAAATAGGGGAAAAATATATATTATGAAACATTTTAAATTTTTTTCTATGAATTTCAGGGTAAAGATATTGAAGCGAAACCGCCTACTACGGGTGCCTGGAATGTTCGCGATCAAGACGAATGTGAGCTTTGTCGAGTTACGCTTTATCTCTCAAGGGTAAATATATAAATCGTAGTATAGCGTTTAAATTATTTCTATTAACATCGATGGTTTATTGTCCATGCTATATTTAACCTTACTTTAAATATAATTATATGTAATACAACAATACCGTAGTAAAACTAACTATCGCGGCTTCGCTCGCGTGGTTAAAGGAAATTTCTATGGGAATGAATGAACTCATTAAAAAAGCCTATATCATGAGTTATAGCCCACTAATTATCTCCAATCACAAAAATAATACAAAGAAATCCTCTGTTGCGATAGAGTATTTAAATAATTTGTAAGTTTACAAGGATTGTACGATTTAACTCAAATTAATTACGTTTGCAGGTCAGGGGTATGTTTGAAAAGAAATCGACTTTGTGTCTAGAACATGCATTAGCAATCTTGAAAAAGAATGTAAGACCAAAATTCTTGTTAGAGGTAGAGCACATTATGCCGTCTGAATCGTTGACACAAATTGTAGAAACTTTACAAAACCGGCTGAGTAAAACTTAGAATACTACATAGTCTACAAACATATATTATAACATCTAATTTGGAGCCATTAACTCTCAAAGACTTATTTTTGTTACACTTGTGGGTCTACAAAAGATTAAAAAAAGAAAATAGTATATTTTTACGATTTCAAAATTTTTGTTATAAAAATATGTTTATAACAAAAATTTTATTTTAATTTTATTTTTTATAACAAAAACTATGCAAGGAAATAATGAGAAAAAAATTACTTAACAAGACTGATGTGACCTATCACAAAAAAAATAGAAATACCTATTTTTCACTTATTATAAATGATTGAATAATGCATAAGATTAATTATCTTTTAAGTTTTTTTCTTGATGTTGTGATTTTTATTATGTAATTTAAGAAGTATGTTTGTTTTTTTTTTTAGAATTGTTATTTTTTTTGTATTTGTTGAACTTGATCGTTCAAACCTCTAGTCACTATATTATAGTGAATATTATTTCAGCTTGCCATAAGGCGTATAACCTATCAATAGGGCATGTCACATTAATGTCCCGCTGATTTTAAAAAATACACCAAAACATCAAATTGTTTCGCTATGCTCTATTTGGGTTGATTTCATACACCATATTATATACGAGAAGAAGAGAGGTAGAAAATTGTGATTTCTTTGTGAGCCACCGGCCTAGTATGCGCGCCACGACAAATTATTACTATAATCATTAACATAATTACTTTATAAATTTAAAATTAAAGCGAAAAATAATATATAGAAAACTGAAAAATACAATAGTTAATTAACATTACAAAAATTCAATTACAAATTTTTGTTTGAATGTTGTTTGTTGATAACAAACTTGATCTCTTTGATCTGATATCGATACCGGCAAATATTATGACTCGCGCATGACGTGTAGCGCATGCTAGCTCTGCGGGGGGAGATCCATTTAATTTATTATAAGCATTAATATATTTTTTTAATGTAAGATTGTAATAATGTGAGCAGAAATAAAACAGATTAACATTTGATTATTTATTAATATTATTTCAGCTTGCCATAAGGCGTAAAACCTATCAATAGGGCATGTCACATTAATGTCCCGCTGATTTTAAAAAATACACCAAAACATCAAATTGTTTCGCTATGCACTATTTGGGTTGATTTCATACACATTCATACATAAGCATTAATATATTTTTTTAATGTAAGATTGTAATAATGTGAGCAGAAATAAAACGAGATTAACATTTGATTATTTATTTGTTTAACTATGAATACCTACCTAAATCCTTTAATGAGAAATATATGAAAATTACCCGATAATTTTTATCCGAAGTAATTTGTAATGTTTTTTCCATGAGTCTAAGAGGTACAAGCAAAGCCAGCCTATACAACCTGGGTCGCCCTGGATTTGGCAGGTAACAGATAGTAAACGTGAACAAAATTGTGTTTCAAATTTGTGATAGCATAAAACTTGGTTTTCACATATATAATACTTACAATCATATTAGGAACCGCCTCGTCTATTGGCGGACACTTAGGACAGTAACAAACCCTTTCCAGACACCCTCACAGTCTAATCCTACTAATCCTACTATTATTATAAATGCGAAAGTTTGTAGGGATGTGTGTGTGGCAACTTTTTATCCCGATGTTCCTACGGACTTACGCGGGTGAAACCGCGGGGCGCAGCTAGTTATTGATAAATATACTTTCGTTATAGTATAAAATCTAACTTTTATATCATTTATTCAGAAAACTATACGAATAATGTTTCCACAATCCCGAGTCATGGTTCCCCTCTCTTCCCAGGCACATTTAAATCTAGTCCAGGCGTGCGTGCGATTATACTTCGGCCGTTCAGAGAATGCGTTCCTGACACCTATCAGTTAGTCACGACTAGTGATGGGCACAACATAACACTGAGTACGTTACCGTTCCTCCAAAATGAACCGCCGCATTATTTTAAGACTATTTTCGTTTTAAATTGGCGGAATCATTTAAAATTTATATTTTCGTTATTTAAGTGGAAACCAAAAAAAAGTAATTCATATAATAAAATTGAATGTGTGTACAGAATATTAATCAGACTCCGATTCGCTTGAGGAGGTGGTGTGTTCATCATCATCTTCGCCTACATGTATAATTATATTATTATCAATAATAATTATATTTTTATATTTCATAAAAGTTATTTTATAGCCCATTATTTTCAAATTCTTAAAAGAAAAACAAAACGTATTATTTTATATTATAAGTATAACTGTATAAGAGCATAACGATACTTGCCTGTTATTTTTAGCACAGCACTACAAATATGAAGCGCTGACATAACCTTGTAATAGCGTAGTATAGATTTAGAAAAATATTGTTTACCAAGTTATTTGACACTCAGTTTGGCACAAAATTATAACATTCATTGATTATTGATATAATAATTTTTTTTAATGCTCATCAATTGTTAAAACGGTAAACAACCAGCAAAAATATTTTTATTTTAACTGCAACGCCATTACAAAGTTACGTCGTCAGTTCATTCGCGATGTGTCAGGAACGCATTCTATGAACGGCCGAACTATAATATACATGTACGTTAGTGCGAGTGAAATAGCATGATCGGTCCACAGCGATCTCTTTCTATATAATAAAATATAACGTAGATCTGCGCGTCGCGGGCTCTCACTTTATATGATTTTGGAAATACTACTATTTTGTAAACGCGAGTTTGTAAGTAGTCACGCAGAGTAACAAAGTTCCATCCGTCCCTTTTATACTATGTCACGTAAACACAACTGAATGGATTTTAACAGTATATAGCTCATACATCAGAATAAGATAAAAATTATAAAAGCAGTAAAGTACTTTATATTGCCCGTGAGTTCGTCCTTGGGAGTTAGGGGATTTGAAAACGTGTCCTTTAAGCAATACTTAGTAAACTTATGCGCTTATTACACTACACTGAATTCTCAAATCATCTTGATTGAAGTGTTTGATCTGAGACTAAATCTAGTCGTCTTAATCCAGTCCTCGTTTAATTTAGGATTGTGTGTTTGCATTCACAAGTAATTGCCGTCATCAAATGATTCTTGATCGGACGCCCCTCTTCAAAATTGATAGTGATATTTAAATATAGTGGTCATTAGATATTCTATATCACCAAAACAAAACTTTATCTGCGACTATTATTGAAATTGATTTTTATTTGAAAACACAATATTATAATTAAAATGAAATTTCAAATCTCATTAAATTTAATCCACTACTGCTTCTGCCATAGATCTTTTAATTCACAACTTCCCCGAAATCAAATTTGCTGAGAGTATCGATTTGAAGATCTGGAACACCTGATATGGAACTCTAAGAGCCCAGCTACTCTATAACATGTTTAAGAATGAGGTTGAGGAAATATTGTTCAGTCTGATGGGCAGTTACTGTTGACTTACTACATTAATACTTTTTTTTTTTTTTTTTTT
>NC_052122.1:7722237-7785659 GCF_012273895.1 Zerene cesonia | reverse complement strand
CGGTTTTCTGTGAGGGTGTGGTAACTTCCCCGGTGCGAGCTTGACCCAATTTGTGCCGAAGCAGTGCTCGACTCCCACACAAACTCTCGACTTACTGTTGAGATTTAAGGGCTGTCCTTTCGAAAATTCGGATTAATTCGGAACATTACTACCTATACATGTGGTAGTATGTACTCAGCGTAACTTAGCTTTGTTTATGTACTGAACGTTATGATTGCCCACAGAATAGAAGTTCTAATCATCCATTAAAAGGATTCGTTTTAATTATATTACAGAATTATAACCAAACTAGAAAAAATTACATATGCCAGCGGTTTAGTGGTATGCTCGACTACGTTTTTCTTCATCACACGCGTTTATTAATTTGTAGCCATATTTTGTAGTCCTTTTCAGAATTCCGAGTTGTTCTTTTAGAAAAACAAGGTGGCAGCACTGACTGAGTACGCATTATAACTATATAATTATACACAGGTGTTTGACGTATTACTTTTTTTTTTTTCCTTTATGGCAATAAGTTTTAACTATTTGCGACGTATTAGTTACCATAGTATTTTATTTTTAGATATATTACTTACTCTGCGACCCACAGACCACAGAGTAAATGTCTACTTTCACTCATGAGTTTTTGTTGCTAGCAATCATGGCATATTATTAGTAACTATTATTGATAATTTTTTGAACATAAAAATTATTCAAATTCATTATTGAATATAATATAAAAACAATTTTTTAACAACTCATTGATTATGAATAACATATGTAACGGAATTTATAGATCCAGGACCTCATGAATGTTTAAGAACGTAGGTATATAATAATTATAACATACATAGATTCTAGGCGTCTAGGTATTGTGGCGTTGTGTGCGCCCTATAAATCAATAACGTTTCATTGTTGAACTATAGACTAAAGAGCCAATAGCATATCTCTATAAAATAGTCTATAGCATTTCATGTATTTGTCTTCGTGTCCCTGTGCACTGTTATTTTTTTATACCTACGTACTTAGTAATTTTACTTCGATAGGATATTTGTGTGCTATATACACTAGTACATGACACATGTAAAACTTATTGATTTTGATGAAATTTTAATTAGTCACTTTGCTCTCCTCTATAGTTACAATGTATTTAAGCACGTATTCAAGTTCATACGTGTTTTAAAGTTTTTACGTGCTTGATGTGTACTGAGACGAAGGCGCAAATGTAAGGATCTCCAAAATGATAGAGTGTGGCATTGTTCATTGTTCATCGTGGTATTTCTGAATACCCTTCATTTTGATTATTTCGAAAGAAAATGAGTCTTTAATTCCGTATAAGCAGGTAAGCTTTGGTCCCGGCGTAGTGTTGAAATGTTGTTATGTTATGTTAATCCTTTGTGTTTTTTTTCTTTCCCAGTAAAGTGTATCATCACGGGAAAATGGATCCTCCAATTTATTTACAATACACTCCTCCAAATGCTCTGCCGCAAGAGTCGAAGCTCGTCACTTACATGGTAGAACTATTTTTTCAAACTTCGATATGTAAATAATTATAATTGTGTAGAGATGTAATATTTCATCAATAGGATCTTTCCTTTCAGAATCGAAATACATCTACGCCAACAAGAGCATTGAATCAGGCACTTGGTAAATTAAGTCTTGAACCTTCGCCTCCTGTTGTCAGGAAAGTAAGTAGTAGTTTTATATAATTCCTCAAATATCGTTCACCAAATATATTTTTATTTTGTGTGATCAACATGCAAATCTTTAAAATGCGCATACTTAACAGGTCTTTATTGGAGAATTTGTGCCCGTGAGTTATTATACTCCCGTAGCCATCCTGCCAGAGTCACCAGAGAGCTCCCCGCCAACAGCACTTTCCTCTTTGGCTGGTGCTTCACAAGTCCATCAGGTGACTAACTTCTCTTGGAATTGTTGCTAAATGTAATTTCATTATTTCAATATATTTATTGCTAAATTTGTAACAGGAAAATGTTGGTGGCACTACCTACTTCTATTCAACAAATGATAGTCTTAACTCATCTGGTGGACTAAATTCATCTACATCAATGGGTTTGTATACAATGTGCATTTGTAGATTCATAAGCATCGAATGAGTTGCTAATCTCATATCCATTGTAAGTGTGGCTATTAGAAAATTTTCAATCAAAAGCAAAATTACTTATACTGAAATCAACAAAAAATAGTACAAGAAATCCACTGCGATAGAATTAATAGGATTGTTGTTCTCATCTGATTTGTACATAAAAAAATTTTCAATACCTATTTCAAAACAATTGACAAGTTATTACTTAACTTTCAAAAATTATGTTATATACAATTGAATATGAATATATTAATGTGTATAAATTCATAAAAACAAAAACAAATATTATTGAATTATTTTTGGTTGTGAATAACTTTTCTATTCTTGTAAATTTTTTTACACAAACAAGCAGATGATCACATAGCTATATGATGCTATCATATAACTGCAACAAAACTATCCTGTATGTGTTTTTTTTTGGGCAAGAGAGAAAAGATATAAAAATTGTATATAGTACCTGCCCAATAACACCAGATTTAGGTTCTCAATTCAATATCAAATATTTAGTACTTGTATGATGTAACATGTAAGTATTTTAAATATATTGGAATTTCATCATAATTAATAGTTCTGTATTCATAGGGGGATCAGAATGCATGGGAGTGCCATCAGTTGCATATCCACCACAAATGTATCCAAGTACACCTCAACACATGGGGCCGATGTCATCCAAACAGGGTCAGTGGAACTTTCTATTTAAATAAAATACTCTGAATAATAAAATTTTTGTTACAAGTTTTTGTCAAATTTGAGGCAACTTTATAAATTGTAGAATACTGTTATCATAAACATATTGCCAAATAGTAGGGCAATCTGCCAACATTCGTTTACATTTTTTTCATATCATAACAGTTCTTGAAATAATTTTTAAACAAATCACTTATCGTCACATGAAAGCTTTAATGCCAATATGATAAATACAATCACACTATAAAAAATAACACGGAAAAAGGACAACAGCGAAAAAAGTTAAATAATTATTTTAGATAAGCATAAGGCGACAGTGCCACTTAAATTTTACGGAAATAATGGCGTATGAATAATGTTTTAATGACATGGTGTATGGATTTACATTTATCATAATTTAACGCTGTTTTGTTTTAAATATCAAATTTTCGGCTTTAAGGGCCATTCTTCGCTGACGATCCCCGCCTATGGCAATCGCATTGTGCGGGGATCGATTCTGGAACATACTACGCTCCTTGGAGCAACTTAACATCTCCAGGTTATAATTGCAAGTCATTATTATTCTTGATGTTCTTTTTGTAAATGTATAACCTTACTTTTACGGCGATGATGGCTATGAGTAAATTGTTATGGCATGAAATGGTTTTATTTTCCGCAAACAATTGACTTGACTAGTGATACACCTGACAATTGAAATTTTCGTCGCAGTACGCAGTCGCTTACTCTCGGGTTTTATTTTTTATTGGCATAAAAAAACCATCGTAGCTTGGCAAAATAGTTAAATAACGACGGTATCACAACTTTTGGCAATATTTTTTTTATTAAGGTTATCCCTAGCTAGTCTGCAATAGGAGCAATTGGCATTTTTGTGTACCATTTATTTTGCATATTCAAAACCTTACCATTAACCTCTAGTAGGTACTATTACATTATTTACTTGTAATTTGTTTGCATGGCTGTTATTCTTATTTCTTATAGTTTGATGTGTAATTGAATGTTGCGTATTAGCGAATGCATTAGCAGATTTAGACAATAGCAGGTTATTTCATATTTGTAAGATACATGTTATTTAAAACGTATTCCTGTGAATCTCTTTATAATATAACTAAATGTCTTATACATTAAGACTGCAATATCTACCTTGTTATAAAAACTAGCTATGATGTACCAAACCTAATCTTTCACAGTTACTATTGCTATGGTGTGGATTGCTAGAAGGAATCACACAAAAATACCAGTTAGTAATAACGAGCGTGAAGTGTTACATGGCTTAGTATTATAAGTATATCACAAGCAGAATAATAATAACAGTGCTTTTTCCGTCAAACTGACTGTAAGAAGAAAAATCTTACTTTCGAACTCACTAATGAAAAACTATAGCAAGAGAACCATTTATAGTGGTATCGGTTATTAATTATTAACCTAGTACATTTGTATTTACATAGTACAAATTGCCATTTTATTTTGAACAATTGTCAGAAGTTTTGAAGAGACCGCAGTACATCTAGGTATCGTCATAACATTACAGCGGTGGATACGAGCCTCAACTATGGGCTGAGAGGAGACAGTTGGGGAACGAAGTGATCTTATTGTAGAGAAAGGAAGTTCAGCGAAAACATTTCGCTTGCGCGATCCATAGGAGCGTGTCGCTTCATTTAGCTCTACAAAACTGTAAATTTTATGATTTTTCCATCATTTAAATAAGTGACGTTTCATACGACGACGGAGAGTGAAACATAATTAAAAAAAAAAATGCGAATGACTTATTGATATTTTGACGATATAATATATAATTCGATAATCTTACCGTTAATATAGTAACAGAATATTTGAATTACTGAAATAATGTCAGAGATATTTTATTTTTATTCATATTTTTAGGCTTGGGACCGATGTTTTACATGCCCGATACGATCCGATCCGAGATGTACCAAAGGAACGAGGATCTCTACTTGCAGCCGGATAATCGTCAATATCCAGGTACAAAAAATTTAATGCTATGAGGTATGTATCTTACATTTTATAACAACCCTACATGTATTTCTGCCACTGAAAATAATGACTGTAACTGATTGTGACAAATGAAGTCAAAATACAATTTTAGTATTTTATTTAAAAATATCTTAATTTAAAATCGACATCCCACAGATTTGCCCGAAAACTTGGAGGTTTACTCGGAGTTGATACCCCTCGAAGGGTTGACACCCCACTCTATAGCAACCTCCTTCCGTGCGACCCATCGACAAAATGGCGACCACTATGCTCTGCGTCGCTTGCATTCGTACGGAACGGTGCCGTCGAAGAGATTCGAGTCGTGGAAACAAATCGATCATCCAAATATCATTCGTCTTAACGAATGCTTCACTACTAAAGCATTTGGTGATCATTGTGAGTATAACGACATGATATATAAATCTCTGTATATCTCTGATATCGAATCTGTATCATTTTGTGTTCAAAATAATAATAATAATAAGTGTTTTCTAAACACAGCTATGATGTTGGTGTACGACTATCACCCAGCGGCTGTGACACTGATGAACAAGTACCTCGCTGGTGGGAACAACGGTAACGCAGCGGACGCGAATGGCTCGTACCACGACCCGTTCTCGTCGGATCCAGATGCTCCTCGCCCGTATACTCACCAGGTAAGAAGGTCGACTTTTGATGTTCATTGCTTTCTCGTATTTAATGTATGTTTCTACTATAGATTAACGATTCGAAATAAATGTGTATACTGTTCTGTATACGGGCAATTGGGACATTAGTTCCTTCAAAAAAAGATCGTATATGTGGTAATGATCGCAAAAGTACACACAAATGCCCTGTCTCAGCTGGCTCGGCTGCATTTTTTGTTGCTCTGCCATACAAAAAACTATAATATCATGTAAAATGATCGCAAGAAAAAGAAATGGGACCACATAAAATGCATGTCTTCTGTATATTTTGCACCATTCATATATATAATTGGGAATTAGAAAAACGCCATGCTGCGTGCCGTCGCTTGCGGCGCGCTGCTCCCGGAGGCGGTGCTGTGGAGCATTCTCGTGCAACTGACCGCCGGCCTGCGGGCCATACACGCGGCTGGACTGGCTTGCAGGTGGGTAGTTTCTTACGAAGAAACAATATTTGAACGACGTTCATTTATAGAGGGTTCTTAAAAAATAGAGTATTATAATTTGCTATGGATTCGGTTAAATTTCCTATAAGTCAAACCATCTTAATCCATATGTTTCAGTGTAGTTGTAGTATGCAAACTGATTATAATCATACAATAATCACATATATCAGGACAGTCAAGTCGAAGTCAAAGTGAAAGCGTAAAAATCATTATATTTGCTTTGGTTCAAGATTAACAACCACGTTTATTATATTTTTCTAGAACCCTGGATCCGACTAAAGTCGTAATGACTGGGTGCCGCATTCGTATCGCTTGGTGCGGCGTGGCCGACGCACTGCACGCCAACGAGATTGATATAAACCAAGTGCGTATTCCAATTAACGTTAATTCTTGGCTAGTTGCTTATCTCCTTTTGGTCGTCATCCCATTTTATTAAATACTAGCCGCGCCCCGCGGTTTCACCCGCGTAAGTCCGTATCCTGTAGGAATAATGGGATAAGAAGTTGGCTGTATGTTATTCCAGTTGCCCAGCTGTCTACATACCAATTTCATTGCAATCGGTTCAGTAGTTTTTGCGTGAAAGAGCAACAAACACACACACACACATCCTTACAAACTTTCGCATTTATAATGTTAGTAGGATAGAATCTATGTATTAAAGTAAGTAAGTATAGAAGTAAAGTAAGTAGTATGTACGAATAGAGTTGAAGAGAGCAAATAGTTTTTAATAGTAGGATTATTTTCATAGTAATATGGAATAGGATGGGGTGTAAATATAGATATTTTGTTTTAGGCTCAACAAGATGACCTAACCGCCCTAGGCAGACTGGCCCTGTCTCTCGCCTGTCGTACCATACACTGCGACAACTTGGCCGCCTCCATGGAGCTAGTGACCAGATCCTATTCGCCGGATCTCAAAAATCTGATTTTGTATGTATTTCTTTTATATACATTTTTTTTGTTTTTTTTTTTTTGGTTTTTTTTCGTTTGGCAAAATTATGTAAGTGTTATATCTAAATGTCTTTATTTTTCTTGCAAATGATTTATATTATACTAGCGGCGTCCCGCAGTTTCACCCGTTTTAATGAGTTTTACCTTTAAATCCCAATTTTACAAACATGGGAATATTTGCAAAAAAAGCAACCTAAGTTACTCATGAGGAACCTAACTATACATTAGCTGTATTCCAATGCAAGTCTCGTCAAAATCGTTCCAGAGATTAGCCGGAATAAACAGACAGACGGTCTAAAATTGTAAAATTTGTTGTGTTGCCTTTATGTTATTCCAGTTGTCCAGCTATCTACGTGCCAAATTTCATTGCATCGGGTTCAGTAGTTTTTGCGTGAAAGAGCTACAAACGCACACGCATCCTTACAAACATTCGCGTTTTTTAATATTAGTAGGATATATGTAGCAACATATTACAAGACTTAACTGTATTTTTTAAATGAAATTACTGAATAATTTTAAATAAACCATTTTCTTAGAAAACATTTCTTAGACTTGAGTATTTATTAAATAGTTTGGCGAATGCAAATTTATAAACTGTTCTATTTTTTTTTATTTTTTATTATACATCACGCAATGCTGTTTTCTATATAATTGTAGATTTTATTTAATCGTGTTCTTACAATCATATTATATGGCGAATTGTCTAGTTTTTTTTATGTTTCTTTTTCTACTTTTTGATGTTTTCATAAAAACATGTTTTTAATGAACCATAAAATACTATTTAATTTTCATATTAATGCTCTCATTGTTTCCTAAATTTATGGTTCTTGTTGGCTGAATTCTCACTTAAATGCGAACGATTTAAATTATATTATGTATTTGTTTTTTTTTTTTTTGCAATGCTATATATATTGTAAACTTTAAAGCTGCAAAAGTTACCAAGAATTTCCGATTGATTTATGATGAGATATATTTTGTTTTTATATAGGTCTACCGAACCTATATATTGTGTATATCTTAATATATATAAATTACGCGTCACTTTGTACGCGATGAACTCCTAAACTACTACAACCGATTCTAATCAAATCTGCACACCATGTGCCGTTTGATCCAACTTAAAATATAGGATAGTTTATATTATTTCAATTACGATAAATGACAACCCGGTCGGAGCTGGGGCAGTGGCGTAGCTAGGGGGACAAGGGCCCTGGTGCATAGGGAAAGAATCGTGCCCTCCTCCCCTCTTTCCGCCTTCCTCCCCTCTTTCAAAGCTGAGGTTAGAGGGCCCCCTGAGCTCCGGGGGCCTGGTGCACTGCACCACCTGGCCCTATGATAGCTACGCCACTGAGCTGGGGACAATATCTATACATATTCTATTGACTGCTACCTATGTGTTATCAATTGCAGTGCAATTTACATATTTGAGTGCAAACGCGATTTATTTTAATGTTTTGAATGTATTTGATTTAAGATTATTGATTTATGGGAATATTCGTGTATATTATAAGCCACTTTATTTCTTGATAGTTACCTGCTGTCGGGTCAACGGCGCTCCGTCACAGATCTCATGCCAATGATTGGGGCCAGATTCTATACACAGGTATGTTTATATTTAACTCACTGTTCGCCCCGGCTTTGACGGTGGTACATATATAGCCTACAGCGCTCAGGGATATAAAAATCCAAGAAATTTTGTAATGGTTCCTATAGTGGCTGAGATATGACCTACATGTAGGTCCTGCAGTATCACATATATTATATAGACTATAGATGTTCATTATTATAAAAATAATACCGCTAGTATATGTGAATATTAATATACAATACATAGTGTATTATGTTGATTCAAAAGCGGTTCTAAAAAAGTCAATTTCAAACAATAATTGCTAACAACATAAAAAGGATACTGGATTAAATAAAATCAATTATGGATATGTACTATATGTCTGTAGAGTTAGTTTGATTATCTGTTTGAAAGAGCTAACATCAGCAATGGCTACTCATTCATAAATTGACTGCCAAATATTGGTATGTGTTAATTGTAAGACTGATTAAATGTATGTTACACACAACAGAAGAAATCAAATTAGAAAGTAAAATCCTATTATACAACTTATTAGTTGTTATCTATTCTATTATAATATTTTATAAATGCGAAAGTTTGTGAGGAGGGATGTATGTGTATGTTTGTTACTTTTTCACGCAAAAACTACTGAACCGATTGCATTGAAATTTGGTACGTAGATAGCTGGACAACTGGAATAACACATAGGAAACTTTTTATCCCGATATTCCTACGGGTTACAGACTCACGCGGGCGAAAGCGCGGGGCGCAGCTAGTGTTATATAATTAGCTAATTGTTTGCTCCGGGTCCGCCCGGTATGAGAATATTTAATGCTCTAGGTGTATTGTGTGAGTACCAAGTACGACCGATAAGTGCAGGAATTTCGATACTTCCCTACTCTCTAAAGATGTAGAACATGTAGGTCCTTCACAATAATCGAATTGAGTGTTTCAGTTAATGTAGCTTTAACTTGATGAAGGTTTTTTTACTGTACTACATGTTGCCTAATATTAATAAATAAATAAACGAAAATAAAATAATTACTAATAAGACTTAAGAGTTAACATTCCACTTTTTTAAGTTAAATATAATAATAATAATAATAGATGTATCCATGGGATTATCGTTTCGATTAATAATTTTTGAACTTCATATAAAAGGCATTAAACACCAATATGAGATATTCAGTGGTTGTGGTAATTGGTTTTTTATTTATTATATTATCTCAATTATCAGGTGGAAGCATTGGAGAGACGTGCTGATGTATTCGAGAATCAGCTCGCTAGGGAGCTGGACAATGGCCGCTTGCTGCGTATTATGCTCAAGTTGTCCTTCATTAATGAGCGTCCTGAGTAAGTGTGTTACTTTATATAACACTAGCTGTTTGCCCGTGGTACATATACGAGCCTATGTCACTCAGTGAAGTTGCAGCTTTCTAATGGTGAAAGAATTTTGAAAATCGGTCCAGTAGTTTTTGAGTTTATCCATTACAAAGAAACAAACAAAAATACAACTTCTTCCTCTTTATGTATTTTATATATACTTGCGACCCGCCCCGGCTTCGCACGGATGCTATAAACTTTAGCCGAATAGTTGTAACTGTTTTCTCTTTTTAGTCTTATTTTAGCATTACTAACATCCTCTTCCAAGAATTTAAAGGTTTCAAATTTATCGTATAGGTAGCTTTTTTTAAAGAAGAATTAATCAATTTAAGAAGTAAATGATTGCTCAGTTGGAGTATAAATCTGACCATTAAGCCATATTCTTTCTTTTTACATTCTTCCTTTGGGGAAATATCTTAATACATTTAAATCTCGTGTCACAATGTTTGTCCTCAATGGACTCCTAAACCACTTAACCGATTATAATAAAATTCGCACACCATGTGCAGTTCGAACCAACTTGAGAGATAGGATAGTTTATATTATTTCAATTACGATCAAAAGAATACCCGGGCGGAGCCGGGGCGTGCAGCTAGTATTTTTATATTTTGTTTTTATTTTTATTTTATATTTATATTTTAATATTCAATTATAAAAATTTTAAGGTTTTCTGAATTTTTCTGTTTCTCGTGCTGTCGATTCTATATCGACGAGACGGATCGGGTCGTATTTGACTGAGAATATAGAGTTTTCTAAATATCTTATAGGGAGCCCCCCTATTTGTGTAGTTAGTTAAGACTTCTTCGGCTAGCGTAATACAAAATTGCGATACATTAATCTACATCGTCATTGCAACAGATTGAACATGGACACGAAGTGGTCGGAGACAGGGGACAGATACTTGCTGAAACTGTTCCGCGACTACCTGTTCCACTCGGTGACGCAGGACGGCCGGCCGTGGCTCGACCAGGCGCACGTGTCGCATTGCCTCAACCAGCTCGATGGCGGTAGTAATAATAAGGTGAATGGATTTTTATATTTAGTTTTAAATTAGCTTTTGCCCGCGGCTTCGTACGCTTTAAATTCGGTGTAGTTTAATAGATTTTATACATATAAATACTTCCTATTGAATTACTCTATCTATAAAAGAAATCACCAATCAAATTCGGTGCGTAGTTTTAAAGATTTAAGCATACATAGGAACATAGGGACAAGCAAAGAAAGCGATTTTTTTTTTATGAAATAGCAAGCAATTGAACAAGGCAAAATTGTGAGGCAAATATTTGACCACTCGAACAGCTAATAAAAAATAGATTGTAATCTTAAGTTGTGGCATGTATGCTAGTGGAAAAATCCAAACCCTGCCTCGAAATATATGTAGTTATACATTAAACATGATACACATTGCAGAAATTATCATTAGCAGTGTAGCTCTGCACGTCATAGATTATAGAGAATACTCCTGAATATGTACGTTAGACAAAAAATAATGTCTATAATCTACGTTCCGAATTCGAAACAACAGCTGTACCAACTTAACGAACATGAATTCCACAGGTGGAGCTAATGACACGTGACGAGCAAAGCGTGCTCCTGGTGACGTTCGCTGAACTCAAGCACTGCCTCGAGCAGGCTTTCGAGGAGCTCACGCAGGCATCCGCACCTAGCCCCTAGCCTTACGTTTACTATCCGTGTTATGTGTGCCAGCAGCTCAGTAGTGGCATGATGCACTACGACTATGGCTACTAGGCTGACAATACACGTGAGAAAAATGGTTTTTTTTCTACACTGAATAGCAAGGGGAATAGCGGATATGGGATGTTATGTGTTTCTATCTGGTTGTAGGTTTTATGGATGGAAATGTGGGACAGTTCATGGAATTATTAAATTATTCTTGATAATCTCTGATTTACCTTGATAAATTTAGGAACTATTTAATATTGTCGATAAATTAATATGTTATTTTGTCACAAATTTGTTTTGTCATGTCTGAAAAAAAGTACAACATACACAACATTTATTAAGTAAAGTTGTGGAAATTACTTGCTTGGAGTGTAAGTTAAAATCGAATTAGAATTGTATAACTTTCCCATATCCGCTATGGTTTTAACACGGACAAACAAATTATTAAAATGACAGCTATTAAGAATGTCTGTTACAATTGTGTATCTGTGGTACTGCGCTTACAGAAAATAAAAGACTATTGTCTATTATTCTGTTAGACTAAATCGTTGGAGACGGGATTTATGTATTTGAATTATTCAATATAATTTAGGTCAAGGTATGAGGATAACTGTGACAGGAAAATGTCATTGAAAATTTGAAATGAAAACCAATTGTATTTTGGCATTAATATGCACAATTGCTTGCAGAAAAGTTCCCTTTTTAGCTGCCATTTTCTTATCCACAATACCTAATACAGACATCATGTGTCCAAATTTATTCATACAAAATAAACCCTAGTGGTTTTATGTCTAATACAATCTTTATGAATTTGGATCTCTGAATTTGATAAACACCCTATTATTATTCACTCAACACTGTTAATACTTAATTATAGTATTATATAATTAAATTCAGAGACTCACCATACGATCTAACTTATATTGAGATTTATTTAAAAAAATGCTTGTATACGAAAATACGATCAAAAGTATAATACTCCCAATATAAGTTATTTTATATTGATTACCCAAAATGTGACTGTTATTCACCGGATCTTCACGTGTATTGGACGGCCTACGCTATACATTAAAATTAGCGATGAATATTTAATAATAAATATTCCTTTTATAAGCACAAAATTCCGCAAGTTTGCATTGCCTTTTTGAGGTTTTGAAATCTTTATAGTTGTTTGGCATAACTTATTTCTTTAAAGGAAATCGATTATATTTTTACCGACAGTTACTAATATCGTAGTAATCATGAGACTTACATATATACGTTGATATAAGAATATATCAACAAAATCAAACAATAAATTAAATTTAATTTATAATAATTCACAATGGATAAACTATTTATTTTAATATTATAAAAATATACACATACCTTGCGTAGGGTGGTTCATTGAACAAAATAAAAGTACAGACATCACTTCATCGAACAATTGAAGTTACTCGATCTCATTTAGGATGTGTCAAACCGCAGACGAAAATATAAAGTTTGTGAATGAAATAACATGTTAATATGGGTTTCTGTGTGTATCTACAGCCGCCTGAACAAATGCCACAAACATTCCATTTCCATATTAACAACACAGCGTTGACAGAAACGGTCAATAATATAGCTGTGTGTAATGTGTATTTGTATGAAATAGTATTAAATGTTAAAGTATGTAGAGAACGGGTTTCATATTTGCTATATGTGTTGTGGTCTATACATTAAATGAACAATTTATATTATGTGTCCAATATGATAACCATAGAACTAAATGTAGCCAACGAGAAGCGATGTTTGGGAAAGATAGTAAGGTACTTGAGTTGAGACACCATGATATAACCTGGAACAAATTTGAAATTGAGGCAAATAACTATGTTGCCAAAAGTCAAAACTGTTCTTGAGATAGGTTTGATTTGATCTATAAAAAGCAGAAAATGTACTTGAATATTCCAGATAGGGACTTTCTTATAAACATCTGGTCAACTATTTCCTGCTTATGAGCTAATGGCATTTGTTGAGAAGTGGTTTTTGAACCGATGAGAAGGAAATATAGGAAAAATAAATAAATTAAAATCAGGAAATCATGAATAATGGATTTTTTTTTAATTCCTTTGTAAACCGATAGTGTAAAGTAATTTGGGGTCTAATTGATGGCGGTGGTAAAGCAGGTTGTAATGAGATGGTAAAGATTTTGTAATGAGATGTGATTGATTATTATATGGGTAAAGTTTTAATTCGCTTTTCGTTGGATGACTCTTGTAGTCTTTATGTATATGTAATAGAAACTCGGTGTTAATCAATATTTAGTAATATGTATTTAGATCTGAATTAATCAACTTACATCCTATACCCATATTATTAGATCCTTATCTATTGGAAAAATTAGTTTAGACTACCATGAAATATTATTTATTTCATGAATTGTTTATCTATGAATACACTATGTAACAGTAAGTATTACCAAAATTTTAAATAGTTATTGTATTTTGATGATTATTTATCCTTTACATATTATAGTATCATAAGATTTAATACCATAAAATGTTTATTGGTATAATATGGAGTATATGTGAACAATTACTCAACCGTGCGTATAATAATAACAATTCGCGAACTCCTACAGGCCCTTGGGCCTAATTGATACACTGATGATTTATTGGGGGTTCATAGATACAAACATGCAGATTCCATAAATATAACAAACATGACCCTGTGAAATCAGAAAAGGAATATTTACAAATTATGATTTCTGTAACAGCAATTAACAGTTAGGCCCAGTTTGGCCATTCTCTTTTGTGGTTAGGTTAAACAGGCAAATATCGAAAAATCATACCATAGCTGTAACAAGAATACATTTAGATGTATTATTAGGATATTAAGTACCATATTAAGTGCATATTACAATTCAATTCATGTCTCATTGTATTATCTTTACTTTTCTAATCGTAATGTAGTGTTTAAAATTATTTATTAATATTAAATTATACGTATTTACCACAGAATAATAATCAAATATAATAATAATAATATAAATCGTAATAGTGAATGTACTCAGAAACTACATACCTTACATAAATGTTGTTTCTTCATATAAAATTATTGAATCACAAACTATTAGAAACTATTTGTGTAATATTACCCTTTTGGAGACAAATTTTTATTTTATTTAAATTTTAAATGACTGATTTTTAGTTTAAGCAAATTCCGATCTATATATATTTTAATGTTAAAACCTTACTCGGCAACAAACGAAACGAAATATTTTGAGATGTGTAATTATAAGTGTATATTTCTTTTTTCTAATAAATAAAGTTTAAAATCAATTGCGCCTTTTATTCTTGCCTATTATTTTTATACCGTACACAAAAATGAAACAGGAAAATTATTACCCGCAGCTTTGCCTGCGTGTTCACAGGAAATACCCATTAGAATAAGATATCTCACCACGGTAAAAAGTAGCCTAGTCTAGCCTCCTAACACTCCAAACACAAACATCACGTAAAATCATTAATTTGAAAAGTGAAAGACAGTTATACAAATACTTTTACACAGTTTTCAGTCTTAACCAAAGGGTATTTTTATTACGTTATTATTGAAGTTTTAATACCCTAAAGAGTACAATAACGAGGGTTAGGGATAAAACCAACGTGCTGAGTGGAGAATATTAAAATTAAACTGTTCCCATTTTTGTTAGTTATAATGAATACTATCTACCTATAAAATTGTACATATGCCTTCTGTACGTATCTGCCAACGTGTTCTTTATTGGAATCACGGTTATATTCACATTTTGATATTGAGATTATCATTAAAAATGGTAAAATAGTAGGGGCTAGAATAGATTTTGCTTAAGCATGCTGCATCTTTTAAGTAATTATGATTTGTTGACTATATTAAGGGTTGTTTTATTGACAAAAAGCATTTCGACCTTTTCCAAGTTCTAGTTTATCTAGCTTGAGTTCTAGGTCTAAATTTTATCAAATCGGGTCAGTGGTTAAGGAATAAAAATGTAACAGGTTTATGGAGAATTATTTTAGATAAGTCCACAATACATAACAGTTATATCAGGGTTAATCATAAAATTTTCTCACATATTGGTAGTCAAGGTCGTTTATCATCCATCGAAATTAACTTTTAATTAAAGTTAAATCTTTATTTTATTTATGTCTTGACGTGTTAACAATGGTACAAAATATATTTACCTTCCTTACATTACAAATCAAAATTTCTGAGATAATTTCTTTAACATTAAAAAGTTCCTTACCCCGAAGTACATGCTATTCGGACCGTGGTTCCACCTTTCTTTGACAATCTATAGTATTTTATAATCTATATCCAACAGGGATGCCAACAGTTCGGCGAAATGTTTCTGCTTTTCTCTATGGTCTTGCTCATTTGGTTTGGAAATGTCAAACAAACAAAATAGTGTACAGAATTGAATTGTGTGTATGTAATATGTATTATGTATCAAACACGGGTACGAATATACTTTATGCTTATTCGGTAAACTAAAGTCTTTCGTATATAACCATATTTATAAAAGTAACCCATGTAGTCACAGTTGTGCCGTGGTCGCACGAAGTTGTAGTCGGTCGATATTAAAGGAAGTGCAATGAATTCTGTTTGTTACAACGGGGGCAATGATAGACTTATCCATGAAGCAGATCAACTTATTTCTTACATAGAGCGTGGATCAACAGTCTTTAAATTTTTTCCTCGGAAACGTCCCGAGCGTCGCACTTTATTAGTGCGTCGCGAAACTCATCAAGTTATTTGGTGTAGAAATGGATCAACTCAAAGACATGCTTACGAAGGAGCTTTAGATATTCGAGAAATCAAAGAAGTGAGAGTAGGTAAATTATCTAAGGATTTTGAAAGATGGCCTGAGGAAGCCAAAAGGCTAGAAAGTTCCAAATGCTTTACCATTTATTATGGTACCGAGTTTAAATTGCGGTCAGCATCATTTGCAGGTAATTTATATTATAATTGATTATACTCATAACAGAAATATTCTCATACATCACAACCATAAATAGTTTCATTTGTAATATGTAGCACTATGTTAAAACTAAAAATTTTTGTATAAAAAAATATATTTTACTACCAACCATAAAAGTAAACAAAACATTGAATATTTAGCATTACAATATAAGCTGGTGGAACAATTAGAACTATTCTTAGTGAGTAGGTAGTATACTTGGCATGTTATGTAAATATCTTGAATTTTTATGACGGTATTGGTGTGAACTGTTTCACATTTTGCATGGTCAAGGCTATGAATGCAACTGTGAGTTGCTCTTCATGTAAATACTATTTTGAATTTAAAATTAGAATTTGTTTGAATCCATTTACATTTTAGCCCAGACCGACAAAGAAGTTGAAGCTTGGATCAAAGGCATAAGGTTCCTTATAGAGGAGGCGGTGAATGCATCTTATCCATTACAAATTGAGAGGTGGTTGAGGAAAGAATTTTATGCAATAGAAAACACTCATGAAAAGTAAGTGAAATCTGGAATTTAACTGTATAAGTTGATAAAATTACACTCATATTATATATTTAATATTTTATTGCATTTTTTAAACAGGATTACGTTGAAAGAAGTAAAGGCATTTTTGCCAAAAATTAATTGTAAAATATCGACAAGTAAACTTAGGGATATATTTCAAGAAGTGGATACCAATAAGAAAGGGGAAATTGGATTTGATGATTTTTCTATTCTCTACCACAAATTAATATTTGATGAGAATGTGAGTTTATATATGTTTTATTTTTTTATTTTGATTATAGTAGCTAATTTCACAGAATGGCTTTGAAAGTAAGGAGGTTTTTTTTAGCTCCATTATACTTGTATACCTATAAATAAAAAAGATTATTAGATTGTGTTGGATGGAGTTGTAATTTGGTTTAAATTAAATTATTATAGGTAGATTTATGAAGTAATAAAAATGTTATATAAAACAATTTCATACATTAGGCTTTTTTAAATTATTGCTTTGAAGATTCTCTAGGATATCCAGCTTTGTTCTATACCTTTGTAAAAACATTAAAGATAAGGTATAATATTTTAAGAGAATACACATATTCGAAATATTCTTGCAAAAATCCTTGACCTGTTTACATGTGCATATAGTTTACATGAGCTGAGAGAAGATGTGTTATTTTACAAATCAATTGAAATAATTTAAAGTATCATCACTAAGATTTAGATTATTCTTGTGCAGTGCTATAGAAAACTTGCTTATCGTCAACTAAATGATGATTAAACACTTTTATATGTAGTACAGTTGAATAATACGAAGATTTTTTCCAGAATGTGCATGATATTTTTGACAAGTATTCATTATATTGTGCTAATGGCACAACAATAACTCTCCACGAATTCCAAAGATTTCTGATTAAGGAGCAGCACGATAGGTTGGGTGAAGATGAAGCATCAACCTCTCAGTTTATAAGAGATTATCTGCGTGATCCTCAAAGGGATATATATGAACCGTATTTCACACTTAACGAAGTAAGTGTATAATCAATCATGCTCACCTTTTGGCACAGTGCATACTTTTTTTTAGCAGTTTGGTCGAATACACAAATGAAAATAGTTTAAAAACATTTTAATTCATAGTTTGAGCATAAATTTGAAAGCAATTTTGTAGCAATTTATGTTCAAGAAGTAACTACGTGTATTGCAAGTGTTGTTTTTTACAGTTCATTGAAATGCTGTTCTCCAAACAAAACACAATATGGGACAGTAGACATGATTATGTAACTCAGGACATGACAAGACCTTTAGCTCATTATTGGATTTCGTCCTCACATAATACGTATGTTTATTCTGTTTCTACATTGATTAAATGGTGTCTTCCTAACAAATAATATATATTTTAATGATGGAATGTTTTTCAGCTATCTAACAGGTGATCAGTTTTCGAGTGAATCATCTATAGAAGCTTATGTGCGTTGTCTAAGGTCGGGTTGTCGGTGCATTGAGCTCGATTGCTGGGACGGCCCAGATGGAACACCATTCATTTATCACGGCCATACTTTAACAACTAAAATTCGATTCATGGACGTATTGCGCACAATAAAAGAGCACGCGTTCGTTACTTCCGACTACCCGCTTATACTGTCAATAGAAGATAACTGCTCCTTACCGCAACAGAGAAGAATGGCTAACGCGTTTCAAGATGTCTTTGGAGACATGCTGATCGTTCAGCCGTGTGAAAAAAATGAGACGTGCCTGCCGTCGCCACACGATTTGCGTAAGAAAATCATATTGAAGCATAAGAAGCTACCAGAAGGCGCTGAAGAAAATTCGTTTGCGGTTCGCCAAGAGGAAGGGAAAGACCTGGATCTAAGGAATACAATTAAAAATGGGATTCTGCTATTGGAGGATCCCGTTGATAAAGAGTGGAATCCACACGCGTTCGTGTTGACTGAGAATAAGCTATATTATACAGAACACTATAGCACGCAAGGAGAGACGGATATAGATAGTGACGGTGAACAAGAGGGGGATACCACGAGTATACCTCCTGATGAATTGCATTTTGGAGAATGCTGGTTCCACGGGAAGTTGGCTGGCAATAGGCAAGAAGCAGAGGATCTCCTGAGATCTCACTCCCACTTGGGTGATGGAACATTCCTTGTAAGGGAAAGCGTTACCTTCGTAGGTGACTATTGTCTATCGTTTTGGCGTCAAGGAAAAGTCAACCACTGCCGTATAAAATTGAAGCAGGAGAGGGGTGTGACGAAATATTATTTGATTGATACAGTGTGCTTTGACAGCTTATATAGCTTGATCACGCATTATCGACAGCATCCATTGCGCAGCCAGGTGATTATGATATCATAGTAACTTCTATGTTTTTGATTTTCTATGTTATAATTTGAAATTTGCTTGTAGTATGGTGATAAATGACATCTAAGGAAATTGAGATTATACAGAACATCTGTGAAGTGACCCAATAAACTTTGCACTTTCACAGACCTAAATTTTTACGTTACCTACTTGATCTTCTTAGTAAACATTTATTTAATAATTAATCATCGTAACAGCACAATAGCGTCTTAAAATATACAACTTTTAAGCGACGCTCCAAATAACGAAGGAGGTCCTCAAATCGTAGTGTTTTTTTTAGGAGTTTTTAATCACGTTAAAAGAGCCTGTACCACAGCCGAACAAACATGAGGGCAAGGAGTGGTATCACCCATACTGTACTCGCGCTCAAGCGGAAGAATTGTTGAGGAAGGCCAATACGGATGGGGCATTTATAGTGCGACCTAGCGAGAAGGAACAGGGATCTTATGCTATTAGCTTCAGGTTCGTATGATAATTTTAAACGTATTTATATTACGTGTCAAGTTATTTCAATGGGTTTAAAATTATCTAGCTGTCTGTGTATATAACAAAATAATGTATGTCTACGAGAAGAACCCGTTAACTTTATTTTAAGTAGCTGTTCAGATTCCCGGTATTTTCAAATTTTCTTAACTTTGTCTATGAATTTTTTACGAACGAAGTATTAGAGAATTGACAATGATGCATAAAATTGGTAAACAATCTTATGGTCAAGAAGGAATCCACAGTGCTCCGCTTGCTGTTCCTAATGTGAGTTTTCCTCTTCTATCTCACTCTACGTTTTCCCAATTATCTTGATATGACCTCCGCTATAAATGACCGCCGACAGGTCTGCTTAGGATGGCCAAGTTTTTACACATTCCTTGAAGGTTCCAGTCCAAAGTTTTTCCCTTTAGCCTTGCAATATGATCAGTTGCCTTCCGGAGTGTGTGGTCAATCCGATTCCATTTGCGGCGTTTAATTTGTTGCTGATTCGGGACCACTCCACAGCGTTCCCAAAGCTGGTCATTTGATGTTAAGCCGAGGATAGGGTACTGGTAGGTGTTCAGTAAAATCTGTATCTGGGAAGATTAGGTTTTGGGACCTTTCCATGTTTCGCAGACAATATGGTCTTTATATTTAAATCTAAATATATTTAGTTAGCGTTATATTATTACATAGACCTATTTTATGAAAGGTTAGCTTATAATATAGGACTGTAATATCGTGATAATACGGCTTTTTTCCAGATCTGAAAGGGAAATAAAGCACTGTAGGATAAAACAGGAAGGTAGATTGTATACTATAGGCACAGTTAAGTTCGAAAGCCTTGTTGAGCTTATATCGTATTACGAGAAACATCCCCTATATAAGAAAGTCAGATTGTGGTTCCCAATCAGTGAAGACATCGTGAGAAGATTAATTACGGTAAGTTGACATCTAAATAATAATCACCATTTGTATGGGCATCAAAACTTCCAAAAGTCAATACTGTATTGTGTAAATCTTTCTTTTATGTATTCGTTTTGTCAGGAGATGACTATGGAAAAAAAAGTAACATAAAAATTCAAAGCCTAAAGCCAAAGTATTTAGATAAAAACTATTCGTGTATCGACGCGTTTGTCCAGTATGTATTTTAGTGTATACCCATGGTACCTGGATATATTTAGTTTCTTATTATAATTCAGGTATGTCGAGTATTAAATAGCGATACGTGTATATGAATATGTAGCAATGACTGTTGAAATGAGTTCATGAATCCTATCCTACTAATAATATTATAAATGCGAAAGTTTGTAATGATGTGTGTGTGTTTGTTGATCTTTCACACAAAAACTACTAAATCGATTGCAATGAAATTTGATACGTAGATAGCTGAACAACTAGAATAACATATAGGCAACTTTTTATCCCTATTCCTATATTATATACCTACGAGATACGGACTTAAGCGGGTGAAGTCGCGGGGCGCAGCTAGTTATTTATAATTTTATCACTATATTATTATTGAGAAGAGTGTTAATATATAAAACTTTTTTCATTTTATCCAGGAACCTGATGATAGCTCTGTTTACGGTACTCCAGGCTATATGGACCCGACATCGTTCACATCAAAGGTATAAATTAATTAATAATAATAACTAAAGATATATAAATAGCAAATAATTAATAATAAATAATTGAATATATATATTTTGATGGAAACTTTATATTTTGAATTGTTTCTTTAATGATTTGACTTGAATATTGTAATTCTTTGTATATTTACTGTCTTAATCAACTTTAATATCGATTATTCCTTTAGTGGCAAAATACAAATGTGTGACGGAATTACGTCGCACTTTTGGTGGTCAATGTGTGTGGTGAGGAGTTTACAAGTTGTAGTTAGTTGAAAGAAGTTTTATTTAGTTTAGTATTTATTTTAGGCTTAACATATAGACTTTTTAGTGCCATAGAAGTCATGTGACGTAGTTTGTCTATTATATTAGCTACCTCCTATAGCAGAACAATTATTCAGTTTATGTAAATTTGAATGTACATTGATTTAGCTCCCGAGCAAGTTGAGTAAAGTCTAGATTGTATCCGAGTATGAAAGATTTCAATTTGCAACAAGTTTATTTTCGATTAAAGCTTTAAAACGCCAATTCATGATATGCATCATTTTATGACATAAATAAGAAAGAAGTATTTATTTGACCCCATAAAATTAAAAAAAAAAGTTACAAATAAAGGACGATTAGCAACAGAAAAACTAAATTTTAAAACATATAAATAATTAAATGAAAAAATTTGGAGGCAAATGAGGGATCCACTCAGTACACGCTGCAACCCATTAGCGGCACTGCTTTCCAATTGATGTCCTTTTTACGAAATGGTTTATAAAAAAATTGCAAAATACACGTGTATCACTTTTAATCGGAGACTATATTTATGCATATGATTATGAATTTGCGTTATTCTATTAGCACGTGTACAGCTTTCTTAACTTTGTTGATTACGTACCTTAAATGACCGCTAAACTAAGATGGGCAGTATTATTTCGTGTGTAATTATAAGGTGATCATATAGGTAACGGTGAAAGCTCTATACGACTATAGAGCGAGACAGGACGACGAATTGTCGTTCTGCAAGCACGCAATTATCACGAACGTGGACAAACCGGACGAGGGCTGGTGGCGGGGGGACTACGGCGGGAAGAGACACCACTGGTTCCCCGCCAATTATGTGCAAGAGATAGAGGTGCCGCACATGCCCAGTATTGTGAGTATATTGTCGGACGGACGGACGGTGGTAAATATTAAAACTGTGCTTCTATAATAAGTCTTATTGAATAAATTAATGTTTGTGTTTGAATTTTGTTAGGGGAGAGCGGACAGCGGACTAGATGCGTCACCTGATGGTAAGGCACGTCGCCCATATATTTTTTACGTTACGTCGCAATGGTGGCGGCGGCCATACTTAAAAAAATCTTAAAGAAAATTAACGTAATTATCGTGACTTTAACGAATAACGAACTTTATCGAATCTAAATTTCAATCCAGACGCATCTGTTGAAAGTAAGATAATTGTTCATTTGTTTTAGTGAAAGTTCTATAGTTACACTGTTTCTTTTATAGTATTTTTTAACAGAAACAGTGTTTTTTATGATATTTGAACCTCGAATTTAGCATCACTAACTTGATTATTTTTGATATAGGCATGTCTAGAAAACGAATCAGCAGCATTGGGCTCATTGCAGAAAGGTGTGGTCGATGTTTTGGGAGCGGTAGTGGAGTTAGTGGTGGGTGAGGAAAGTGGCTCGGCTCGTTGGATCGTTCGCATACAAAGCCCATCCATGTGCGCTCCCTTCGATATGGCTGCCCCAACCAGAGAGAATGCTTTAGAATGGCTCTCAGCCATCAAAGAAGCGGCCCATAGCGCTAGCGCAAGATCCCTCCAGCACAGAAAAATGGAGCGCACGTGGCGCATCGCCAAAGAAATGTCCGATCTCATTGTCTATTGCCGTTCTGTCGCATTCAACCAGGACAGAATACGCACGAAGGGATTCATCTTCAATGAGATGTCTTCCTTCCCAGAGACGAAAGCCGAACGGCTCATGTGCCAACAAGAAACAGCATTCTTCATGAAATATCACGCTGTCCAAATGAGCCGCATCTACCCCAAGGGACAAAGGATCGACTCCTCGAATTACAATCCGATATCCTTCTGGAACGCCGGCTCGCAAATGGTTGCGCTCAACTATCAGACTCCAGACAAACCGATGCAGATCAATATGGGGAAGTTTAAAGAAAACGGTGGATGCGGTTATATTTTAAAGCCCGAATTCATGTTCGACGAACATTATAACCCATATGATAAGAAGAGTATCGAGCACAAATTGAAACCAATAACAGTGCGACTGCGTGTGATAGGAGCGAGGCATCTGTGCAAGATGGGTCGAGGCACAGCCAGTCCTTTCGTCGAAGTGGAGATCATTGGTGCAGAATATGATAGCGGCGTTAAACTCGTCACGAAGACTGTTGGTGAGTTATTTAATACAACAATTTTTTTTACAGGTATAACTACAAAAAGGGTAAACCTGATGGGTAAAGGTTACCTCCAAAAATTTCTGGAGACGATGTTCAGCGTTTGTTTAGACTTTAGAGATAGATAACATGGTAGCCGATGCCTTTATCTGCCGATGTATTTCTTGTGGAACTATAATTTGTTAATATTTTATTTTGTTTCGTAGGTAAACTTGTCTGTAATAGTCTAAATTTAAACCATTTTAAAGGTTATCTCAGTCAGTTGCACCATTGTTAGATGCAACAATATTGCATTCATGAATCTTTACAATCCATCAATCGATTTAATCTTGTTCTTTTGAAATATACGTATCACGACTTGTCCAAAGCAACGTTGTAACATAGTTGCGACATTATCCATTATCCACTGTTCTTGAAAATCACAGTGACATTGGCATTGTACTTTGAGTAGGTTAAAGAAATAACATTGTCGTTCATTTTGTTATGCAAATGTTTCAGCTGACAATGGAATAAATCCAATATGGAACGACATATGCGAGTTCGAGGTTGAGAACCCAGATTTAGCGTTGATAAGGTTCTTGGTTCAGGACGAAGATGTGTTTGGTGATCCGAATTTCATTGGCCAAGCCGTATATCCGTTAAAGTGTCTCCGTACCGGCTATCGCAGCGTTATCCTTACAAATGGCTATTCAGAAGAGCTGGAGTTATCATCGCTTCTAATTCATATATCACTCTCCAACCCTTAGAGTATTGTTAGAGCATAATTCGTTAGGCAAATAATATTTTATCTCCAGTTATCTCGATTATTTTGAATCTTATCGTATCGTTATTAAGTATGTAGTTGTTGCAGCTTGTTGTGGTTTGATTAGTCCTTTAAGCGATTGATACTGTGCTCCTTAGACTGATTTTAAATGATTATGCAATCGTATTTATGTAACATTTCCGGCTGTTTCATTATTTGTTATATTAAGTCAATGCATAATACTATCTCAAACATTTAAATGTGTCTATATTATTATACTGTTATTAGTAGAAAGATCTATTTGAGGGATAAATAATTTTTAAAATATGGAGCTGGTTTATTAAGTACGTATTGTGATGAATAGGAATAGGTATATAGTATTTGTTTATGGCTATAATATTTTAATAAAATAAATTGGTATATTTATGTATTCTCAATAGAATGTAATTTGATTATTCGTAATAAGTCTATCGGATGTCACGGTATGTGATTGGGGTATTGAAATAATATATTTGTAGCCTATTATAATCGTAATGAGGTATATTCGTGAACATACGTGTTTTGCCATGTCTATTCAGATATTGAGTTATATTATTTCCATAAATAGCTATTTGTGGAACGTATTTAATTTTTTCTCACAATTTGCTATTTTTATTCTATTCGATTTAATTAGGTATAATATATTATTTAAAAAATAAAATTCCAAAAATATGACTGCATTTAAAAACATTTAACAATAATTTAATCACAATACATCATGTAGGAAACAGAAGGATTCTTTGAACACTTCGTCATAATACTTGTTATTAGAAATATTCAACTATAATTCTATTTATATGCTTCCTACATTTAATACTGTAACATTGATTTATTTAGCTTGTCCCTCTTGTCTTCGAATTTGTGAGATAATTTTCAAAATTGTTTGAGTAGTTTTTAGTTACATCAATCGCGAACATAATAAATTATATGTTTTATCTATAGAATATTTACTGTATATATAAATTATTTCTTAATGCGTTCCTACTTGCATGTCGAGGCTAAAACATTATAAATTGCTATCAACTATTATCTTCATACATATAATTTTGTTTTTTAACATATTTATAACTAAGTCATTTTCATCGCAAATTTAATTTAAAATAAATATTACTTATCGATACTACCATTGATTGTATTTATTAGAATTGGATTAATACATAAATGTTAAATAAGAACTTGTATTCCAACTTATATGTAATCAAAATTTAATCTTAAAAATATGGACTATGTTGAGGTCATTGTGAAGTAAAATTTTTGCATAATAAATTTTTAACGGTGCATTTTATTAGGTTCAGCTTATGACATTCATCACGAATTAGTTTTCTCAATTAATATTTCAAAGACTTTCTATGATCTTATTTTACAAAATGCGTCATATCGAATTCTGAGAGTTATAAATGCATAATGCATTTATTTTTCTATCGGTGTAGTGATAGAAGTTTGAGTGAAATTTTTATTTTTTTGTATATACAATGTATAAAAAGATAATAATAGCGGTACTATGTAATATTTGGGATTCGGTAAGTGTGTAAGCCTATAGGGCAATAGATATATAATATTTGCTGCATTTTAAAGATTTTATATCTATAAACAATGTAAACTACAAAACGTTAATATTAGTTGTTCTGCATTACTGTAAGTCGCATTGTTAAATACTTTATGAATAATTTAAATAGTTTCTTATCACTTGTTTATTAGCATTTGAATGTATTATTGTATACAATATCTGAATTGTTATAAAGCATAATAAATTATATATAAAATAATTGTTTGTTTCATTATTTAATTTACACTTTACGTATACTGATCGGTCTCGAACCCCCCTATCCGGTTTTAAACCCGAGGTCCTCACCACTGAGCCACTACTGTTTTTAACAAATTCTACACTCTAATTGAAATATGTGACAATTTATATCATTTTGCTAAATTTGGTTTAGTTCTGACTTCAAATAAAATATAGCCCAACCTGAACCTTAACCTTAACCTTAACCTTAACTTGGTCTGTCACCACATTATAAAAATGTTTCAAAATCTGCCCAGTGATTTCTATATTATAGTAACCATTGATTTAGGGGCTATGCATGCTTTGGCACGAATTGGGCAAACGTAAAAAACTATGTTTCGTACAGTGAGTGAGGTAGCCGGTCGCCTATTTCCTTTTCCTCACCCTTCCCAGTCCATTCCTTTTTTCCAGTCATCAATCCTTTCCTTATCCCTTACTCCTTAAAAGCGGGCAGCGCATCTGCAAAGACACTACTTCTGCCATTGTTCATGTGCGGTGGCGGTACCATCAGGCGTACCACGAGCTCAGTGCCTCGCTATGACATAAAAAGAGTAGGGAGGAGGGTTAGGAGCCCTGTAGAATATGGTGTAACCCTGGCAACATTTTACATGGAATGTTTTTATAAGTTCCTATTTTAATTTGTAAAGACATTTCTTTCATACTTTTTATGGGAATAGGTTTCCTACTCATTTACTGAAATCTGTTTTTTACTCTGTCTTGTTTATGCAGCTATTACCATTTTATTGTATTAAAAAGATGGATCAAATACCAGAAAAAATGACTTTGTAGTTTATTTTTTATATTCTCATTTGCAAAATTGAAAGTTTCAGTGTATGTTTGAAGTCCGATTTTAATATCTTGTGGGTAACGCCATAGGCCAATCAAGAAAAGTATCAAAAAATGAAACTTTCCAGGCACATTCTGCTCATCATCGTAGTTACAACTTATAAAATGAAAACTAGTAGAATGCATAAATATTTTGTTACATACAAAAATTTTTGTGCATGTGTTAAACCTGGTTAAAACCATGAAAGCCGCTTTGATGTGAGTGATACACACTGAGTAAGGTGCCGGTGAAGAAATTCTTCAACGAGGAAAAGGACACACGATTTTTTTATATACATTCCATTAAATTAAGCGTTAATAACATGTTTTTTACTACAAATTGATTCCACAAAGCCGAAAAAATAATTCCTGCCTTAAGTAGTTACTACAAGCGCTGACTACTCATCAATTAGCAATAGGTCCCAACTAGTTTTAAAATTGAATTAAAATAGGTTTTATGTTAACAATTTCAATTATATTCCCAAAACTATCATTGATATTGTAATCTACTACTTTTAAAGTAAATAATTCAGTTCTCATGTTTTATTTAAAAATAAAATCGTACTGTATGTCCAAAATTTGCATTTATTTTGTACTCCTCTTAACAATAAACTCTTTATAAATAAACTAAAAATTATTGTTATAAATTATTGATTTGTGAAAAGCAAGAGCAGACGAACTTTAGCAACCAAAACAACCAACCAAAATAGTATAATTTTAATCGTGACGCAAAGACTATAGAAGTAAACATTTACGAACATTTTGAATCTGGCAATTAGAACTTTTATTTTAATTCTATATAATCTGCGACGTGTTCACTCACGCGAAGTTATTTATCTACCGGAGGAGCTTTATTTTACAAATATATTACATTGATTTTCTATTGTCTGTCTTATTGATAGAACTTTTGTTCACACTTCATGAATTCTATTCTAAAATAAAGCAATAATTAATTCATTAGTTGGTTAAATAGAATACCACAAAATGTTAATTGCTTCTTTTGCGAGATACCAATGGCCGTATAGTATAAGTGTTATTAGATGTTTTTCTGTGCGGGAACTATAAATTGAAATGTTTCTATTCAAGAATGTGATTATGGACACTTTACATTGGAGGAAATGGTTTCTTTTTCTAGTCATAGCCTTAAGTCGCAGGCTAGATTTGGTTAATGGTAAGTGTTCCTAGTATTATGAATTTTAGTATATATGCATATGTATATTGACATTAGGCCCAAGAATCGACACTGGTTTATCTAATATAGAATTGCTTTAACTATTCTGACGTGCATTCGAGAGTCTCAATCAGATACAAACAGGGTCAAAGTTTCCTAGTAGCTGTTGTTATGTTCTAGATTTTCTTAGAAATAGGTTGAAGCTATACATGTATAGTATTGGTGAATTCAAGAAAATCATCAAAATTTTAACAATTTATTCTTGAATTTTTAATAATTTACATAGTTTGCAAATAAAAGCTGTTTTGTACATAATTCTATGTCTAAGAGATAATTAAGAAGAATACACATGGATATCTGTATTCCATATTATGTCTTTACTTTTGGACATGTAAAATTTCAATATAAATACTATTAATATTAATTTAAAAAGTCTGGATCTATTTTGATCCAACTGTTACTGCAAAACTTTATTGGTAATTAATTTTGTATGTGTACCTGTTATTGTAAATTTTTTGTTGCAGCATTCTTCTTGTCTGTCCTTTGATTTTTTCACAGATTCAGATTATTTTAATTAGCGCTGCCATGTTTTTGAGATAATTTCAAAAACAGGAACCATATCTAAGATGTAGCTTCTATTACTTTAATATCAAATATCTGATATTCATCTTTATTATAGGCTTGAAGTGTTACTGCAATATCGAAAGTTCTAGCTGCCCTAACTCAACATGTGAAACTGATGGTTTTTGCTATGCTTCAACTACAATCGACAATGGGGTGCAAAAATATACTTACCAGTGAGTATTTCTTAATCATACATTGCATAGCCTAAGTTCTAAATAGATCCAAAATTTTCTGCACATATTTGCTGGCTGTACCTTCTACAAACTATAAATTTACTTGTTGACTGTTGTTCCTGTATTTTAAGGTAATAACAATATACTTGTTTGTATAAAGCGCAGTACAGATTGATAGTTTATGGGTTTTAAGGTACATATTTTATTTAAATGGTAACAAGTAATTGAATTTGTTTCTTACTAATTTGTCAAATTTGTAGAAGTTTCTGTTATTGTTACAATTGGCAAGCTATCAACACAAATCTCATTGAGTTTGGGTCCTTAACAGAATCACATTTTAATCAATTTTATCAAATCATTGACATGTGTAGTGAGGTGGCCTTAAGCTGTTTGAAAGGCAAAGCTTTCCCTCCTGTGTATCCAATGATATGCAGACAACCAAGAAATTATTGCTGTACAAACGATTTCTGCAATACTGATGAGATATACCGAGAAAAATTTTCAAAACTACTCCATGCCTCAACAATGGATGGTAAGATATTCGCCGCACTTGTGGGCGTGTGATACCTTCTTTGAAGACACAAATTTTGATTTGTTTGTTGTACTCCTAGATATATGATTGCATAATTGCCTTGACATATATTACCTATAAGTTTTGTGTTGAGATGCCAATATTCTAACAACTACGCTTATGATTTAGTGAATATGTACCTACTAAGCGAGAAGATTATGACTGGCCCATAAGTTGACAGTTAATTAGTATGTTTTGAATGATGTGTAATGTTAACAAATACTATTATTTTTGAGTGTGCATTGGTTTTGCTTTAACATACTAAACATTATGTATGGTGGTTCCACTTGCGGCGCAGTTGTATCGAGCTGAAAGCTTTGATACCCATCGAGCACCCCTTCAGTTGCTCCACTACAAGAACTCGAAACGAATCAGTGGTGATAGAGTGTTGTAAGTCACATGACATGTGCAATCGAGAACTGCGTCTGGAGATACAGTCGAAGCCGCCAGGTAGGAGCCACGTGGAAGGTAGTGCCCTCGATGTGATGCTAATTTGCAAAAAGCTTGCCGCTCTTGCCACTGGACACTTATTAATACCAAATGCGTAGCACAAATGTTTGTGTAAAAATTAAACTTATACATATAACAAATGAATTGAACTATGTACCTATCTTTTAGACTAATTATTAAAGATCCGAGAGTAGACATTGTTGTTACGCTTTTGTTTAATTAATATTTCACTTCCTCTTCTAGCTCCCAAATGAACGCGGCTAGCCTAGAGCTTGGTATTGGCCGCGATGCAGCATGGCTGTGTGTTCTTTTTTATAATTTTACTAATTTCTTTTTTCTTCTTAGTTGACCGGCATTGATCACCGTGTAGGGTTATTAAATTTATTCACTAATATGATGATTTATGGCATAGATGTTGGAACCAAGACACGATATTTCCTCCCGGAGATAGACCTATATGGTGTCGCGAGGACGAATCTCCTGATTTATTTTGCTGCGCAACGGACTTCTGTAATAGCGACTTCTTTCCAGGTATGGAAATTGCTAGAAATGTGTTGTCCGGGCGTCTATCTGGGGTAGCTTTGTAATGTAATGTCTTCGTCAGCATTTGTTGGTGCCGTCTTGATAAATGGCAAAGTAGAATATTACCATAACTCCATTATCTTTGTATACTTTAATTTAAAAAGGAAACAAATTACCGCATGAATGAAGCGTAGAATGTATTTGCCGTCTGGGGCCATTACAATCAACGTAAGTCTAATGTTGTTTTTCTCGCAGCTCTCTTTCATTTCTATTTGAATGTGGCTTCATGCCATGTTACAATGTTATATAATATGTATATTCAAAAAATTACATATGGTTAATCATTTTGAAAGCAAAATTGTATGTAATGATTTTCATGAAGTTATGTCAACAATTAGGAGCAGAGAGCAGTCTCCACCATACAGCGATATCGTATGTCTTGCGTGCATAGTTCATTTATGATATGAGGAATGTCTTAGGTGTTCGAACAATGGGAATTAATAATAACGTGAGTGATCATAAGCCGGTTTTTATTATTTAAGCATGTTTATTTATTTCATTTCTTTACTAACATAAACTTTAGATAACTCACAAGATCAGAATGTTCTTTTTTGGTGCTTTATTATTTAAATGAAATTAGAGCATGCTTTAACTGATTTACGCTGCATTGCATTCGGATTATAGATTCACAGGCTTTTTTATTAACACAATAAAATCTACCCAATCATATTAATAATAATTTAAAAAACTTAAATATGTATTCAACTGTCAACAATAACACCTAGTTTTTAGAAATATAAATAGCTATTTTACTTTTATTTTTAAATTTTAAGCGTGTATAGACAGGAAATTTACACCACGGTTAGAATTGCCTTACCCTTTTTAACAACTTTAAAGATATTGTGTCTATATCGGAAGATAGACCATGTTATAAGTAATTTATTAAACAGTCGTTAGTCTTAAAGCTTACTTACCTTCAATATCAACAACTGTTCAATGTAGGTGTGGGTATATTAGATTTATTAAATTAAATGTATAATAACTGTGGTTACATGTTCTTGGTGATGGGCCTATGGACGTATATTTATTTAAATGAACACCCAGTATCTGTATATTTTCTTTGTTCGAAGTTTATCGGAATTCCTTGTGCCATTATAGACCTTTATATCCGGTCTGCGCCATTTCAACGCACTTTATGTCAATGTTTTGTTTATCATCGATATTCGCATTTGCATACCAAGGACTCTACACGCGACTGTTCACGGGTATGCCATCTGAATTCTGAATATAGAGTGACATTGAATATGTAGTGAAACCAATTCGTATATACATGACAGGATATGTGCGATAAGGTAGCGAATTTATCGGTGGTTATTGGATAAGTATATATTAAACTACAAAGGCTATTAAATATTCTGTGTTCTGCTCTATTACTGCATAAAATTTGTACAGTTTTGTATCGATTTTTGAAAAATGTTTCACACCAAAGCCACGAGCTCATCAGCGACGGCATGGCAAGTAGTGCCTTGGATTATGGGTTTGATGGTGCTGGGAGTGTGCGCAGCAATCAGTATATGGCTGATCAAGAGGCCTGGCCGTAAGGGCCATTCGTTACCCCCATATGCACCGGAAGACTCGCTTTGTGAAACCCGCCACCCAATGATCAAGACGACAATTCGTGACATGATCGAACTTACCACCTCTGGATCGGGATCTGGTAAGTAGACATCTAAATTATAATAAACAGTGATAATAAATATATTGTCATGTGCGATTTTCGAATAAAGACATATGCACATATGTCTTATTTCAATAATATTAACAACTTTAAAATAAAAGAAGATTGATAAGTAACCTAAATACACAGTATTATGTCCCCAACTAACTATAATATCACCTATTAAAACGTTCAAACATGAACAGTACTTTCAATCGCGTTCTTATTATAGCTTTTATTGCTTGGATTTTTCGCAAACAAACGCTTTATACTATACGTCAATTCGTCTGCCTAAAAAAAAGACGAAGAATATTATAATAATTATGCAGGATCGAATTGTATGCCCGTTCCGAATTGTATGTTATGTCATTTAGCCTGTTAAGCGTATATAATATCAGCGAACTAATTACATTTATAATATTTATAGGATAGCGGATACCTATTCCGATATTTTCCATCGTATGTTCACGATGATTTTCCCGTTTTAGGATTGCCACTGTTAGTTCAACGTTCCATTGCAAGGCAGATTCAGCTGATGGATATCATTGGTAAAGGCCGTTTCGGCGAGGTGTGGCGTGGTCGTTGGCGCGGGGAGAATGTCGCCGTCAAAATATTCTCCTCTCGCGAGGAATGCTCTTGGTTCCGCGAAGCAGAGATTTATCAAACGGTCATGTTGCGCCATGAGAACATACTTGGATTCATCGCTGCTGACAACAAAGGTACGCCATATGGTAGTACTGTAATATGCTCTTGTACCATTGCATCCTGAACACATACATCGTTTTGAATTTGTTTTTGAGCTACATATATGAAGATATGTATATAAAATAATGTCATCCCGAATAGAATATGTGTTCAGTCCAATACGTCTGGGCGATTGCTGTGAGCAAAGATGATATTCAATGCACTGTAGTAGATCTTCTACAATAACCACATATTCCTTTTATTTATCCTGTGTTCACTTCTCCTGATAAGATGGTTAACATTTGAAATATACTGAACATAAGAATCGTTTCTCGTTGATGAATTAATTGATACGATTGCTCATGATTTGTCTGTGCTCAGATAACGGTACCTGGACACAACTGTGGCTGATCACTGACTACCATGAGAATGGATCTCTCTTCGACTTCTTGACCACTCGGACCATTGACTCCAATACGCTCGTCACTATGGCATTGTCTATTGCTACCGGTTTGGCTCATTTGCACATGGACATCGTTGGCACCAAAGGTAACTAATTGATTTGGTTTTTCGACGTATTTTATACACACATTCAGTTAACTTGTGTTGTTTATGCGTGAAGCTTGTGTTTTTGATGAGTGGAATGTTCCAATCTATTGGATAAGTAGTAAGTTCTCGACGAACATACCTCACTTACCTAGTTGACTACTGATTATTATCATAATATGGAAAATAACGGCTTGTTCATGATTACATATACAGATTATGGTAGTTTTATATGCTGTGTATTTGTTTAGGTAAACCAGCGATCGCCCATCGCGATCTGAAGTCAAAGAATATCCTCGTGAAGAGCAATTTGACCTGCGTCATCGGCGACTTGGGTTTGGCCGTGCGACACAATGTGGCGAGTGATTCCGTTGATGTGCCTTCTACCAACCGTGTCGGAACCAAGCGCTATATGGCGCCCGAGGTTTGTGCTTTGTAGATATTCGAGACTCAACTGCATTATTATTATTAACTGCATATATTTCCAATACGAGAGCGGGCGATTGATTTAGTGGTTTGCCTGATGGTAAACGAACATCATCGCCTGAACATTTGCAGATGTAGGGCCGCTGCAAATGCGTTGCCCGCTTTTAAGTGGTAAGGGATAAGGAAAGGATTGACGACGGAAATAAAGGAGTAGACTGGGAAGGTTGAGAATAGAATACATAGATTTTGATTAGTGTCCAATTGCAACTATTTATGTATAATAAATTTTTAATTCTTTCACAATTTTCATAATGTTAATGTTCATATTATTTAGATAAACTGGAGTAAATTAACAAATCTATGATTAAAACCTTATCATCCGATGAACTATCATTGGGGGGGTATAATATCGCGTTATTTAATCTATATAAATTACAATTATCTTTCGTGAACGTGCTAGATAACGTCGGTGACGTCACAGGCGGGCGTCGGTACAATCATTGCTGAACTATGCAAATATAAAGATAACGAACGGATAATCCGCAGGTGTTGGACGAGAGCATGGACTCGAGGCAATTTGATCCCTACAAGCGTTCGGATGTCTACTCGTTTGGGCTGGTGTTGTGGGAGATGGCGCGCAGGTGTGGGAGCATGCCCGACGAGTACCAGCCTCCGTACTATGACTGCGTGCCTCCGGACCCCGCATTGGAGGACATGAGGCGGGTTGTGTGCACTGAGAAGAGACGACCCAACGTACCCAATCGATGGCACTCGGATCCGGTAAGAACACTTGCCTGCGATGTTTGTTTTAAACTATTTCAGAATTGCAGTTCTTGATAAGCGATAAATGTGCTCGCCAAGTGAGAAAACATCATGCAGCTTTAGACGAATTTAAATAATTTTGGGAGAGCTGCTGTGAAATGATATATTTTGTTGCAATTGCGATTCATTTGATTGTTTCATTGAGTTTATCGTTCGTTCAGGTGCTGTCGGCTATATCGAAAGTGATGAAAGAGTGCTGGTATCAGAACCCGGCCGCTCGGCTCACGGCGCTGCGAATAAAGAAGACGCTCGCTAACATCGGCACTGCGGATCAGATAAAATTGTAAAATGTGGATCAACGCCAGGTTTCACTCGCATTCGTGTTTTCTCACCCTGTCCCATTCTATCATTTAGAAACTGCCAACGTTAGAGCGGGACGGACGAATGTTTCTCTCGGTTGTTCTAAGTGATAGAAAAGGGTGGTAAATATCGAATTCGGTCTGTAAAGATGGAGCTTGGCTCGTAGGCCCCAGTCGGTGAGGAGAGTTCTTGCCTGTTACATTCGATAAACCGTTTTTAGATGATGTGAGCTGTATTATGTGTGTTTAACTTTGCCAAGATGGTAGCTCTCTTCATCGAAATTGGCCTTAGGTTGGGAATATATTATGTATTTTGTGTCCGATTTTGTGACCGTCCGCCGGATCGAATTGGGTTTTTTTTTTACTCAGATATATCGTTTACGCTTTTTTTTAGTACGCCATAAGCAATGATTTATAGTAAGGATTAGTATGTAACAGCTTTGCCTTCGTATTAAGAAATTTTAATTTTTGATCAATATTTTTCTTGCAGATCTTATTTTTGTGTTATTATTATTGTTTTATTTTTTTGTGTAAATTATAATAGATTTATTAGACTACGTTCCCACACATAATTTAGACAAACGGATTCGGACCGGATAGGTAGTTTTATTTGATTTATATTCCCAGCCTCGGTACCTTCAATAATACTAGCCATTATATATATATAATTTTCCAGACATTCTAAGCAATATATATTGTAGAGATTTAGTGGCTTTTGCTTAGTTCTGTAGTGACACAGCTAGACATGTAGTTGGTTATTTACAAGATTTGACATTTATAGACTATAAATAATATTTATATTACAGCTATTGGTACAATTATTCTACGAGCCTTACATGTAGTTATATATTTGCTATTGTAGGTACGTCTAGTTTTGCTTTCGGCGCCATTGCGAAGACTAGAGTTTTTAGTGCTTAAGTATGTGTAAATATGAATGATAGGTGCTTTTGTTGATATTCGGTTTACAATTTTTAATATTGTTAAATTATGATGATGGTTACGATGTATTATTGGAGGTGACTCAAATGGAATAATTAGCCGCGAACGTGGAGTCCATGCTTCCGTGATAATAAAAATAAAATTAATTAAATACTATATCAAAGCAGAAATAAGAGGAAATTAATATACTCACTGACACGCAGTTCGAGTTATCAATTACTAACAGGGTATATTGTAAGGTGAAATCTATGTTGCAACATTTAGAGTTCAAACGTTAACAAGAGTTGTGATATGTTACTTGATAGAAATTGTTAGTGTTTTGATCAAAAACATTAAAAAAAAGTCTATAATAAGCGGGAAGTGTGGACTCCGTGTGAGCTCGAGTGGTCCGCCTAGTCTTCTCCCCTCATCCTACCTCTTAGATTGTAATCAACTAATAATGGGATCCCGTTTGATGTAATTGGTTTTCTCTCTTCGCCCTGTTTGGTCATGCGTGTCTATATACGTGAGATTTTTGCGGCGACATGTGAAGATTCATTGTAGCGTCTGTTGTGTTTGCGTCGTTTTTAAATTTCTTTTTTTTTTTTGATTTTTAAATGATTTTTTTTTCGGATTAGGTATGCTACAAACTAGAATGAAATTTTTTTGACGAAGAGGCCCGGCTTACATCGAACGGGCCCACAAAAGCATTTATTCTACTAACGTGTTATGGACTATGAGTTGTAGTGATATTTTTCGTTACCATGTATGTAGTTATTAGTTTTGTTGGGGGGCCCCTGATTCCGTTTATTTATATGTTTTTAGCGCATAATGAAATTTAGCGTGTGATTATTGAATTACCTAACATCTTCTATAACTATATTCTGTGATAGACGGTAAATCGCAGCTATCGGGTTTTTTCGAGTTAATTCTATTTATTTGCTTTTGCGTATTATTTTAATAGTTTATATATGTATTTTCGATATATACAAATCATTGTTTTGGCCCTGTTTATTTATAGAATAGTTTCTTTAGCTTTTTTCCATAAGCGACGGATCTTGTGGTGTACATATTTTACAATTTGTTAAGATTTTTATTTTTCATTAACAGTAGTAAGTAGGTACCAAGTATATAGTTATGTGGTAAGACCATTGATATAAATAAATAACGGTGGATATATCAATCGTAAAGTGCAATTTTTCTTAGAGGGACAGTATTCATTTAAAAAGGATCGGTAAGGTAACCATTGATATAAATAAATACTGGTGGATATATCAATCGTAAAGTGCAATTTTTCTTAGATTTTCTGAGGGGCAGTATGCATTTAAAAAGGATCGTATACTTTTATGAGTTGTACAAACCATTTGAATTTTTAATAGAAATCACAACGGAATAATATTTCGCTAAAAATTACTTGAAAGCTTAAAATATAAATGAGATAGAAGTATATATATAGATGCATTGCCTGATTGATTGGAATTGTGATAAGTTGATCGAATGATCAGCAAGGCAGCTCTAACATTTTTCAGCACCAGAAATGTTCCTCGGGGTTTCTAATTGGGCGATTTTTCGTAGACCCTGCAAAATCCGATACTCCACGTGTTATTCAAGTAAATATTTTACTAGCTGTGACCCGCGGTTGAAACCGCGTAAGTCCGTATCCCGTAGGAATATCGGTATAAAAAGTGCCTATGTGTTATTTTAGTTGTCCAGCTATCTACGAAGCAAAATAGTATTATTATTCACCAATAGATGTCAGGAAAAAAAAACACGAATAAAACACGAATATGACATTTTCTAAAAAAAAATTCCTAGCTAGATCGATTTATCGCCCCCGAAACCCCCTGTATACTAAATTTCATGAAAATCGTTGGAGCCGATTCCGAGATTCCAATTTTATATATATATATATATACAAGAATTGCTCGTTTAAAGGTATAAGATTATAAATAAGTAAGCGAGCTTATAAACTCGCTTATTTTCAATTCATTCTAATGACGTTATACAGGCTAGCCCACGCTACTGCAGAAATAGATCTATTTGTTTCTGTCATACGATACTAATATGTATACAATATTTAAACAAAAACACCGTTATTGAGAATTTGTAAATGTAGTCTAGCATCAAGCCAATTTTCATTTGATATTTAAAAGGACATGCAATATCTATCGATATTTGTTTATATCAGTGGACACGACTCGTGTTTCAGTCAAATGTCATAATTATAAAGAGATATTCAATTGATTAGTATCAACCAGAGGTTTGTCACGTAAATGGTACTAAGCAGTTCACTTTCTCTGTCTTTAGGGTAAGTCGAGAGGCGCAGAGTTCTTGTACCTTTTTATTGTTAATTTGTGATATATTAATTGTATCTTTTTGGAAACCCGCTTGAAATTGTCCAAATTTTATTAAAAATACGCGCGTTCAGTCATGGGTGTACGAAGGATATAACGGTTTATATTATGTGACAGTGTGTAAGGAAATAATTAATCCAGAATATATAATGCGTATATTAAAAAAAAAATAACTTAATGTTTATGTGTAATTTTTATTGAATAAACAACTATATTATAAATAAAAAGTAATTTAATTCAAATAAAACATTTAAAAAATTTAAATTTAAATAAAAACATCTGATAATACCAAAATAAATTAACTTCCTTCGTGTAGTCATGACTGTTTAAATTAAATAATAGCAATATGATGTGTAGAACTAAACGAGAGACTAAAATTATAAATGGCATATAATGTATTTTACCTTATAATAGTTTGGACGTGGTCTAATTGGGGCGTGGTTCAAAAATATTCTGAGTTTGTATATAACGAGGTATTTATAAGAATAATTTTAAATCGATTAGATTTCATACATTTCGAGTATGTAAGATTACTTAAGTGATAAGTTAACATTACTGCGTTAATAATGTGCTTACTATTTTCACATGTATATTTTAAATGCACATTGACTTAGAATTTAAGTTATATCATTGTTTTACAGACATCTCTTTTTCGTGTAATCAGTAGGGCATTATCATCGAAATTTTTATATCTGTACTGATTTGTTTTAAAGGTAGGTAGGTATAAGTTCTATATTTATCTGATACGCTATGTCATATTTTCAATTTGTACGTAATTTATTGTTATACTTCACAATATCATTAATACTCCACCATAGCTTTCATATTACTTACTATATTCCATGTAATGTGTTGTTATTTTCTTTAAATAATATATTATATATATATATATTTTTTTTGCAATTACGTATTTTTTCTAAATAGCTGCATAATGCATACATGATATTTTACTAAAGCTGTATGACTAGTATATCAATGTTCCATAGTTATACATGCGTATAAAGCAATAATAGACTGATGTGTATTTTAGATATTTCAATTACAATTAAATTACCCGACGCTAGCAAAGGGCATCTATCGACACCAGATCATACCGATCACAAGACAATAGTAAATTGTATTATTATCTACTTAATTACAAAAATAACCTAGCACTATTAATTGTAAATATTATATACCGAAATAATGCTGTATTTATTATAACGTGTGCTCTTTGATGGCATCGTACATATGTCAACGATCTTTTATATAAATTTGTATTTAAAATTACCCTACTGATGCAAATCTCTAGTGATGTGACCCTCGCTGAAGTATATAAACAAATCTTCCAAATAAAGACTGTCAAATATACAGACAAGGAGAAATATTTAAATTGGAAATGTTTTATAGATACACGCTTAATATAGCGCTTAATTTAATATTTAATATTTTTATAAGGAAGTTAAGAAATGTACCTAAATTTTATAACTTAAAATTCTACCTGATGATAAAGCAATACGACACCGTGTGTCCATTTCAGACTTGAATTCATAGTCTTACATTTAATATACAAATATTTTTTGTCGTATTTTTAGTACTAGTGTAGGCTGTAGCGTTTATAATCAGTACAATGTTATTTGCTTTCAAGACTATCATTAATTAAATATCCTACTTACGATAAATACAAGTATATACTTTTTAACCGATCGTACCATAGTTGTGTTTCTTTTAATGCCTTGAAAAGATTCAGCATTTAATGTTACTACATTATTGTATTAAAAAAATTGAATACGTTCATAATCCGGTCCTTAAACGTTTTATTTTAAGCTACTGTTAGATTAAGGCCTCGTCTATGGATATAATATACTACATAATAACAATGATCATCACCAGTTTTAATTTAGTATCGTCTACCAATAGAATATGCGGTTTTGATATCAACAATATCTAAAAATCTTCAATTACGTAATTATTACTGCTGATTTATGAATGTGAAGATGTCGGCATTCTTGCATTTTGACGTGATTCCTTCATACCCATCCGAATTCAATCACACATTATCTTTACAATGTGCTAACGAGTTGTAATCCACCGATTATAATAAATAAAAATATTTCGGCGCTGATAATTTGATAAAATCATATAATAATAAATAAAAGTCGTACAGTCGGCGAAGTGTAGTGCATTGACTGGATGAAATTGTAAAAATTGCACTGTTACATTATTTCTAAAAGAGGACCAATACTAAAATTGATTAAATGATCAGCAAATGTAAAATGTTGATATAACGTTTCATACTGACTTGTATGAAATACTATAGGAAATTTATGCCCCTTTGCCGACTGTACTTATTTATTTAAGAAACTGTTTTATTGGCACGTAAATGCCTTTAAATGATGGTTATTGTAAAAAGCACGCAAAATTCGAAGTCGAGCAAGCAAGTCGAACTAAAGATAGATGGCAAATTAAGGAAATACTTCTAACATTCATTGCAATTTTAAGGCAGTAGCGACTTTGGACAAGACACGCGTTCTTTTATTAAATTAGATACTACTGGTTTTTTTTTTATAAAATTTGTATACTATTATTTATTATTATTTAATAACATATTTGTAGGTAAGGATTTATAATATTTTAACAATCATTTCATACATAACGTAGCTTATAAGAAACCATTTAAATGGTTTTTAAAATGAAATGTGTCGATATTTTTGAATAATTTCTGCTTTTGCTTATTTATGTCAAATAAATCTCGAAAATAATCATAATATTAAGTAAGAATTAATGAGAAGATATATCTAGAAAATGAAATGGTTTCGATCGTGAGTTCAACATAACATTAAATTGTTACAAAATACATTTTGATCGCATCTGATGAGCAATACCGAGAAAGTACAAGACAACAGCAATAAATATGTATGGACAAAATTTGCATCATATCACATGTTCATATGAATCCATTGATTCCAGATGAGTGATATATAATCTGTACATAATATTATTTAATATCCCTTTTATGTAAGTTTTATTAATTGTTTATGGAGTGGTTTTAATTTAATAGAACAAGTGTTTTTATAAACAAAGTTTTTTTATTTTTTCCCCCTTTCACCGTTGATCGTCATCGCAGAATCTTGAATTTAATGATCTATATAAGGTAAATATGTGGGTTACTCTTTTTTTAATTGATGGAATAATGTGCTTACTTTATTACTTTTTGAACTCGTCTCATAGAATTTGAACTCGTCTCTATTAATAGTTGGGGAGTCCAAGAAGCTAAATGTGTATTTACTCGAGCGTCTCGGAAAGCTCTTAGAATTAGACGATAGCAAGAAAAAAAGTCCTATCATGTTTTTCATTTTAGCTCTGGAGAAACTATGTATTTTTTATGTAAAAAGAAACGGATATGGAAATAATCAAGCGCGCTTGATGTTGTTTTGAATGCTATAGCATATCAGTGAAACAGAATTATATTAATCTTACGATTTAGATGGTAATTTCGTAGCTATAAAGAAAGGGTAAAAATTAAAATTGACTTGAGCGTGTCAGATGAAGATTTTAGGGGCTTAATTACAACATAGGAAATTCAAATGTCGCTAATCTGACAATTTGACCGTAATCTCGAGAGATTTATCTATTTATGCAAGGTATCTTCCCTTATATAATTTGACGCGCTCTAGTAAATCCCAAAATCTCTTGGTCTCGCCTTCTATAAGTTAAAGTGGAAAATTTAACCAAATGGGACTTAACACCTTTCTTCAATTCAATTATTGATGAGAATCCATTATTAATGAAATTATTAATGAGACTCCATTCATCAATGGCGAAATGAGCAGTGAGAAAAAAAAGATGACTATTATTTAAAAATTTTATTATAAAAATTCTAAACTTGCTTTTGTGCATACAAAAATAATATAATATTAATACAATTACATCAAATATGTTATATAAAAAAAGAAAAATACTTATCTACATTCAGTAGCAGATTAACAAATTTGCTCTTTGTATGTAATTTTTTTTTATAGCGAAAGGGACATAATTATAACTAGAGATGAAAAGAAAGAAAGAAGAATGATTGTAAATAAAAACTTGAAGTTTTGTAGTAGTAAATCTTAGCCTACTTGTAAATCCACTACTGTCTTTATTATATATTCATTATTACTATTTTAAAAAAGTCTGGACGGAATAATTAAGATCATTATCAGATACATGTATTAACTTGATCTAGTTCTTATGCATAAGACACTTTCTGTTCATAAGCTTCATCCTCATCAAACCCATATGCTTGATCATTGAATGTTGTATGACGGAGCTTGCACCACTGCGCTCCGAACCTTAGCATCATAATAATTACAACTAGAACAAACAGTGAAAGGACTGCCACGGCTGGATACATCATAAGAAATGCCATTTTTATATATCGCTTTCTCTCTTATGCAGTTCAAGATATTCCTGTGATGAAGTTAGGGGTTGTCTTGATATTGACGGAGCAACTTCAATGTCGTGTTTATGGATTACTTGATATTCTTCTGGGTAAGATTCCAAATCTACTGCAACAAAACTGTTTTCGAGCTCAGTGAAGTCCAATGGTGGCTGCTTATGGGGTGTTGCTGACCAAATTGATATTATCCAACGATTTCCTATAAAAATATATAAGATATATTTGATTAGTAATCATGTTTTATAATTACATTTATAATATTAATGCCGATCTAGATTACATACCTGTATGTCTATCGAGCCAATAGTCAGAGTATCTTGAACAACAGCAAACGAAGTTCAGGATAAGTATTGATCCAAGAATAACAGAACAAATTGCTATTGTGATGTAAAATGGTGTAAAATCACCAACTTTCGACCATAACGACTGCAATGAGTAGGAAGCGATAGTCTCGTTTCCTGTAAAGTAAGTTTCAGTTTCATATGCAGACATCTTATTATTAGGTACCTGCCGAAGAGAAAAATAGAGATTTAACCTTTCATTAAAAGGTATTTGTTAACAATGAAGTTAAAAACAGTTATGTTATTTATTGTTTAGGGCGTGGTAAACAGTATTTCAGATTGTGAATGTACGCTCCTAAAGAAAGGTTAAGTTAGGAAACATATGGTTTCTAATAAGATATTATATTGTTTTCACCTGAGTACGATGTATATATGCACAGTTTAAAATTTTAATTTATAAAATAACGAGTCTCGCTACCACATATCTAGTTTTCAAACTAAAAAGTCAAGCGTCAGGCCTGCCAACCACGGAGTACTTATATCTGCAACCAAGGAGGAGCTGCCAACTACATCCAACAATCGAACTCGGTCACTCCATTGAATATAATACCAGTATGTAAGTGAATTATCTATGGTATATAATATATAGTCTACCATTGTGTATCCTTTACGTTGTAAAAATATTTTTTTAGGATCTAATTGCTGACAAGAAATAATAATCATATATGACAGTAAGAATAAACTTGCCCTAGAACAGCTGATTTGCTCGCATTGATTTTTTTCTTTTAATGAAAACCATACTCTAATACCTACCTTAACTTTTCAACTTTTCTGATTGGTCAGTTTCGGCCTATACATTCTATATTAATAGATGCTTGAAACTCGTATTGAAAACTTAATAAGAATTAAAAATCAAACAGTGTGAGCTTATTGATTTTATTGCTATATTCTCAAGCAACACATACTATTAATAAAAATAAGGGCCACCATGATTTCAGTTTATCTATCAACTGTATGTATGTGTCAGGCCTTAAATCATATTTTAATATTTTGTATTAAACAACTAACAATATTATTTTCGAAATGGACTAATACAAAATAGTAAGATTTTTTGCAATAGGGAATAAATTTTTAGTATGTACTTAATAGCTCAGATAATACTATACTAGCTTATAGTCTGGGAAAATTCCACGAAAGAAGTCCTGTAGACGAGGCGCTGTCAGTGCGCACAGATCCTAAAATAATATTGCCAGTGTTATTTAACTCAAATGCCCTCAGAGTTGGAAAAAATAGATATGAAAAGGCTTTTAGAAAATACGGCTTAAAACAGACCGGAAAGATAGAGAACGATAATCACTTAGCATTATTCTGTTACTAGCTTTTCGCCCGCGGCTTTGCCCGCGTAGAATTCGCTTATATCGCGCGACATGGTAAGGAGTATTTTTTTCGCATTAAAAAGTATGGTTTGTTCTTTCCCACGTTTAGCTCCATCTCCATACCAAGTTTCATTAAAATCGGTTTGACAATAACGAACTTTCATACAAACTTTCATCCCCTCTTTCAACCCTTTCTACCCTTTTTTCGCGATAAAAAGTATCCTATGTCCTTTCCCAAGTTCAGTTCTATCTTCATACCAAATTTTATCAAAATCGAATCAGTGGTTTAGGCGTGAAAGCGTAACAGACAGACAGACAGACAGAGTTACTTTCGCATTTATAATATTAGTAGGGAAGTAGGGATGTATAAAGTATTTCAATAATGTTAGCTAGTCGACTCAGTTGATAATGGTGATGTGTAAAGTATGAATTGTCTCCACCTTCACACATTTAGACAGGTAAGTATTTAATGCAATCCTTCGAGCCCATATTTTTATATAAGATTTATATCCCAGACCTCAGTGGTCAACTGTAATCTTAATTATTTATATCTACACTAATAGTATAAAACTGAAAAGTTAACTACATATTTGTTTGCGATTTTGAACGCGCTGATCTCAGGAACTGACTGGACCGATTTCAAAAATTGTTTCACCGTTGGACATGCTCGTTATCTCTATACTACTATCCATACTAATATTATAAATGCAGTAACAATCACGAAAAAAGTAAATTAAGGGTTGGAATCTCGCTTCGAGATCATTTTTTTCTATTATTTGAAAATTTCTCTTTTAAAAAGCATTTCAATGCTGCAAAACTAAAAATTAAAAAGTAACTTTTTCAACTGGGCTAATAGGCGAAATTCGAAATTATGAGGAATGTCTGAAAACGGTCCCTAGGCCACTAGGTCACTTAGATAAAAAGTACAATGGCATCAGATTTTTTAAATATCAATAAATAGTGCATCTTATAAGCGACAAATCCTGGACAGTAATAGGTGTACGGCAATCATAGCGTTATTTCTTTTCGGATTAGTTATTATCATTTTATCATTTTATTAAAAACGCTCTCTCTTTGCTTGACCCCCTCCCCGCATTAAACACCTCACGTAATTTATGGACGCCCCCTAATAGTTTATCAATAAATAAATGACATGGAAAATAAACAAAAATTGTTTATTTTTTATTGCTTTTATTTGCAGTTTAATATTTACATTTACAATAAATACAAGGGAATTAGAAAATACATACAATACAAAAATTGTACCTAACCTTAATTAAACATTGCCAAGTCCATAGATTAATTATTATTGTTTGTTATTTATTAAAATTTGACGTAATTGTACCCTAGATGGTTTTATATAAATCACAATAATTACAAGCACCCAAGTTTTACAATTCTGATTATAGAAAAACTAAGTCACAGGTATTTTAAAATTTTTATACAACTACTAATTCAATTCAATAGTACATTATATGATGGCAGGTACCTATTTTACAGCTTTTCATTGGAAGAAGGCACTCCAGCTCCGAATACTATAATTTTTATGTAACAGAGATTAATCTTTGTAGCCTCCGCTTGATACTCATGTACATCAAGTAATACTATATTTCGTATCGATTTTTATCATAATTATATAGGTCACACATTAATTACACATATGGAGAAATAAACATATTTTATGAAAATCAGATCAGTCATCAAATGTTATTTTATTCATGTCTGCCAAACATCAACCTGGATTCTTATCAGCAATAGTAATTGATATTTTATTTGAGGGGACTACAAAAGCATATATATATACATATATATATATATATACAACGATCGTGATGGTATCCAATCAACCGGGAAATTCACACTATGTTCACAACCAGGTGAATGTGCTGCACTTTAAGACTTCTTGCATGTTTCATCTCAGAGTCACTGACAATGTCAAACCATTCCGTGGCAAAAGACACACACGACGCACGAATTTTCTAGCCGTCACTCTAGACGCATCTTCGACTTTCCATCCTCACATTGGGGCGGTTCATTAGAAGCTTGTTTTGTTATGAGCCGTCTATATCCTATCATCAATAAGCGCAGTAAATCGTCTCTAAGAATGAAGATGATAATTTACAAGATGATGATCCTGTGCTGGTGCTGTACCTACAGCAGAAATAAATAAAAAAAAAGAAATATTTTTTTTTCCACACATACAAATACACTAATGATAGCAGAACATAAAGGAACACAGTACATTTTGAAAAAATAAATATGTATGTGTATGTGTGGTTGCGTTCGCCAGAAAAATATTCCACTCGTATATCTGAGGAACAACACCTACGTCCCCCTCCATTCAAGCGACAGCCCAAGCCGAGGTTACTGTTTCCCGCTACTCACTATTAAATGAAATCTGTATATTTGCCCGTATATAAGAATGGGTTTTAGTCGTTAAAAGAAATGTTGTCGAATTGTGTTTTCAACACACTCTCAAATTAGCTTTTATCCTCAAGCATATCATATTATATTCATCTGTATTTTTCATACTGCAGTGGTTTATATACTTTATGGCATTATAAAACACACGATACACTCATGTAGTCCCATATACTGAGTTACGGAGAAGTTTCGTTTCTATACATATTATTTAATAGTTAAAATTTATTATAATAATATTTACTCATTAATTGTACTTGCTGTAATCGCTTCATATTCTAATTTATTACATTCATCAGATCGTTATATTGTCATTTTAATTGGCCCCGGCTTAATTTTAGAGAAATTTACTAAGCATTAAAACATAATTTCTAAGGTTATAGGAAAGTTATTCGACAAAAACTGCTTAAAAGATAGAAGAGTCTTTAATATATTTTTGTTTCACATTATTTTCTAGTGACTGAACGAGATACAAAAACAAAAATATTATTATCTTAATTTTAAAACTCTCACGATTAAAATATTCGCTCATGTTAAGGTTTTGTTAATAATGTAATTATCTTTGTTGCATATTTATTGTAGACCTGAAAAAAATGAAGACTATGAGTACCTAAGTTAATGAGATACATAATTAATAAAAAGTTTCTGAATACTTTTATTATAGAAATTATCAGCGTATAAAATTGTTCTTTTTTAAGAATGTGCATCGCTTTCAATATTTATACTATTTTTATAATGTGATAACTTTTTAGGTGAAGATAATTATAGTATGATGTTACCCGTCGCTGCTTTCTCTGCCAGGCCAAGAAGAATGTCCATCCAAAGTTCTGTTTACTGTAAATGGAATTATATTGTGACAATATATACTTAAACAAATCATTGCCATAATCAAAACATTGTTTTATGAAAAAAAATCGCAGGTTTCGAATAAATATTACATTTCTCGTCAATTCGCTTTGCATAAAACATTCGCATTCACAAGTCCAATAGGTACCTATTTGAATAAAAAGTCGCAAATTAAAATAAAAAAAAATCACGCATTCAAATGTCTTACAATTTTTCTTGTCCGAGATGCGGTTTCTTCGTCGATCCCTTGCCGTAGAGGGTTTTGACCGGACTAAGCTTTCGATTATTTCTTCTACTGCAGATATATCACCACTTGTAAAAATATAAAAAAAAATATTTATTTTTTTGAACTAGTCTAGTCAAATGCGTTATTAAAAGGAATTTAGGCCAGTACTCACTTTACTAGTATTTTCTTATTAGTGCAGGGCTGGCTTTTGCGACGACCTTCCGTGAGTATGTCAGTGTCCGCATCAGTCTTGAGAAGTTCTTTCAATGCATTGTCAGCCGTGTGGTCTCCGCCTTTAGTTGAATACTTTCCAATCTATAATAATGTTAGATTTTTAATTTGCGTTCAAAAACATAATTTTGGATTACGTAGAAACGGAACATATTGCGGATATGCTCGGAAATAGTGAAGTGATTTAATTTGGATACTGCCGCACCATGGTCACGCTGGGGACTTAGATGGGCCGCCGACTCGCTTCACTCACCACTTTAAACATCACATACAAACATACATTAATGTGATGTTTGCAATATAAATGAATTGTATGCATAATTTGTTTATATTTAACAATTTACAGTCGGTTGTGGATTTGGTTTTACCATGATATTATCTCTTTTACGCGCAGTGCTGGTGAAAAATATTTGAAACAAATGTAGGAGATACTCAGGTAACTTACATCTATAATCATTTTGCCTCTCGTCTTATTTCGTTCTCGGTGGTTGGCTCTCTTCTCTAATTGTTGTAAGACTCGTTCTCTAGTTGTTCTGTATTCTAATGCGAATTCCGCTATGACTTTAAGGAATTCTGATGGTCTAGTTTTTGGTATGTCTGCTGGTGGTACCCCGAGGTACAATAGGAACTTATTGTATCTGTAATAAGAAATTAATAAGCAAAATAGAGCATTACAATTATACATGATATTTTAGATAAAATATTTTGATAATTAAATTTAAATTTTGCTGTCCGTACCTACTCATCACCCTCTTCTTTATTAAAGTTAGCAAAATGATACGCTCAGCGGCGTCCGTTATGAAGTCGTTGATTTTAGTTTTGTAAATTTGTGTTCCGTCGTGTTTGGCAACTTTTTTCATATGATCCCATGACGCCTTACAGTCTGCTTCTAATTTAAGAAGGTTGTTACTTAACACGTCAAAGTCCACTTTTGATGCACGAATGACAGGACCAACCTAATAATAAAATATAGATTTTAAAATATAAACGAATACTACTGGGACCGAAGCAATGACTGCAAGTAGGAATTATCTGTTACCTCGCTAAAGAAATCGGTCGTATCCGAGAATTTTTCTTTGATCATCTCACAAATGTGGTATAACAACGGATGTTTATGAACTGTGTCCTTGACTTCCATAACCTTGGATAAATATTCGAGGCGGAAACCTTTTACTTGGCTACCATTTAAGAAGCTACCGACAGATCGTAACGTGGAAAGGATGACTTTGAATGTTCGGTTCGCTTTCAACAGTTCAATTCCTTGCTTCAGATCCATGAGGGGTTCTGCAATTTCTTTCTGTAAATAAAGTTGGGTTGTTACATTTATAAGCCACAGTGTGGGCGTTGGGCACAGATACACAGGTGGGGAACTACACCCCTATAGAAGACCGGCGTGAAATAGTAGCATGCTCCTGTATATCAGTGAGTGGGACAGCGGTGGGTGGTAAAAAACAAGATCATATTACATCAAACTTCATGAAATTTATTAAAATTAGATTATTTTTTATATATGAAATCATAAATTAATCATACCTCTAAATTATCGAAGTCAAGTTTAAAAACCCATAGCTTAAGTCTTGATGGTAGCTCATTTATCGAAGCAAGTGTAAGCAGGAATTGTTCTGCACTTCCTAGAGGCAAATCTGGATTGGCGTACTGAAAATATATAAAATCGTTTGGTTAATTGTCTCTTAACGAAAAGAGATGAGGGACATATTTTCAACATGGTAGGCACTAATACCTGTGCTTCTTGAATTTTAACTTTTTCTTCTTCAGTGGGAAGCATTGTGAGTAACTTCTCTATTCCCTCTCTTCCTATGACAGTTGCGTCCATTTTCATTATTGCAGCTTTAATGGTTTGTGGCGTTGGAAGCTTTTTCATTGCAATGTTTATAGCATTTGAGCGTTTAGCATCAAGTATGAGATTCCTCTTTGGCTCCATTAATTTCTGTACATTTAAACCATTATTATAAGATTTGTTTAATTTACGCATTATGTGAATAAATATAAAATGGAAATCGTCGCCATTTACTTACCTCCTGTGTGTGGTAACAACACCATGTTGAGGATGATCATGAAAAAGTAAAATAAATTATTCAAATTTGTTCAAAAAATTAGACTACAAAAAGAAGAAAAAAAAATTGGGAGTGGACTATTATATTTATTACCTTGATTATCAGATCATTGGTTCGTGATTCAAAAAGATGTTCCAACATAGCGGTATCTAAATTCACTTCCGGGAGGTCATCCCAAATAAACCCGCCTACTTTTTCTCTGACCGCTGTGGGGAAGGGGGTTTCTTGGATTTCTCGCCAGAACAATTTAACAGTTTTCTTATTTTTCCTTATTGTAGAAGTATCGGAATCAGTTAATAATTCAGCTGGAAGAGATTGATTGTGGAATTTTTTGGTTTTTGTTAGAGTCGGGAAATATCCAGGCAATGGAGGAGGAACACCAACAGAGGGAAGCATTGAAGGAGGTGGTGGTGGGGGTCCACTTGCTGCGTTCACAGCAGGTGACATCGTGTCGTCGTCCGAATCTTGCCGCAAATCAGAGAAATCAAGATCACATAAGTGAAATTCTCGATTGAGACAACCTTTTTTCAATTCTTCCCAGTGGAGATCGTTTTCAGACACTTTGATTTCGTGTAATTTTGGACTCTTTTCTATTGTTGGGCTTTTAATTATTTCTAAAAGCAAAATTAAAATATTGTAATACATGTAACATTTTCTAACTATAAAAAAATATGTTTAATAAGGTTTATTAACCTTTGGACTGAGATTTAGCCAACTCTTCCTTAGCCTTTGAAACTATCCCAGCCATATCAGATACTCGTATAGGTTTATCTTCCGGAACATGGCTTATAGGACTCGTTAGCCTTTGTGCCAAATCTTTGATGCTATGTTCCCTATTTAAAATAATTCCTCTGTCTGGTTTTTCTGGATTAATCTCAAGTTGCTTTTGGCGAATAGCTGCGAGTGCATCACAAGCGTTGACACTGTGACCAAGAGTACCATTTTGTATCCTTTGTTTAAGGCCGGAGGTATATCTTTGGTTCCCTGTAAAAAATAACATTTTTAGCCCAACGAATTTTTATAACAATTATCAAATAAAAGTAATTGGCAAAAATAATAGTATGATGCTTTAAATGAGTTACAAAATAGGATGCTGATATTAGTGGGTTAGGCAATGAACAAACCATTAATTAAAACATCCGGTGGATTAGACAACTTTGTAGTTTTGTTACTATATCCTTTGTCTTCATCTTTGTGACCGTTGTGGCCGTTGCAATATCCATTCAATCCGCCATTCAGCCCCAGGTGTTTGCCGTTCATATTAGAGTAAATGTTATTACTATTATTAGTATCCTTTTCATTATTAATTCCATTTATTTTCTCTTCTTTTTTAATTCCAAAGAGTCCATTATATATATCACTTGAATTATTAAGTAGTTCCTCTTGTTGAATTATATGGTGAGCTTGTCGGGCAAAACGGTCCCTTCGTTTTCTTAAAGCTGTACTTAATTCTATGTTTTCCTTTTCTTTCATTGAGGGCAGGTTAGGTGATCGAATATTATTGGTTAGCGATATTTTCTTTTCACTCTCCTTATTGGACAAGATGGCTTGTTTTGCTGTTGTTAGTAAAATGGCAAAATGATTATATCATGAAGCAAATGCGAAAACGAACACAAAATATTAAATACTAGTAGATTTTCTGAAGGTCACTAAGAAGAGCATAGGGTCGAATTTTTTATTTTATTAAAATTAAAAAAAGAAACTAAATTCATAAAGGTGAAGATAAATACATGTGTTCTTTGATAAACTATCATCATATGAAACAAGTATACAAGAAAAAATTCGACTCTAAAGTCTCCACAGTTATTAAAAAAAAGTTAAAACTCAGAGCACACAATTCAAATCTTAATCATGCGTGTATTATAATTTTTGATCACAATGGATTCTAGTTAACTTGTTAATACGATGTCTGTATGATATACCTTTTTCTTTCATTTGGTATTTTTTAGATTTTCGCGTTTCTGTGCTGGGTAGATTAATATTTCGTCTTCTCATGGATTTTATAATAGAATCGTCTAATTGTCTGAAACAAAATACATTTTACATTTAAATATAACAAACAACTATTTCTGATAGATATTTCTGGATTAATTGAACCGTTTTGTCATTATTTATTTAGTATTACATGTCTATTCTAGAACCTATAAGCATATAAATCTCTTGTTTATGAGCCAATTTGCGTGAACGTGCTTATCTCACAAATAATTAGCTCGATTTGGATAATATTTGGTAGCCAAGAAAAGACATAGGATAGTTTTTATCTCGATAATCTTACAGGAACGTGAACTATGAGGGAATACCCTAGCGGAGAGTTAGTTGCATTATATTCTTTTACTTATCAATTTAGTTATTTAGCATATGAATCATTTAAAGTAATTATTTAAATACTAGCAAAATGGAACTTACTTAATCGCTGTATCAGTATCATCACCATCTTCGTACATCAAAACTGCTTCGAAAATTTGCAATTGTCGTAATAAATCTAAATCTGTCCCTTGCTTTGACATATACAAATGGATAATGTCATCTATCCCTTGATCTTGAAGAGTATCGACTTGATCATAATACATATTCTTATCTGGTATATTTATTAAACATATGTTTATTAAACTAGTTGCACATATAAGGAGTTCAGTATCTGAAGCATCGAAGTCTTGGAGTATTTTTATAATATTATACCAAGGGGGCCTGCCGTTCGATTTATCTACGAAGTTTATAGCGTCGATGAGGAGAAGGCTGTTGGTCTCTGTATATTCAACAAATATTGACAATAGTTTCAAAGTTGTTTTAACGACGTGTCTGAAATTGCTCGCTGTTAAAGAATACAACCACTGGATGCAACTCTTATGGTCCATTACGCCATGCATACCATCCACATAAATAAGAATCTGTTGAAAAAAGAAAAGTTTAAATTAAGATCGTCAGTTAAAAGAGAATTAACCTTGTCCTCCTCCGTCCATCGGTCACGAACTGCCTACTAGTCCTACTACAAGGCTCCTGATGATTATAACACATTAAAATTCTCTGAAGACCTAGGTATGTCCTCACACCCCAGGTAAGCCTTCCAAAAAACCGGATTCGATTACTTTTGAGAGAAAAACCATTTATAGTAATCTTACCTGTCCAATTACGCGCAATATGTAATCGAGGTAAGTCGGATCCTCTTTTGCGCTGATCTGCATGAGGCAGTCGAGTCCGTCGTTGGCGACGAACTCATGCACCAGGTCCTTTTCTGATTTGAGCATCTGCTTGACAGTGAAGAGTGCCTTACGCAGCTCTTTCCCTTGAGAGTGTAGGAGCCTCTCTGAAATTATGCATAAAAAATGGTTGCCTGTAAAGTCGGTTTTACGGGTGAAGATTTTACGTGACAACGTCTTTTTTTCCAACGCCAAGAACGCTCGAGAAAGACAGAGACAGAGACACAAGCACGCGCCGATGCAATGCGCCTAATTCTCTAGTGCTGCGCGCGCGGCGGACCGATCATAGTTCGGTGACTCATCGTAACGTTACCGGGCGTTACACTTTTTCATGAGTGACTCCCAGCCGCAACCTAATTTAAGACGTTGTCACGTCAAAACTTGAATATATATAATAGATAATGAATTCAATAATAGCTCCCCACAAGGGCAGCCATTGTTTACCTGTTCACAGAGCAAGAGCTACATGTACGACATTTTGTACATAAAAAAAGAGTCAAACATATCCACATAAAATTAAAAGAATAAAGTGATGATTTCGAATTCGAAAAATTCATGTGCGCATTTTATAAAATGCGCGAAGGCACTGGAAAAGTATTGTTATTAAATCTATTCCCTTTTGATGACTGCGTATAAACGAAAGCATAGATGTTTAAATAATATTTTTGTTTACTCTTACCAATAATTGCGTGTACTTTGACCGACAGCTGGGTGCGTAGAACCAAGGCATTTTTGCGGCTGCAATTAAAAAACGTTGTTTCAAATTATCATGTGAATAAATTAAAGATGGACAAAAGAAAGGTCTACGGGTTTTTATGCACTCTTTCTCTTTTTTGATATTTCCAATAATTTGCAAATTACATAATTTTTATGAATATTTACTTTCTATGATTTATTCAGCTATTTTTCCATTCTAATCACATTTTTAGAAACTCCTAAAATTTATTTTTTTTATATCACATTATTTACCATTCCTTTATAGTTTACAAGTTCCTTGTACCTATTAATAATTTTACTACGGTTTACTTTATTCGTACATTTATACCTTATACCTACCTACATAATTTACAAATTTCAACAAAAAACAATCTTTTATTTATTTTTAAGGATAAATCGTATTTCCTTTATAATTTATGAAATAAGATTGATATATTAAAATGAAATAATTTATTGATTTGCTTAGGGTCTAGATAACAAACGAAAAAAACATATATTTAAAAGACTTACAGTTCCTCTAAATCAACAAATATATCGAACTCTTTCCAATCCGATTGCTCATCACTTTCCTCGTCCAGGATGAAAGAATTTTCAAGAAACAATTCAATGCAACAATTTAATATTTATTATGAATTTTTATACTCGTAACTTCTATGATGTGTATTTTCTGCGGGTGCAACTGGTCGTGTGAAGAGTTTAAAAAAAGCAACAATTCTCTCAATCATTTTACCTTACCCACTATCGCATTCATATACAGCATGTTATGTTTCGAACCATAGGTATAATGTACTAGAAATTTCTTTTATATGTATGTAAATCGTTTTTTTTTTCATGTGTAATAGATATATTACAGCAACCAACATTTATTTATTATAAAATCTTATGTTTAGTTATGAAGCAACGACATCGTCTAAGTATAAAACGATTTGACCGACTTCACTGTTCCTAAACCTTAAATAACTTTAATACTAATTGTATCGTCTCGTATGCACAAAACTGTTAGAATTTCACGTTGATTAAAACAACCTGTGCTTTAACCATCATAGTGCAAGTTCATTGTTAACCTCGTTACGTGTTTTTGCCTTGGATTCGTCTTCGTCTTCATTCGCAAGAATGAAATGGCGCGCAAAAAATGTCACATAAACAATTACAGTTTCGCCGGCAGCGCAGTGAGTGCATTTTCTAGACTTTCCATATCACCCACTGCGATATTACGTTAGTAATTAATGAATACAACAAACATCCATAACGTGTCTGCCGCGTAGGTGAATATGTTAATAGGAGATTGCAGTAAGAGAAATACTTTAAAAAATATTCTGCCGCCGAACAACCGGCCTGTTTTTTTGCTTTAAAGTCTGTTTACCTACGTGTACCGTCAATATGTGTATTTTATAATAGAGAAAATAATTCTACAGGCACGTAGTTCTAAATGTAAAACACTGAAGTTTGATTTATTAAAAGCAGAATTTAAAACACCCTGCCTGAAAGGGAACATGTATGTAATAATTTAAAGATGATTATATTTTATTGCGGCGTGGGGACTATGATGCATTGATTGTTTGATGGGAGGGTGACGAGGAAATGTTTAAACTACCGAGTGTTAGGGTCGTTGAAGCGTTTCTATTGCACTTATGAACTAATAAGAGAACCAAAAAAATATTTCTATCTAAATCAAAATAAAATCTTAAGACATTTGTTTTAAAAATATAAACATTCCTTACCTTTCTTGTAAGCCCTCTAATTCTTCATCTTGTTCACCCAGTGTAGAATCAAGGTCTAAGTAAGGTCCATAGTCACCATCCTTGAAGACTTGTAGTGTAGCATCATCCAACTGCAATATTACAACATTTTATTACAGCGCCATCTATGAAACAAGTTAGAATTTAATTAATACTGTACATTACCTACATGTGCGACACTTAATAGAGATGGAAGCATTGTTAATAAAGTTACACTTTCTATGATTGTGTTTACAATAAGAAAATATCAAAATAAAATTATTTTAATATTAGGTACAGGCATGTGGTAAATTTTTGTTTACATTTTAAAATTTGTCATTTGCACTTGTCGTTTTTTTATGTATAAAAATTCGTTAAAATTACATATACAAACACAGTAACATATAAATTACTATGTTCTTTAAACAATTAAAAGTCGTGAATGTGAGAAAGCATGGAGAAGGACTCGCATTTGGCAAGTTGCCAGAACAGTAGTTTGGAAACTGGAACGTCACTTGAAATAGTTCCATCTTACCGGGAATTCTGAACTGAATTTACTCCAAATAACAAGTGATAGTTAACTATTTGTTATATCGGATTCAGGTCTGTTCGCAAGGAATAACCCTTATTTAGTACAAGCATACCGTTAAAACAGGTCATAGTACAATTTTTCGTTTAGAATTTTCCAATACATATAGAAAACCTACTCAAAACAACTACATATTATTATGTCGATTTCAAAGTGATATTCATATGTATGCCAAATTATATCATTTGTTTGTTTGAACGCACCAATCTCCGGAACTACTGGTCCGATTTGAAAAATTCTTTCAGTGTTAGATAGCCCCTTTATTGAGGATGGCTATAGGCTATATATGTACCACGGGCGAAGCCGTGGCGGACGGCTAGTACTTAATATTGATCAAGATTACCTATGCTAAAAATATATAATTAACAATATGATAGTTTTGACGATTTTTTCTACACTCGCCATATTATCTTTTTTTTTAATATGAGCATCTCATTAATTTCAAAATGAAAACTGAGTTTATTTCCATTTTCTATTGAATGTACGATTCATTGACATTTAATTAGCTAATGATGGCCAATTAGTGTTGGATTCCGCAGTTGATTACATTTAAATGTCAGAAAACAACAATTTTGATAAGGTGATATCTGGGATTAGGTAAATTCAATTTATATAATATACTATACGTTCATTTGTGAAATATAATAATTCAACGAGTCTTTGGAGGCCATCTTCTCCTTTGACATATTATATCAATAAATCTATTCTAATGATTAATCATTTGAAAATTTTATGTTACTTTATACTGGAACATAAATATTAATTTAATACAATTTTGTTACGTTATGTCAATAAACTAGTTAATTCTAAAAAGTACGTACTTACTTTCTAATTTATTATTTATTAGGTACCTAATGAGAATGAAGGCGTCATAGTATTTTCCGTTGTTTCTAAAGATCTGTGAAAACGTTAATTAATCCTTAATGGTTATATAACGTAACATAAACATAATACAATTATCTCGCAGAAATAGTAGTTTAAATAAATTCTTTGTTGACGGTTTATTGGAACGTATATTTTTTAATTGTAAGCATAACGTCTTATCAGTATATAAATTTCATTTCAGATTTGATAGTTTCCTAATAAACTGCATGCGTTTTTATTTTATAGAGTAAAATAATGTTGTTTATTTGCACTATCGTGGCTAAATTGATGCCTGCCAGACATCATTTACGATGTACCTGCCTACGGTTACATACGTAATCTTTACATTGTCTCGTTCCTTAGAAGAACCAGTTAGCATTGTGACTATTTGGTTTATGCTTATTGCTCGTTTGACAGTTGTTAAGTCCAGTTTACATTTGTATAATAGTATAGCTGAGTTGATTCAACTAGTTATCGCAAGTATGTCTGATTTAGATTAAACAGAACTATGTGAAGTCCCGTGTCCCCTAGTGGGGTATGGGGCAGATGATGTACATCTGTTTCACTGATCGATTTTCTTTACGGACAAGTAGGTGATCAACCTTCTGTGTCCTGCCAGACCGAGACATTTTTTTTTGTGCGTCCCCACCGGGAATGGAACCCAGGACCCCTCGGTTCTACGCTCACGCGTTAACCACTGTACCAAGGAGGCGGTCAAACAGAACTATGAAATATATTAAATGCAACAACGAATTTCCTGGCGGCAAAATAATATGAATTTTTACGACCTTTAACAAATGGAATTATTTTTATTACTTTGCATACTAAAAGTATGCACTTTATGTGTTGATTTATCGACGATTCTGGGTCAATCATTGTATTGATAGCCATAAGTTGTTACAAACATCTCATACAACGCTCTTTATACCCTGTTATATTCAATTAAAACCTAAATATAAGGTTCTTCGGCAATTCTACATGTTGATTTTAGCAAATTTATTTTTACGTGTTGAATTTGAAGGTCGGTCTTATTATCGTTCGGTTTGTTTGAGTTTTATAGCCCTTACATAAACAAAATTGACCTCCAATTTGAATGTTCAGTATCATGAATCTCAACGCAGATTTAAACAGTATCTATATGCTATTAAGGCGAACGTTGTTACGTGAGATATTTACTGTTGTTTATATAAAAGAATCTTTGACGCACGAAGCGAAGGACCTACTAATTAATGTAACCACTTTTATTTTGTGGTTAAATAACCTTTCAAAAGCATTTCTTGTGATTCGTATTAGAATAAAATGTCCACTGAATGTATTTATTGTCGTAATTTTTCAGTACACTCTGTTATTACATTTAGGTACTTAGTATAACGTGTATCTTTTAAATATAGGTATAGAGTCATGTGTTTTTTGCAGAAAATTCGTCACTTTGTTAGGATTTTCGGGACAAAAAACAATGAATCATATATTTTTTTGTGCATTGTTACCTACTCTTGCATAAAAATATTACTCGACTAATATTTTGCACTAAATAGTAACTAGTTCTTAGTCACTACACAAGTAAACTCGAGTGTCATTGTTTTCGTAAGTCGACGATCGATATCGCAGTGTGATGTATTATGCGGCTGGATGTTTTATGGATTAAAAATATACGAAGTAAATGATTATTGTTGCAGCGCGGATGCGATTATGTGCCCGCCTCTCACCTGAAGGCGAACAAATATTTAGAACAGATAATTTTAGCTAAATACCGCGATGACTAACTTGTATTACGAACGTTACTTGAATATACTGACAATCTATATCAATATAAATTCCACTTATAAATATAAGCTTGTGTAAGTGGTTGGTATACGTGTAGTGTGTACTTACCCTATGCGGTGCTTGCAACAATCGATGAACGGCGGCAATCTGGTACGATAAGGGTATCGACAGGTTGAACGTATGGTAAAGAGGTCTTGTAGGGAGTCTAACATTGTACTCGTTGAAGGGGTCCAAGTCGTTCAAGTATTGCACCCGGCAGACGAACGAACTCGCCCCTATATCCCTCATAGAGCCATTCACCCTATTGTTTTCGGGCATTTTTACTAACTCAATCATTTTTTTACACTAAATCACAGAGTCGCTATCACGATATCACATTGTACACTTTAGGACGGACCTAGGTCAATATCACTAGCATTATTATAAATGGGTGGAGCAAATGGCTTTGTTGTTTTTTTTTAAGTTTTCGTATGCGCACAGGCTTGCCGAGTATTCGGGTAGTGTTGTGCAGATAGGCGACCGCGGCTACACTGAGCTGTTTTGAGGCAGAGCACATGTGCCTGCCAGGTCACCGATCAAGATAAGTGTTTGATGTTATGATTAGCTTTTTAAAGAGCACGAAATGTTAATTACGGATGCGCGGGAAATTGCGTTTACTCATCACAATGGCATATCATTCTTTATTGGAGATATATTCATGGAGTGATGTGAATGATGGTATTTTTAGTTTTGAGTGAGAAATCTATAACGGAAATATTATAAATTACTAAACCTGTAAATATTTTGTTTCATCACTTTTATAGCGAATATAATAAAAAATTGTAAGAATTAGAGCTGTATTTCCACATTCCTGACCTATATTTTGTTTGACTTTAATTACAACCCAAATTTTATAGTTGACATTGTGATATATATGTTTACTCTTATCTAATTTATGTAAATAAGATAAAAATGAGTTATAAGTTTATTTATGTATTGTACTATAGCTATGTTTGCGTTTAAATTTTGTAATTACCTGAAATTAGTAGGTATTATATTTTAATATAAAAAACAGCAACGAATGACGAATGACACTAATAATACGTACGTCATTACATTGCCTTCTATTGTCTCAGATATGATTGCACAATCAGTCATTATGCCCTTATAAATAACATATTTTAATTGCTATGATTAGTTTGCACATAAGTTTTTGATTAGATATAAAAACATATTGTAACAAAAAAGTTGCGTGAGAGATTAATTTATCCTTGAGAGACTGTTCCTCTGTGTGCTAACAAGGACATGAATGATGTCAATTATCCTATAGCGCTAAATGATACTATCGTATTACGACACTTGTTGATTGACAAAACACGATGAGCGAGCCCCGACTCAAATTAAAATTGAAGAATATAACAAATGAAATAAAGTATTATATGGTACTCAAGGATATTGGGAGATGGGAATTAAATTGATGTATTTTACATTGCGCTTCTAAACATTAATATTCTATGCGGCCAGATCTCGCTTTAGACTAAGACCCACTGAGAAGTTAGTGCATTTGCACAGGGCCTCGTTGTGATTTTTTAGAAAATTATGACACGAATTGTGCACTGGTTAGATAGTAATTAAAGTCTATTTAATATATTCAAATGCTATGGACTTCATATAATAACGTGGTGGTGGAAAGGGGCGTCGCGTAATTTCAGTCAACTTTTCTAACATGCTATTATTAGTTTCACCTGTATGTAAACGATTCATTTTGACCCACTTTGAACGGACGGATTTAATTCAAACTTAATATTCTTAGGATCTTAACTTCTTAGCATTCTTAGGATCGTCAGGATTAAATGAACAAAGGTTATGGCAAATCCTTCATTATAATTGATATATGCTATGAGGAAGTGGGTGTGGAAGATTGAGATGTTGGTATCGGGATTGAATATTAATTTTATCATTTGTAAAAAAATATGTTTAGTGAACTTCTTCACTCAACTAAAATTGGACAGACTACCACAGTGCGTCAATCAGTTTCAATTTATGAATTGATTTAACCTACAACCGTATACTTTTAAACCTTTCCTCATAATGTATGACTTGTTTTAAGTTAGAAAAGTGATGTCACTATAACATGAAAGACTAATAATTATTAATCTAATTAATGAATTTATTAGTCTTTCATTCCAGAAGCGTGAAAACCCATACATCAATCAGAAAGCCCGGTATTTTCACTAACTGCTCAAACACCACTATTATTATAAATTATTATTATCGCCTAATAGTTATTTTTGGAATTGATTCAGTGTGATCTTTCTGTACTTAAACCAACCTAAACTTTAACTAATCTAGTTTTGGAAAAAAACAGTGAATTGAAATAAAGTATTAGAATTAAATCCGATTTTAGTCCATTGTATGTAAGGTATGTAAATTTAAGATGACAAAGGAAATAACTGTTTATTTATGGAAGACTTAAGTCTAATGACGAACGACAGTCATTTTATATTGTAACTGGACAATAGGCATTTAATGAAAGGTTAACGGACCAAAAACATTACGAAATAGCGCAGCGTGCGCACGCGCACAGTGCCAGAACTTGCGAAACATACTTACTTGTATGTCTCGCTAAATTTTTAAAATATAATCCTATTGTTTTATAACTAATATTTAATCAATGATGCTTTTATTCATAAAACTTGTCTTATATTTAAACTTAAAAACGTAGAGTCTAAGTAAAGTACCTACACTTTACGTAAAGGTTCGAGTAAACAAGAAAGTTGGAGTTGATGCGTTCAATATATTTAGCGCTAAGCTTTAAAATACTATTTATGCAATGATTCCCACAAATTTAGATTCATAAGTAATCATTGTATCAGTAGGAGTAGTTAGTAAATCTAATAGAAATTTCCGAATAATAATTTCGAGGAGGTACATTTCAATGAAATTATCATGTGGAAATGTGAAATTGTCAGATCGGTAAGAAAATAATAGAAGAAACATTGTTAAGACAAGCACTAGTTACTATTTATTTTAAATTATTGGTATTAGTCCGTCAATTGCAACTACCCCAGGGCTCATTTTAAAAAAATACCAGATCCCAGGAAAGATAGTGCCTTTTGAAAATTTATCAGATACGTGCCTAACAGTACAACAGAAGAGTAAGATCGAAGCAGAAAATCGAAAGCAATGTAGTAATGTCGATGTATTCCCAAGTTCTGATCGGGAAATCGTTGCTCGTGAGGTCGTCGAACCCGAGTCGAGTCGGCCCGTTTCTACGATTCATTATACCTTTTATTGGGGACACTGACTAGGAATAAAAATTAAAAATATTCTTTTGAAGCCGCTGATCATTATCTATATAAATAAAAATGAATCGCTAAATGTGTTGCTAAGCGTAAAACTAGAGAACGGCTCGACCAAAGCTGCTCATTTTTTGTAACGTCTTTGTTAACGCACAAGGAAGGATCTTATGCCTAAAAGGGTACCAGCATTGCAGCCAAAGCTATCTGCTGTTTATTGATAAAATACTGATTTATTCGCGACGGTCTGTTCAGCGTCGTACCTGCGTAGTGCAAGTGCAAGTGAGGATGTGTCAAATTTAATATCGTTATTGTTATACTTTAAAACAAATTAAAAACTATAAAAAAGAACAATATTTTATAGAAAGTACCATAAGCCTGAGGCAATAGTCCTTAATGTTAGTTCTTTGTCGATCGTCAATAAGAAATAACAAAAATTCCACGAGTTTCTCTGTTATCGCATTATGATTTGTGTGCAAAAAGTTCTCACAAACCTAGGCCTAGGTTCGAAACATCCAGGCAGTTATGGAAACTGGAAGGAAATTAAGGGCACGTAGTCGCTGTCATTTAGGAAAAAATCTAGTCCATCAGATTGTGGGACATAGTACTTTCTATTACTAGAAAATGAGACGATGCTGTTTAGATACAATATTTCTTGTTTGGTCAGTCGACGCATATCCATGCTAATATTATAAATGCGAAAGTCTGTCTGTCTGTTACGCTTTCAAGGCCAAACCAGAGCGGCGCTTTGGATGAAGTTTGGAATAAATATAGTTGAAGAATCATCTTCAACCATACAACCAGAAGCTACTTTAAGTAAATTGAGTAAATTTAAATGAGAAGAAGTGTAACCAAGAGAAAAGCTCCCATATTTGGTAAGTGAATCAGTAAAGGCCACATATATTTCATTTGTAAATTTAAACGTTGGGGGGGGGGGG
>NC_052122.1:7691685-7722216 GCF_012273895.1 Zerene cesonia | reverse complement strand
CCCCTTAAAATCACCCTTGGATTTTATATAGTTTATATTTGATTATAGTTAAAGGACATAGTCAAAAGAAAGGAAGGTCATAAAAATATTTATGGAGCAAAATACTATTTAGGTACGTATTTATTTCAATTAAAATATCTAGTAAATCAAGAACATAAACCTTGAGTGATGATTGCAATTAAAGCATTTAACAAAAAAGGTCACAGACTCGCTATTTTAACGAATATGTCTGTGTTATAATCGATTACATAGTTACGTTTTTCTTGCAAATATTTTTCAGTATGTATAACGCATATACAGTACATTTTAGAAGAACCCAACTAATTCCAAGATATTATTATTTATACAAACATTGCATGCATTTTTAATTTTTTTTATATTTAAGATATCACAGCACTATTCGAAATAGGTTGTTAATTATTTGAACGTAATTTAAACCGAAAATTTTATAGCATTTAAAAATACGCTTAACCCATTTTGGACGTGCCAGTAAACTGCATATCTTATCTAGTAACAAAGAAAGAGAAAGATTTTTATTTTCATTATTAATTTGCCGGCTATTAATTCATAATCGCTGAGTTTTTGTCACGTCGTGACAGTGATTGTGACCCAGCACTTGAACCTCAGCGACCTCAGTCGTGTCTGCTATGTACACGAACACGATTATTACTGCTTTAAATTGTATCCCTTCTTTATGTAGAAAGTACAAAATGCATTGTTATAAGTAATTTGGAAGACGCGGTTATTTCAAATATGTAAGCGATTGTACCTATAATTTAATGAAGGCTATTTACAATAATCATAGTACAGATAAAAGAGATACCTTTTTTTATCTGTTCTATAGAAATAACTGAAAATTATAAGAGTACATTTTTACAAATTCCATAGGCAAACGGTGTTGTCGATAGACAAGTGAAGTATTATATAATCTGTGACCATGATAAACATTGGCTTTATTAAATTCCTTATCGCATCGCGGCTCAAAGCAACGCAAAAATCGTCGTAAAATCGGCTGTTACAAGTTATCCATAGTAAAGTGTAGTCAAATTTCAAATAGAGCGTTTAACTTTGGTTTGACTCGATCCAATACTTGATAACGATCCCATTGACAGCTCCCATTATTTTGACATGACGCTTTGTAGTGTGAATCGTTAGTTGTTATTCTATTCTAATATTAACTACATTACGTAAGCTACAGTCGACGCAGGATTGTGTAATATGCAAAAAGCGATTGACTAAGTCTTAGTTACTGTTATTATTGGCGAAATATGGATTTGCATTTAAAAATTATACTTAGAAATAGAAATAAATGTCGGAGGAGAGATGTGGAGGAAAATGTGTGTCATAATTGAAATACATTTAGTAATTTTGTAATGTGTATACTATTAACAGTTTTAATGATATTCATTTAATCATTTTGACAAAAATATTAAATGGGTATATAAGCATGACAAACGATCTTTTTATATATAACGCAGAGGTGACTGAGTGACTAATCTATTATCGCACAGCCCAAACTACTGGACCTATTGGGTTTAAATTTTAATTATTTTTAATTATTACTACTTATAATTAATCCCGATGAAGGAGCAATACTTCGCGTCAAGTCAAATACATGCATATGCATTTCACAGAATTTGTAGCACGAACGGAGAACCGTTTCTAAAAGAATGTAAAATGAATTATAATAATTGAGTATACGCTTGTTACATAATATTCTATATTCAAACGTTTCTTAAATTTAAATATACGAAAAATTCATATTTGGGTCATTTTTGAATTATTCTGTTAGCATAGCATAAATATTATATTAATTAATTGTATAAAACATTCCTTGCTACGCTCACGAACAGCGATTAGGATCGGCTAAGGTGAGTCTAAAAGCAGCGGACCGAGATATATTAGCCAGCTATGTTGGCGTTACCTTATTTCCATATGTTGTAAGAGCTCCACATTTGCAAATATATTGTTTTAAACACACGCTATCGCTTTTTATTGCAAAAGATGTTTGGCCCACAAATAAATAAAAATTCTAATTTGTATAATTCTCTACGATCGCTTCAAAATCTAATATTTGATTTAAATTTTTATTAAACATGTGAAATTTGAAATTTTATTATAATTTCGGGTATGCTTACTTATATTTATGTACTGTTATGTAAGTATTTTTGTATATATTTATTCGTATATACTTATATAATTTTTAATTGAATAACGAATTATTTCGTAAATTAGAGCGACCACATGGAAAGGTAAATGGCGAAAAGGCGATATCTATGAGACGTAATTCAAATGCTTTTCCATTCGTATTAATGTTTTAAGTTCTTTAAAGCTAAATAAAGTATAGTTGACTCCTTTCTTCTTCTTTATACGTTCTTATATTATTTTATATTAGGGAGGCAAACCGTGAACCGCTTATGAACATTTGTAGAGGTTTCATATATAATTCAAAATATAATTATAGTCAATATTATGTCTGCAATAACGGGTCTATCCGCTTACATGAAAAGGTGCAAATCTACACAATTTAATACAGTTATTGCCTCAAGCGAAATATGATAATGCATTCGAGTAAGGCGCAACATTTAACATACCCTTTCGGATACAAAGCCACTGTGGAAAGTAGGCTCAGCACTTGGAATTGTACAATTAAATTCTATAGCCTGGAAATGAGTTGGAAACGCTGTCAAACAACGAATTGAATTCCAATGTAATTCTCGACTACTTTTACAATTATATATTAAAAAATTTCTTCGTGTGTAAATTAAATTTTCTTGTTTGTCTTGTTTCTTTGTTTTTTGCGTCTGCAAATGACTTTCAAACTTTATGAAAACTAAACAGAAGCATGACAATAATTCAAATATTCAGTCGACTGAATAAATTCATCCCGTAAATGGCTCTTAATAAAAATAGCCCCACCCACAAGATTATTTACGTTTATCAGAAAATTTATAAACATTACCGCAATAGATATCAATTGCTGTAGGTATAAATTACTAGCTAATAAGGATATTCGCATAAGGTAAGTGCTAACCTAGGCAAGTGCATTTAGTAAGCTTTGACTATCACATTTCAATTACTTTAAGTTTACGAGCGGCACCTAAAAGGCAATATAATAGACAATAACATGCATAATAACCTATTGTCCGATTGGTCTTTGTGTTATGCATGCGTTTTGGCTTAAAACGAGATTGCAAGATCTATTTTGCATATTATGGCAACATTCACAGAAACGTTTGTTGTTAATTATTGAAGTGTTAATTCTGTTGTGTAAACCAAGAGCGTTGGGGTGGTGGTTACGGTTTCAAACCCACTCCAAATTGTGAAAATTTAAAAATGTGTCCGTGACTAAATTTTTTTTATATTGATTACTATTGGCCTATATAAGACTACCATAACTATTTATAGGAGTTTTTTTAAATTACATTAGGGCAATTTTTATGAACTTTTAGTAGTTTTAAAACCTTCCCGAAACTATAATGTGACTAGGCCGTGTAAACTTGTTTTATTGTATTCATAATTGAGAAAATATAATAATTATATAAAGACCCGGTTTCACTTCTACTGTATCTTGTTTTTGTTCGCTTCAATGTCGAAAAAACTCTTTTTGCAGTTATAAATTTCGACGCATTATAAATTCGTATTCACATTACCGTTTATCGTGTCAATGAAATGAAATATTGACTTATTTTAAATTCATGACATAAACAACTCGGCCCATTAGACGGGTTGTACCTACATTGACATGGGTTCTAAATGTAAATCCGACATTGCATTAACATTAATTTTGCTCAAAAACACTGTCGTGTATTACATACGGAGAAAATATTATTATGTATTTTCAAATACGTACATAAACACTTTCGGAGCTTTAAATACCTACACTATCTGGTACATAACAATGTGAAGTCGATAATCTATTTGTATAAAAAAATAATCTTGTTAGAGTAAATCTTTAATACACTTTATAAATTGATATAATTTGCGTTTTCATAGCGACAAATACAATCATACAATCATACATCTGAAAGAATATACTTTAATTAAAAATATAAAAAAAAATCCGTTCGCGTTATAGCCTCACCTGTGGTGAGATTATACAAAATAATAAATAGATTTATAGATACATTAAATATATATATATACATTTTATAGTATATATAAGTATAAAATAAATGTTTTGCAAATTTCTCTTATTTTTATGGCGATGGCTTGGACGTATAGGATAAGTATTGCACAATTACTTTGTTAATATGGAAGTCGCGTATTTTGTATGCTTTGGATCGCACTTTCGACTACCTACGAAAGATCGCAGTCGGCGAGTTATCGGACTTATAGCTTCCGCTATTAAACAATCGCGAACCGTGACGTCATTAATGTTATGTTAGCTAACTACGAAATAGCTTTTTGATAAGCGACGTATTAAAGGTAAAACTCCTGGTTGCGTTACGGGATATGCTTCTATATCACGAATAATACAAAAATTACTGATATTGTTAAAGTGTGACGCTTTTTTTTATTTATTTGTAACTATAAAACTCTGCGATTAAATGCGTTACCATGACGTTCAGAATTTCTCTACAATATAAAACCAGGAAGGTAAGCCAATCCCCACTCCACTTTGTTCCTCTGCGATTTGTAACACGATAGAGATGTAGCCACGTATCGATATTAAATTGAAACGTTACTTCTGCGGTGAAATAACAAATCAGGATCTTGTAGGAATTGGTTTTGAGTTACCCGACCACATACAAATGAGTTCATCGTGGGATCGTGCTACCGGTTATGGTTGCTGTGAACAGATTGGTGCCAGTGATGCACCAAGTCACGACTGGTGCATTTGCCTGTATAACTAGAATGTTTGCTCATGGATGAGTCCAATTGTTTTTCTTTGTTAAATAGCAGCGTGCTTTGTTCGCATTTCACCATGGTTTAATATTCAAAACTGCCGTATTCTTTAACAAAAACCGCTTGTCAATTATTACTTACAGATAGATAGTTTCCTTTTTATTTGAAGGTAACTTTTCATTGTCATTTTAAATAAGATTTTTTCAAATGAAAATATCTAATTAACATCACATTATGTATTCATTGCAAATATTTTTATAATAGAAATTTGTATGGACGTGATTGCTTCACACTTTATGCGTGAATTTATAGTTTTATCTGAAATTGGCACTGCTTATATAAAATGGCCTCGCACATGCTATTTGTACATGCTGCATGGCCTTAAGCTGGAGTCAGTATGATGCACTTGAAATACCCCAAATATGTTTTTTTTTTCCAAAAACTTACGAAGAATAAGCATGAAGTATTTCATTTCAATATTTCTAATATTCAAAAATTCGGAATACAGGTCCGCTCTCCGCAGGCTTTCAGAGGAGTACCACTAACACGTAGGTATTGTATGATACAATTGATTTCTAGAGGAGCTTCGCAAGCCACCCCTGCACGCGCGACCTAACAAGATTGACCGTGACAGTAGTCACAGTGGGCTAAGTTACGCAATAATCTATATTTAACACACTATTATTGGTCCGGCTTAGCACTCACTTATAGGATTTTACATAATAATGTTTATCATTAACTGATTTAATTACTTTTTAATAAAATGTATCTGTATTGTCAGATTCTATGAATGACAAACCGGAGTAATAATCTATTATGATGGTTGTGTGGATGGTTTATAAAGATAAACATTCACGTTTAAAATTATTACATTATTAATTATTAAATTGTAGTAAATCAAACTTGTGGTACATGCAAGTTTAATTCATGATGCATGCATGACGTTTAAGAACTTCCATCTTAAATATTACCAGTAGATAAACATAAAAATAAAACTGATATCGTTTTAATAATTGCCGCTAAGTCGTATAAAAAGCGCTGAGGTCCCGCAAAGTGACACGTTTACACGATGTCTATGACTTATTATGCGCTTCCCAGAATGTGCTAAGAACCCAGGTCAACCATTTAAGCGACAATGATGAACGCAAGGTGGGAATCTTAGAAGAATGCTTTGTTTATTCTTACGAGGATGAGTCAGAGGGGCGTCAGTATACTAACATAATGCGTGTTGACTTTTATTCTTATTTAGTTTGTATGATATTAAGAAATGTTTAAGGCTTAATCCTCATATAATGGTCCTTTATTTATGTTAAATGGTTATATTGTGAAATGGACTTACGGCCAATGGGTTAAATAAGGCTCGGTTTACGCAGTGGAGTTTATTCGGTAGGTCACTTCTTCTCAGCGGTGTGAGTCCGATATAACCCAGGGCCCTTGCCCGGGAGCTCTGTGCATGCGTAAAAGCATTCTTCATATAAAAAAGGTCCGGTTTATTTCATAAATACACAGAAATAGGAGCTCTGCGAAGCGAGGAATCGTCGTCTCGGAACATGCATCTGACGGGCCTTTGGGAAAAGTAAATTCTCGGCACACCACTAACAACTTTATTATCGCATTATATTCTCACTAAATACATTTGTATTACAAGTAATTGTTACGAATTTTCGATGGTTTGCAACCTTACGAGTTAGATAATATGTATTTAACGGTTTTTACAAACTTGCGGTGTCATTATATGACCTACCGGTGTACCAGTATTTCTATAAGTTAATTTAGTCGCTTTTGTTTTATTAGGTAACAAACCTTCAAATATATATGAACTTTCACATTTTATGTTATAGTCTAGTGTCATAAGAACTATCGGATCGGCTTTATGGCGCTTCTCGCGGTGTCTATAGTATAAAAAATCTTCTTGCGTAAGAGATGATGTCATATACCTAGGCATAATATTGAAGAACTGCAACAGCATTATATAATATTATTATTATTTATATTAGTGAACAACCTGCGTAACAAATATTTTAATTGCGAAAAATTAATTTACCATACGATATTTCTTGTCAATTTAATATTTCTCGAATTGAGTTATCGTTAATGATTTATTCTGTTATATGTATGTATCGTAACATTTCATATAATTTTAAATCGATAGAATATACATAATAGGCTGCAAGAACCTGTATAGTTACATTTTCTAAAAATGTAAATGTATTTTTCGTCTAAATCACAAGTACTGTGTTACAAATATTTCTACCGTAATGAATCTTTGATAAATGAATAAACTTGCTTGCCCCATTTTTACCACTGGCTATGAAGCAATAATTACTTAACCAAACATACTTACGAAGATGTTTATCAAGCGAGGAATATCGTTATCATGGCCCAAAATATTGCAAATACGAAGTTTAATTAGCATAATAATAATCTGTTGCAGCAACGGAACGAAGATATAAAGTTTTTGCCTATATTACTAAACCTAATTATAGATTTTGCTGTCGACCATCGAGTAAGTACAGTTAATTGCATTTTGATTTATTGCTCCTTTATTACCCGAACAAGTCCAACACGCCCCTATTATTTTAGAATCGGTGTTATTACGACTACTCTGTATTAATAATACTACCGAATATTGAACAAGTGGTTGGACGCGATTTCATGTCCATATTAGTGATAAATTAAAGTAAATTCTTGTATTAACAAGAGTTTAGTACTTGATACCATCACATATCAATATCGTAGCAAAACATGAATAAATAATTACTATATAGTTAAAAACTAAGTCGCTTTCCGCCCTCTGTGTTTATATGCTCAGATCTTTAAATTTTTGTGTTTTTTTTTGTAAAAATTCAAGAGGGAGGTTTATAAGTAACATAGAAAAAAGGGGAGGTTGGCTCCCCCCTTTTTTTAGCTAAAAAATTTAACGATTGCGAATCCTCGGGCAAAATCGATTGAAGTTTATAAACTAACAGGTTAATAAGATTAGATATAAAAGTCACAGTCTGAAACAATGATTAAAAAAAACAAACATACAAACATACAGGTGAAGCTAATAAAAAGCGTGTAATAATGGAAAATATACAGTTAAATAAAAGGATGAATAATAGAATTAACTTAATACAGCTCGCTCTTAAATACGGAGTATAAGTAAGAAAATTATTTAATCCTGATAATACTGATCTTGTCACTAAGTAATCCTTCATAAGTAACTTAGTACAAGTTTCTATTGAATCTCTCATTTTAAATCTGGTACAAAATCGATTCTAAAGGTATCGGTTACATACAAACATAACAACATACAGGCGAAGCTAATAAGAGCATGTTAATAACAAAAGACTTTCGAAGTTTTTCCTATTACAGTGGTCACTTCCCGTGACCACTTTGATATGCATTGTTTTGAATACATAGATACCTACCACCGAATCTCTTTAATTTTGTTTCATAATATTCTACCCTACTTCTGGACTAACCAGAAGTTTAAAGAATGGGTTAAACCTAATGATATATACAATATACCTATGCACTGTTATGAAAAAACCAACCCCTATAAGGTGATTTTTAATAGAATTAGATTCCTAGTCTCCCCGTGACCACGCTCGCTTGTAAAGTCTTCGAAACGTCGGGTTAATAATTAATTTAATAAATAAATCGCGTTTAAAATCCGTTAAAAAGTTTTTTTATTGATTTTAAAAATTTAGATATATGAGTTATTTCGTTAATAATATATAAAAAAATGAAATTTGATTTAAGAAGTTTAAAAATTACATATTATATAATCTGTTCATTTGTAGAGTGCATTTTTCACCGTCTTCTATAAAAAAAAAAACAGTTAAATTAATTTCTATGATTAACATAGTTTTATGGCGTTTGCTATGCCGAAAGTTATTTGAGTATCTATTAATTTTATTGCAAGAAAGATTGTTACCAAAGATTACGAGACAAGCATATCTTTTTTACTATTATCACAGATAACATAATACCGCACTAGTACTATTATTAAGCATAAGTAAGTATTTTAATATAATTCTTTGGTGTTCATCGATATCGTAGTATTACAGCCCATTTGTTTCTATTCGTTTTATTTTCACAATGTTTAAACGATAATACTTGTCAATTAGAGCTATTATAATCTCGTATTGTTTGCGTTTTCTCTTAACTGAACACTTTTTTAGCTTTGTCACAGTAAACAAGTCCGACACGAAAAGGTATGGTTAGAGTCGCCTACGCATTCCTACATGTTATTTTCCCACGTATGTATGGCATACACTAATATATGTAATACCTGCTTATTTCCATACTGTTAGATAGGGACAGCGAATGTTCCTTGTGAGCTTTTTGTGCGTGGTCATTATAAATGGTCCCTTTTAGTATGCTAAGTTAGCCTCCCGGGCCATCTATGCATTTTAGGAAGTCACGAATAGATTATAGAGTTGCGATGGTTAAAAAAGAAATCCGCTCGTTCACATAATATCATTTACCAAACAAAAATTCGGTTGTATGTTTGTGGTCAACCTCATATATTCTAAATAAGGATCGCTTTGTATGTTAGATCTTTTTAATTTGATTTTCTTTGAAATTCTTCATCTATACTTGTTATTCTATAATTTGTAACTGGTGACTATGGTAATAAGCATGGTCACAAGGTAGCATGCCTCGTAAGACAATCTTTTATTCCCGATGCTATACTAACGACATTAGTTATGTATAATAATTTATATATGTATATACAGATTTTCCACGTGAATGTTTTATGTACACATATATTAAATATAGTTTCTGGTGTATCAAACATGACAAACAATAGTTTATTACACCAATTACGTATCGATGCAGGGCAAGAATTATTAACCACCGTACTGAAGTCGCAAAAACGATAAATCACGTGGCAAATTCTTAAAAATTTATGAAGTATACAGGTTTTAGGTCAAAAGGACAAACCTTAAAGTATTCTTATTGTTGAATACAAGATTTACAATTGCTGTAAATTGTCATAAAATATTATAATTAAATAAATACAAATCATGCAAAAATGAGAACGTAATAGCTTTTTAAGAATTTATGACCAAGGAACGAGAGTTGGTGTGTATTTTCTTCCAATTTTTCTTTTGTTACATTAAAAATTAACAAACGTTTACAAATGCCGATAAACTTTCGCACTGTAATTGTTTTATTATACAATACCTATGATAGCATTTTATTATAAAACTAGCTGCGCCTCGCGGTTTCACCCGCGTAAGTCCGTATCCCGTAGGAATATCGGGATAAAACATAGATGTTGGCCGATTCTCAGACCTACCCAATATGCTTACCAAATTTCAGAGGAATCGGTCAAGCCGTTTCGGAGGAGTTTGGCAACGAAAACTGTGACACGAGAATTTTATATATATAGATACAATGGATTCTCTTAATTTATTTAATAAGTAGTTGACTAATTGTATTGATATGTTTAAAAGCCACTTTTTGCTATATTCGTTTTTTTTTTATTTTACAAGAAGGCCAACCAGACGAAACGAAATTACGCTGAAATTTGCCTGAACTTGTAAGGTTGCGTCACCTTGTGGCAGTAATATAAAAACAAAAAATAGCGAAGACCCGACAATGTATCTACTTGGTTACATCGCGCTATAAAAATTTAAGTCGCAGCCAATCAAGGGGTCAACGCCTGCTGCTGCCCGTTTTGTCTCTAAATTCGAGGTTATTTCTTATCGATCGCGGTTTGAGATACTTATAATACGGATTGGAATATCTTTCAATTCAGTCGGCTATGTAAATACTGACTAACACTAACAAAATTTTTATTGGTTCGGATGCATTTGATTATGTAATGTATAATGTAACAATTCTAAATGAATATTTGGCAAAACGAGCGAAATGGTTAATAGAATTTGCAAATAACTACATTATTTCTTAACTGATACCTTATATATACCTTTGTTAGAATGCAAGGGAATTATTCGATGTCATTACTGATGGTCCTTAAAACTTTCCACTCCGCACGTAAGAAATTAGTGATTAATGAGGCTTTCTACTCCATGTTAATTCATAAGAAAAAACACGTCCTATCTTAATTGCAAAATGCCTACGATTTCAAACCCTTAAAATACCTGTGTTCTTTAACATATTTGGGTATGACATTTGTCTTCTTATAGAATGTTATAGCTACTTTAATTAGCCTGCCTCCAAGGAATAGGGTACCTGGGTAATTTTATTTATCCTGCACTATTCAGTAATGATATCTCGTATGATCTTGGGCATAACGTTATTTTTTTTTTGGTTTCGATCGCTATTGTATTGTATCAGACCAGTCTGGCGCGTTTTAATTGTTAACTTATTCGAATTCTTCTCTCGAGACTAAAAGCCTCCCACGACATTTTTTTCTTATTGGTTTAAAAGATTATTATATTTATTCCTGTGAATTGTCGGCAATAAGCGAATATTTTTTTTCGAATTAACGCAGCTTTTAACAACATTTTTATGTCTATGGACCGGTTTTGGATGCGAAATAACCTGTCATTTAGTTTGTTTCGGGAACAGCGCGACTGGTTCTGTCAACTGGCATTCGGATTCAACTTCGAAATTCGATTCGAATATATTCGAAATGTACGTATACTAATAGTGGTATACCTATTATGGAACAAAAACGGTAAAATTGTACAATCCTTTTTGCATTAATTAAAAAGTAGGCTTAAAAGATTTCTGTGCCACTAATTAAGACTTTTTTTAATGCAAATAAAACAACGAGTAATAAAATTAGTCACTTTATATTATAGCTTTTTTCATTCGTTTACTGACTTTCTAATTCAATTTTATGTTTAGCGTCAGTTAGGTAGGTACATTAACAAAAAATCCTAATCTTATTAATGGCAGACTTATCGTATGTATACAATAGGTATGTATGAAAGAGGATCTCGCCATTTATTTACGGTCCATTAACTCAAAAGTTAAACTAACTTTTTAGCACTTGTTGGTGAAGGACGTGTTCAAGGTTAGCTTAGACATGCGTTTTCAAACCGGTGATATCATCACTTCCTTTAAGTCGTATTATTTAATTAATATGTATGTATTATATAGACTCAACGCATTATTATCTTTGGCAGCTATTTGTTAGTTCATTAACAAATGAATAAATTGTATTAAGCAAAATATACTTTGAGTTATGTGTTGTGTTAAAACTGCCAACCCTTTGTACCAACTAAAATATCTCCAAAACCCTTTAATTTATTGATTCCGTTAACTGAATACTTAAATAAGCAAAAAAAATAAAATTGTCACGTTACGGATACTTTTTTTTAATTATCGTCGATTTATGATAAGTTTTTATATGTGAGCTATCGTTTGTTTTTGCGCTTTGATAAGATAACCATCGAGTTCACATTGCAAAAACCTAAGGTTTCGCGGGTTCATTGTATTTTCAACAGCAGATGTGAATTGTGAACAGATGCAGACCGTACTTGGGAACAGGTGAATAGGTTGTTTTATTCTTTTTGTTCATATAAAAACGCCTCTATAGGCATCAGGACGGTCTACATTTCTTCACTTAATTACCGAATTACTGTTACAAAACCGCTTTAAAGGAATATTAAACTTAATAAATAATTATATATGTAAATGATAATATCATTTATTTCCAAATTCATCCAAATTTTTAAGAATATCCATATGCATGTAATATAAACACGACTTCGCTTTGCTACTAAAATGCAGTACAATAAAAATAGTATTATGAACAAAAGATGAAATGTAAGATAAAGTGGACTTTCCCGACGAGACCTCCTTTGTTATGCATTTCATAGTAAATTGCCTTTGTTTGCGTTATCTGGCCTTTTATTGGGGAGTGTAAAAGTTATGTGTTATCTGTATCCGATAATAATTTATCGCAGGATACCGAAAAAACCAACGAACAGCAAATCCTGCTTCTTTGCCACAGAATAATTCCGGATATGAGCAAGCTCACCTGTTAGGCCTAACGCCTTCATGTAATTGTTATTAACGGAAGTCTTATATCGATAAGAATATTTCTTTTTATATTCAGTTTTTATTTGATACAAAATTAATTTTAAAAATATTGTATATACTGTTAATTATGTAATTATCGTATACATTATGTTAAAATCACAGTTTTATATAGATCACGGGCATATAATACCGAACATGGAAGACTATAATCATTATATAAATGTTTCTACAACATACCGCTATTATAAAATAGACTGAAATATATTTTATTTCATTTAAATGCTATATATACTACTTTGACTTCATTAAAATATTTATTCCTGAAACCAATATGTCAAAACTTTGCTTGCATCTTCTCACTATTTTTTTTAATGAAAATAATATGATAAAACCAAACTAAACTGTAAATGATAAATAACTTACAGTGTTTTTATGTCATTCAAGTATCAACACACTGTATTAATTACCTGATTTATATTCGTTAATTTAACAAAAATAAATAACTACAAATTCTAGCAACACTAAACTAAAAATATATACAATAAATGCATTTCTGCTAAGTATCTTCTTATATTAATAAAATTACTATTAGTAAATCTTCAAAGATTTAGACATAAAAAATTGATTTGCCCTAAATTAATATTGATAGAAAGCATTATAATCAAACAGGTAATTCATAATGTTGCAGTAAAAATATTACCGCTCAGTATCAGCAAAAGCCTCGTGCATACGAAAAAGAATAAAAAAACCGGCTCCTCTTAATATAAACATTTCCAATAATACTCATCAATTGACATTACACATTATACAGATACACGTACATTTTGGAAAAATGACACTATTAATTTGAGATCAAAGCACTACCGTTGTACCACAATACCACTGCATTGTTTATTTAACTTTTTGGTAAATGTACGCCATAACAACACGGTTGTTTAAGTCCCCGGTCTATCTTTGACAAAACCGTAAGTATGACTGAAGAGTTTGTAGCGACTTAGCGAGACAACTTGCCTCAGGTACGATTTTCACGTTCATATAATCCGGCCAAGGAAAGGAGACCTTGCGTCGGACTCTAGAACCTGTGTTGAATTAACTTTTAATAGCGCTACCATATCCTGAGAAGATTACTGTATTTGTATTGAAACAACAGATGCACAGACGGATAAATATACGAGTATATTTCTATAGATATTTAACGATTCAATAAATCATTTTATTGTATTGCACCTTTGTTTTCCTTCACAAAATAATTATTTACTGTTTTAATTTTAAATAATGAAGCCACGATAAAATGTTATTTTATTTATGACTTTATTTATTGTACTAATTGTTTTTATTATTTTAACTTTGGCAATCAAGTTTAAGGTGTTTGTTTCTACTCCCCCGGGTATATTATCCGATCCACGTTATTGTGACGTCACTGCATTACAATGTAGCAGCACGCAACAAACACATGGCTATCTCTTTCTATCTCTCTGTTCCCAGGGGAGACACATTCAAGGATATGGTGCTCTCCTCAGTTCACTGCTCCCGCTGCATCTTGCGCGGAAGCCTTTATACGTTACTCCAACAAAAATTTAGGCAACCTTAATTATTATTAGGCTTGTTATAACAATTATGTACAATTTATAACTTTAATTGATAAAATGGACCGACAATACTGAGCTATTTAAAAACGAGTATCGTGAGAGGAGCGAGTTTTTCTTTCTTTGAATTAAATCCTCTTTTTTTAAAAGACCTGTTTACACGTAAAACGCACTGTCCGTTATAGGTTCTATTTTTTGCTTCATATGTCTTGGTCTACATTTTTACAACTGCCTGACATTATTAACAAGGTAGCAATTAATTTTAATAGGCTCTTCATTCCATTTTATTCATACCTATATCAAAAATCAGTCTTAAAGTCCATTACAAAAATATTTAAAACAATGATTCCATCTTTAATAATGTCGTAAAATAGGAGGTTCTTATTATTTAATATTATACTCAAACATACTACTAAATATATATATATAAAAATACTTAAAAAAGTGCTTACTTGATCCGCATCATCGTAGTCAATCAAATCACTCCTGTAATCAAATAACATTAATAAATTATTTTAAATGTTCTTAAGTTATGATTTGGTTTGTTATCATTGAATGTGCTAAGAGAATATCAAAGATACAATACATTATAAATTGATGTATAGTAATAAGTATATATGTAGCCATTCTTTAATCTTCTTTATCTTAACTAACTGAAAAGTATGTTGAATGAAAAATTTTCTATTTATGTATAAAAAGAATTGTACCTGGAATGCATTTTTCTGATAACAGGCATCTGCGGTGTGCTGTCATGGATTCTAACTTGAGTAGGATCTATCTCTTCACATTCATCATCATCATCATCATCTTCATATGCAATATTATGATTGGTGCGTTTTGCTAACATGGAATCCATAAATGGACTGTAAATATGGTTTGAATTTCCTAATATGTCGTCGATGTCTGTATAGCGTGAAATATATTTTGCACCTTTAGAATATGTCAAATTATTACGATTTCTATAATGGCCACTATTCTCATATGGTGAGCTGCGATCTCTATAAAGCTCTACATAATTAGGGTTTTCTAGGCCTTCTGGACTTCTCCGATCACCTAAGGGTTCATCGTCAGGCAAATGTAACGGAAAAGGTGGTATTTGTGAAGTTGGCATATAGACTTCAACTTCATCCGAATCGGAAGAATCACTTTCTTCTTGAGGTGGCGGAGTAGGTAACTTTTCAATACCTTCTGGAATGTTTTTATCACTCGATAGCCACCAAGGTCGCTCACCTGATTCAATATGTCTAATGCGTCTCAGCGGAAACGTTTTTTGGTCGGAACCTGATTTACTTGGACTTAAGCTATTGGGTGATTCAAGTTTATTATTTTTAGAAGAACTCTCATTACTTGTCAAATACCAATCGTTTTGTTCTCCAGATTCCATTTGACGAAGTTTGTAAAAATTAAAATTTTCACTTTTGTCATCTTCGCTGGAAGATTTTCGAGGCGGGGATAGCCTCTCGATCCCTTCTGGTATATTGGCATTACTATCTAACCACCATGGCTTTTCTTCATCAATAAATAAACATTTTTTTGAAGACCTTTTAGAATCCTTACTTTCTGATTTTTTCAGTTGCCAGAATTGAGTTTCGTTCTTATTTTCATTTGCCGCGTCATTAGTATTTTTATCGGGGTTACTTTTATTACTGTTTTCTGACTCTAGCCAAAATGACCTTTCACCAGATTCGATTCGCCGGATTCCTTTTAGTTTAACTAGATTGTCTTCATTAGAAGCAACTATATTATCTGCATGACATTTATTTTTGATCACAGTATTTTCTGATAGAGGTGTCGATGCATCCTTACTAGTTGAATCAGATGTTGAATTATCTACCCATTTATTATTATCACTGCATTCCTGGTGACGTAGTTTAAAAAGATTAGTAACAGGCGCCAATGCTCGGATTAAGAATGACTTAGCGTCTTCTGTTCCACTTTCAGTTTTATGAGGTGTCGTTGTAGAGGAATGCTTGTAAATTGTATCAGTTGGTAAAGATGTCTCAATTGCTGAGGTTCGCGACGAATCGTTCGTTTTTGATTTAGATGCATTTTCATCTTCGCTTATGGATGATGATAATGTTAAGCTTGATTCAGGGCTGTTGCTGTCTCTTGATTTGTGATGTTTTTTTATGCTTTGAAGACCATTTTGGGATTTATTCTTTTTTAAATTTTTTGATGCATTGTTAGGAGACGCATTGATGCAATTTCCTTTTTCACTACCTTGATCAGAATCAGTGGAACTGACAGATTTACTTCGTTTTTTTCCTAGCTTTTTCGTGGAATTTGAGTCAGATGATGAATCTGTACTCGATTTTCGTCCTTTTCCTTTTTTAAGTTTACTCGAACCCTCTGGCTTTGGAGGCTGGGGAGGCAGTTGATTATTTGTTATAGTAATTTCTGGGGATACTAACTCAGTCATAGAAACAGCAGAAGGACTTCTTGATTTTTTCAATTTTAAATTGACATTTATAATAATTTGAGATGTTTCGTCGTCTTTATTATTTTCGTATACATTAATGGCATCTTGAGGAAAGTCTGAAATTCTATTATCTTGATCATTACAGTCATTGTCTTGCATATTTCCTGAGGATTCGTCTTGAATACATTCTTGTGCAATAGGTTCTTTGCTTCGACTTCGGCTACACCTATCTCTATAAGAATTTGAATTGTCTCGCAGTGTAGAATACTGTGTTGAATACCTTCCTGCATAACCTGTATAGCTATTGACATTTGGAGTGTAATATGTCCAGTTTGTAACACTTGTCCTGCTAGTACCTGCAAACCGACTTGTTCTTGTGGGATCATCTAATCTATCAGATTGGATTTCTTTATCTATTGTATCTGGTCTTTTTTTCTTTCTAGTTATAATTTTTTCAATAGTTTTAGCCAGGTCAGCTCGTCTTATTCGAACATAAGATGAAGATCCGGGTGGTGTTGGTGATGTGTGTCGTGTTATTACTGTAATAGTTTCTAATTCTTCTTCATCATCTACATCAATTTGACACTTGTTTTTGTTACTTGCATCTGAATCATCTTTCTGTGATATATTATTTTCTTCCACTATAATATTTGGTAAAACTGGTTTTGTTTGTTCATGTTTAGGAATTTCTATGTGATTAACAGGAGAAACCGAAGGTCGTTTAACTGGTGTAGGACTTCTAAGGTAGGACGAAGATGACAAACGGTTTGCTATAGCATACCTATTAACAGTAATTTCTGGTTTTATTTCAGATCTTGTTGATGGACGACTGTAATTTATTTCAGATTTTGTTTCAGCTCTTGTTGCAGGACGGCTGTAGTTTATTTCAGGTTTTGTTTCAGTTCTTGCCGTCGTACGATTGTAATTTATTTCTGGCTTTGAATCCGCTCTCGAAACAGGACGGGTGTAACTTACAGAACGGGGATAAAGTTTGTAGTTCGACAGACTGCTGTAGCCTGAGGACTTTTCAGTCTTTGTTGGAATGTCTTTGTCGCGTTCTGTAGGTCCATTATCTTTACACTTTTCTTTAAAACCTTTAGCTGTTTTTCTTTCGGGGCTGGCTTGACGTGAATGCCTGCTTAGCTTATATTTAGACGTTGATGATACAGGACTAACTTCTCTGCTTTTATTTGTACTGACCGATGGAATCGATAGTTTTGAATAATCTTTCTTCTCATACTTAGAGGATGCAGTAGTTGTGTGTGATTTATCAATGTTTGTTTTATTATAGTTAGCATATCTATTTGCGATAGCACTGATTGGTGTTTCTTCGCGGGCATTGCGGTCGGAGAGAACTGGAATACTGGATGTCTTTAGGGATGAAGTCGTAGTATATTTAGCTGTAAGTGATGCTGGACGTTCTGTGGCTGTGTTGGCTGTAGATCTACCCGCTTCTCTATTTCTATTATACGATGATGAATCATACTGAAATGATAAAAAGCATCATTAAATATAACACAATTGATTTTGCTTAAATATTATTCTAAAACATCAAAACATATTAATTTACTACAACGGAGTATCCGTCAAGCAGACATAGAAATATTAAGTCCATAATCCTCATTCAACACCATAAAATTAATCCTTTTACCAATTTATAAATAGCAGCAGGAATGCGTATACGAGTATGTAGATTATAATATATAAGTACGTAGGGATATCGAGTCCTTCACTCGTGGTACTGTGAACTGTCTTGTTACTCATTGAGTATTAAAGAACTATACATTATATATACGAACGTATTTACGTAGGGTAAATTAAGTTACTTACGTAGTTTCGGAAGGACATTTTTACTTTCACTTATCACGTATCCATAGGCTGTATATTTTCAATTTGAATTAATCTGAAACAGAAATAAAATATATGGTTAATGATGGATGATATAACAATATATATATTCATGTACCATTACTTGGTAACTAAATGTAATTCCTGTAAGTAAATTTCTGCTATAAACCTTTCGTTTACGTTGTAACACGTTATGGTATTATTAAAATGAAAATAGCCTTAGGTATTTAGCGTATCCGGATACATTCATCTTAATAGCTAATTTTTCAGAACTAACACGTTGGGCAACTATGAGTTTTTACAGGCGGACATAAGGTTCAAAATTCTTGGTACGTAACATTTATTTTGGTACATCTTATTTGTTACCTCAATAAATAGGAAGTAAGGTGCCTGCTATTGAACTATCAATTGGTCGAATCTATGAAATAAAATATTTATTTCAACAGCAGTAGCAGAGGAATATTAGAAAAGTTGTTCTAAACTTTTTTTGCCCTAATCCTACGTACTTATTTAATAAAAATTAACAACAGGCTCTTACTTTTTAAATTCGTTAATACTAAAATGTACTCTGGTTGAAATAGGGAGGTATTTTTCAACTGCAAAAAGTTGAATCCTTGTAAAAGTAAACAATTATTAAGATGAAATAATAATTTTAAATATCGATTTAATACCATTAGAGTCTCGACTTCTGAGACACTTGAACTAGTGTCAACTGTGACGCTAATTCAGGAGATGGACGTTCATCTAATTATACTGAATAAATGAAAAGAATTAAATTTATATCATCCTCTGTAAGAAATAAACAAATAAACCTACTCAAATACACCATAAATTATCTATATTGACATAAAAAATGTTTAGTTTTCAAAATTTAAATTCAACATCAATGCATTGTGTGTTAAAACCTAATTTATTTATGTTTTTGTTGCAGGATACATAAATGATAAAAAATATAACCGCCAAGAGCTCTTTTTGCCTATGCCGAGACAGAAATGTGAACTATTCCCAGCACAATAATTGTCCATCTTGAAACAAACGCCAGCATTTCCGACTGAATTAATTACACAATAAATTCATTGTGTAGTGAAAATACGCTCTATTTCTGTCCCAGAAGCTTTATGTCTCATTCTAAGTATCGCCTTTGACTATTTACCAACGGTTTTGTAATCGATGTGAAACTGTTTCTGGATAATCCATACCGATATTAGAAGTGCCAATGATTGTGGGTGTGTGAGCGTGTACACATGCAAATTTGTACAAATACATGTGCATGAATATGTGTGTATGCAAATAATTTTCATGCGGATAACTGAGCTGGTGGTTGGCCTGATGGTAAGCGTCCGTCGTCCATAAGCATTTGAACGATAAGGATAAGGAAGCGATTGGGAAGGGTGAGGTCTCTAGCTCCTCCAAGAATCGCACTAAACTCGTCCGCGTGCGCTATTACACGCCGGTCTTTTGTGAGGGTGTTGTCCCTTCCCCAGTGCGGCCTGGCTCAATTCATGAAAGGAAATTAAAGATAATATATATCAACATTACACGTACAATACCGCTAAAACATTAATATTATGAATGTGAAAGTTTGTTTGTTCGGATGTTTGACCATCAATCACGTATACAGACAGAGTTTGAGCTAATTTGGGTGATAGGATACTTTTTATCCCGATCAAATGCTTCCTTGGGATAAAACAGGAATCTTGATATCCGTGTGGAGCCGGGACGACGCTCGTACTAGACAGTAAAACATAAAATAATTTCTAATTTAAGTTTCTGTAGGTATGGAAAGACAAGCAGAAATTGCCAAGATATTCATATTTTTGGAACTAGCGTCATCATATATGTAATTATTATACCTAGTTATAGATTCCAAATATATGCTATGGTAAATATAAGAAGCGTCTTCGTATAATTTCCTAAAATTAGTGTTAAGATATTAGTGATGAAGATTTTAAGTCGAATAATTATAATAATATTATTCTGTTCAATCGACCGTACCCGGAGCAAGTGGGTAGGTAGTAGAGGATATTTGTAATATAAAGCTTGTAACAGCTTTTCGCATCATTACCCGTATATCCTAAAGGAAATTTTCATGGGAATGAGATGTTTCACTGCGGTATAACTTTTAGATAGAATTCTAAAAAGTGGCATAGGGTACTATTTATTTTAGTAGCCTACGTCACTCTCTACCTATCTCCAGACACCAAAATCTTACCACAATCGCTCTTTTGGCCCGTTAAAGATAAACAAGCAAACAAACATATGCATTTTCACATTAAAATGTTAGCAAACAAAAGCATATGACAAGTATATAAAAGCAAAAGCAACTCATCAACTTCTTTCTTCAAGTAGTATCTTTCAACAAGTAACAGTACCTATTGGGAAATATTAAGTTGATATACACACTAATTTATAATAATATAATAACAGCTGTACCTATATGTAGTACGCAGAAGTATTCTGGTTAAGATGATATTGGAGTTCACGATTTAATATATTTAATACCATTAGAGTCTCGACACAAGGGACCATTTAATAGGTATCACCCAAGTCAGCTCAGTAGTTTCAGCGTTATTGACGAACAGACATCCAAACAAACAAACTTTCATATCAGTATAATTATTGTAGGATGGCTCAGAATAAAGCGTTCTGAAGAATAACTAACGGCGTTATTGTTCAAATTAAGAATACATTTATATTTTAAACAGACTAACCTAATATTCTGAATAGTTTTTAATATTATTTATTATTTGTTAAAAAAGTAAGTTTAAGTCGATAAAACACGAATAAAACGCGAATATGACATTTTCTAAAAAAGATTCCTAGCTAGATCGATTTATCGCCCCCGAAACCCCCTATATAGTAAATTTCATGAAAATCGTTGGAGCCGATTCCGAGATTCCAATTATATATATATATTATATATACAAGAATTGCTCGTTTTAAGATATGAGATATGGTTTAAACACCGAGAAAATTCGTATTATGAAATTTATAAATACCTTCTAGCTATAAAATAAAACGTATTTAAACTTTTGGCTATTCCGTTTTACAAGCCTTAGCTCGTATACAACTAAAAGTAGTTATTTTGTATGTTGTACTTGAAATCAGTTAGCATTCCATTAGATAACTATATATTATATATAGATCTATATATACTATGCATGTATGGATATTAGATATAAATGAATGTTGTAAAAAAGGGCAAAGCGTGGAAGATGCTGATTGCGTGACGACAATTTTATGTTAGTTTTTTGTGCGGTTGAATAGTAGTCAATAAATAATTATAATTTATTTAGATCATACGGCACCTACGTACACGGCGTTTATAACAATTTTCTAAGGTCGATAGGACATCAGCCTATTTATCAGTTACGGAAAAACTACCCAAGTAATTTAAAAATAAACAAAACAATATATTTAAATATTTTTAGCACATTGGCCCCTGGAATAATATTGACTATTCGCTCTTTTTCAAGATGTTATTAACGACAAACAAAACGAACATATTAAATAGCTCTATAATTCTTGAAAACAGTTATACAAGGAGATAATAGAAGTCAAAACAAAAATAAATTAAATACAAAGACAAAACCAAAAAAATCATCGATAACTGTAAAGTCTAATAGTTCACTTTAAATAATTAATTAAGAACGAGTATAATCATATTTATATACTATAAACATATCTACTCATATTTTAATCATCACATTAGGGCAGACAAATTCGCTGGCGATAGCTTGTGCAGTGTATTATGTAAGTCTCATAGACATTTATTTTCCTACCTGGCACGAAGCACCGCTCTCAGATTCAGTGAATGACCTGAGAAAACATTGTTTCTACGTATAGCCAATTATCTGTGCCTATGAATCATTATAGATACCTAGCGAGGTTCTTATAATTTGACAAATGATGAATATTATTAAGTGTATGCTAAGCTTGTACCAGTCTTGTACTCGGTCAATTCACTATGCAATTTGTTCAACATAATATGAACGGTAGAAACATTAAAATACTTTAGCAATTATTAGCTACTAGCGAAACTTACTACTAACTTTCTTGAAGTCATCACGTAGTTTTTTTCCGCTAGAAGGAGAAAAAATAACTTACGAATTTGAAACAAAGAAAAATCTCCACTAAAATATGGTTAAACAGTACATCATTTTTATGCGGAACTAGAATCTCATTCGTAATTCGTTAATACTAGTCTTAGATAGGAATAAATAAAAGTATTGAACCACTAATTTTGCCTTTTAAATAAATACAATGCACAATATATGATTACTGTATAATAATAAAAAAAATATAATAACTGTGAATCACATTTAAAAAAAAAAACACGTAAATTGCGAAGGGGGTGGAGGGAACTGCATCAAATCACAGCAATAAGAGATAAGGAGGGTAAAAAAACACCTGATGTAATCAATATACCCTCAAAGTGGTTTTAATGTTAAGTACATGATACCAAATTCATGTAATATCTTTAGAGCCTATTTTGTAATTCTCGCTTAAAACTTTCGTGAACAATTAATTAAACTAAGTCTTTGAATAATTAAAGTTTTATTTATAAAATAAAAAAGGTCACTGTAAAATGTCACAAGGCAGCCAATTAGAATAACTATTGCAACCGATGCATGAAAAATTAATTCAGTAGTAAGTAGTTAAACGTATCAAAAATTTTGCAGTTTGAACGTTTGACAAAAGTCATTGAGTGAAGATTATATTTTAACATTTATGTACTATACTTAGGTAGGCATAATACTTTGATAATAATTAATTTTTACAAATCATACTGATACATTCTCAGAAGGTTGTCCCAAGCACAACCTAACCTAAGTAATAAATACTTTTCATTACACATAATATGTAATTTAATCGTGATCGGATTCTAATGTAATACAAGCCGAAATAGATCCGCAACAAACAATTAAAATAGTGGATCTACTATATGTATTTCTGTCGAAAGTACATTACGAAAATAAATGGCCTACTCTCTGTTTTAAGTGTCAAAGACTCGGAGTTCGGCGCGGGTTGTTGCCTCGCCCAAAATGGGGACACCACGTCTTCCCGCCTGTCACAGTGTGCTAGCCCAATATTCTAAGAATTAATCGATTATTTACTAAATAACCCTCCCGAATGGATATATTTCACGAGGTGCGGTTCAAATTAAGAGTTCGGTGCTTTTTTTTTTAAAGACACCCAATAAGTTTTATATTCACAATGCTTTTAATTTATCTATCTAAAAAAATATTTTATTGAATATATTGTATATATTTATGTAGAATATAGTCTATGTATTTTACCTTTTTTTGTTATGATCAAAGGTATTTTTGATGTACGTCGGGGAGCAATTACCATAAATATTCATACGAATAAAAAGTTACGCTAAAAAACTTAAGTGGTACTAAACAATATAAACCTTAATGTTATAGAAATGTACTTTCTTTGAAGACGTTTTAAATGAGCCATACAATCAAATTGCCTGGATGCATTATAATAAATTGTGAAGCACAATGAGCAAAGTGTTAACGCAATGGAGAAAGTATTTTCTGCTCAAATAGTAAATAATAAAGTATGTGTACCAAATAAAAATTTAACACCATTAAATTTTGAAAAAAAATACAGCATTAAGCGTCCTCTCATCAGCAACTTCACCAATGTAATTGAAATGTTCTTTTGAATAATAAATTGGTGCTGCGATGATAAGTATCTTATATCTAATATTCTCTCCTCCGTCTTTGTTTAGAATTCCTTTAGGAAAAGTACAATTATAGGTTAAGCAAGTTGTCAGTAAACAAAAGAGTACATAAAGACTAGGAGAAAAGTAAAACAAATGTATAGGAAAAAAATAAAACACCTAATTACGTTCACATTCAGTTCATCGTATTGAGAACGGAACTTTCTTTGAATCGTATACCTAAATTAAAAATAGCTCACATTTCGTATCGTAATTAGGTACCTATGTATTTATCATTTTGTATTATTACAGTCATGCAAATTTTCAAATCGCTCGCATTGCTACCATTAGAAAAAAATAAAACGAACTTTGTCCTTCACATGTTGTGTGTAACTTCTTCATTAAGATCGTGTGTTTGTAAAGGTTTTATTTAAACATCTATAATTCGATACCTATATACAGATCAAAGCGAGCATACAATGCAATCATAAATATTGCGAAGTCAGTACACTTTTTATATCGTAAATGTTGCTACCAGTTCTAAATGCGCACCAACAAGGCGCAGTCTCCTGTCTCACAGAGATGACAGGACCACTGTGCTCACGCATATTAAAGCAAACTTACAGTATAAATACTGTATTTGAGCCTTATGTCTACTGGGGTACAGGTGAAAATGTAATTTGATCGATTTGTTGATCATAGAATAGCATGCTTGTGTGGATGGCGGCGTAGTTAAAAATAAGTAAAGCGCATTCGATGCAATGGGATATCCTGACAAATTATTTTTATATATCCCCGTTTGTCCCTATATCCGTTTGTGGTTACGGTCTCAGGAAGCATGTTTATTATAATTCACCATCGAATATATGACGTTTGCTGATTAGAAATAAAGAATTTAGTAATAAGACAGACTCAAATTATTGCAAGGCCTGTCGCTTAGTACACGTTCAATGTACATGTAAAATTATCATAAATCTTGTGTTTGTAACTTATTTCAATGACATTTTGTTAATAATGGTATTCTTAATAATATTGTTTAAAATACTGCGATATGTTTACAGCTCATATAGTGGTTTGTTTTCATAATACGTGGGTGAATTTAGAGTTACCACATAAAGGTATTTATAGTACTTCAATTTCACGAAGTTTAAAGGCGTGTGCGGAATATCGTTGTAGCAAATTAAATCGTTTCATATGATTATGTAGTGAGTGTTATTCATTTTGTATTGCATATTATACGTAAAAGTTAAACATTTTTCATATTCCATTAGGCTGAAAAGTATTTAATATATTAGATAAGCTTGCAAACTGAAATGTATTCGTTATTTTTGATTGATTGTAATAAAAATGTGTATTTTATGCTACATAATCCGTTTGATGTTTAATTTTAGTTATCAATTAAGATGTTTTTATTTTTATTGTAATGATTGTTCATTGTATTTATGTTGTATTGTTCATGATCGGTTTTGGATTCTCAAGTACTTTTCAGTTCTTTTTAGTAGAAATTCAAATCAAAATTTACAGTAAAGGTCTATTTTCACGAATAAAAGTTTGATTTCGATTTTAATATATGCAGTTCATATGAAATACACCCATATTTAACATAGGCGTATAAACCCGATAAAAAAATAAACGTTGTGCACGTGAATAATATATGGCTCTATTTAGCGCACAACAAGTTTGTATTTGGAGTAACGATCGCCTACACTCTATACTCGTAATCTATATTACTAAATTTTACTTTGGTTTTAATGGTTTTACCTGGAATGCATGTTTTAGAGTACTGAGAAACGAAAATCAAATAAAAATAGGAAAGCATTTATTCTCCCATTCATAGCTTAATATTTAATTAATTATGTATAAATAAATAATCTAACTCTTCGTACTACAAATACAGATTGTACTACAGTTGTATTGAGAAACTAGAGCAAAAAGTCATTGTAATTTGCGTAGGTTCAAACATCGTCAACACACAACAAACTCGTCCACTTAATTTCCAAACATTTGTTAAAGAACTGTGACTAATTGTGTACAGTCAACTAATATTCATGTCCACTGGCTGAAACACAACTGTTACGCAGCGTTGAAATCCCAGCTTTCCGCGTGTTTCGAAAAACTCTTAATAAATTCAACGGAAGGAGAACACGTACATAAAACTGACGATACGGTTCCAAATAATTGCGTTATAGCGTTGAACTTGACATACATCCGAACACTGTTTTTTGCCAGAGCATTTATTTATGAGTTTCAGATAAATATACATGCTAAACGTATTTGTCGCACAAAATTTATATCGGAACGTAGATCTAACAATAAAATTGCTCCGTACGCGGCAGAGATTTAATTTACGTCCCATAATATACTGTCAGATTGAAAGATTTTTTATATTTTGCACAATACAAAATTTTATGTAATTAGAAATACTGATGATTGTATCTAATAAAGACGAAATTTTGTCGGAAGATCATATATATATCGAGTTATTACTTTTAAACCTTCAAATGAAGAAAACTTTAGTGAATATTGGAATATTGTTTACGTAATGCAAAATAATCGCAGAAGCTTACGAAGGGAATTATTTACAAAATACACAATACACATGTTTCAATGAAACTTGAATCGATTCGGCACTATAAAGTGATAAAATAAAGCTCATGTGTCAACTCACGTTAAACCATTCAAACTATTATATGTTAAAAGATGTATTTAATTGAATAAATATCAATAAAAAATATTAGTTATGATATTTTTCATATTCGAATATCATGTCTATATAAATTTAATTACAAAGTATCTGCTACATATAAAAAAAAATGCATAAATATTTATAAACAACATCCGTGTTTGTATAACTTGAATTAACCCTAGAAATTAACCACTCAATATCGCAATATTAAGCTCACATAAGTCTTCCAATAAGATTGAACTCAAACTGTTTAAAATCGTCCAAAAAATGCAGAAGTGAACACCAAATTCCCAAATCGCTTATACCTTCAGAGACCGATCACTTAACTGTGTATTATTTTCTTGTTAATTGCGATACTAGTGTTAAATTTACTGTGTTAACAATAAGGAAGTGTTTAGTTATAGTGGTGAAAGAAAATAAGGTTATTTAACTAACCTGTTTGGCAGGTTATGCGCGTGCGATGCAAGGCGGGCGGACGGCGACTGGGCGGGCGGCGGCGTTAGCGTCGGGACTACTCTGCAATCTACACTCGTTTTGTTACACAAGAGCGAGACGGCAACGAGACGGAAACGAGACGCATGGGACAAATGTTATTTTTCAGCGATTGCATTCGTGAATTAATATTCAAATTTCGAAGCGATAGGGAAGTAAATTCGACAATAGCTTTAGCTATATTTGTCATTATAATCATGTAATGATAAATTAATTTGCGGCAAATTTCACCGTTTTTAGGCAGAACGACAAATGCAAATTATCTTATATTATAAATTATCCTCGGAATTTTTAAATGTGAGTGAAGTACACTTTATAATTAATTCACTTTATGTATACTTTGTCTTGCTGTTTTCCGTAGCACAAAGAAAAGTATGAAAATTATGGTGTGGTTATTAAAAAAAAAATGTGTCTCATGGATTGACCACGAACTAGACCAAAATGTCAAGAGAGTGGTGTAACTGATGCGGAAGACCACAATAAAAAGTGTTATCAGTGTATTTTTGTTAAGTGTCTATTTTATGTTATAAAATTGTGTCTTAATTCTTCATGACTCATGTACATATAATTAAGAATTTAGACTTAAAGAATGATGAAAGTAACTTGACGTTCGTTCCGAAAGACGAAAACAGCCCATTTTTTGAAGATTCCCATTAATAGAAGTAAATTACAAGAGGATTTACTTTTGACATTGTCTGTAATATATTAACTGACAGTACTTTATTCTGGGTACATCATTTATAAGTTATTATTTATTATTATTGTGGGAGTCGAGCACTCTTCGGCACGAATTGGGTCAGCTCACACCGGGGAAGTACCACACCCCCACAGAAAACCGGCGTGAAATAGTGGCATGCACTGTGTTTCGTATGGTGAGTGGGGGAGCCGCAGGCCCGTTTTCCTTTTCCTCACCCGTCCTAGCCATTCCTTCTTTCCAGTCGTTAATCCTTTCCTTTTCCCTTACCCCATAAAAGCGGGCAGCGTATTCTCAGAGGTACTACCTTTGCGAATGTTTATGGGCGGTGGTTATCGCTTACCATCAGGCGAACCACCAGCTCAGCTGCCTGCTATGACATAAAAAAAAAAATAAGATTGAGAAATTCACATGGTGCCGTATTTCGATTTTTTTTATTTATCGTGTTACAGGGCTAGTTGCCATACTCCTCGGAAAGGGCTCGATCGATTTTTATGAAATTTTATTCGAACGTTCGGTAGGTCGAAGAAAAAGGTTGTTAACAATTTTTATGCCACTAACAACACTGTGCACGCACGCATGAAAAAAAGTATGGGATGGTTTCAGGGGTTCAAAATGGGTACAAAATCTTGTACAGATACCCACGGCCTCCGGGGAAGGAGCCGTGGGTTATATATCGGTTTCTCGGACCAAAACCCCACTGTGTTTCGTTGAGCCGCTTATTTGAAGGGGCCACGGGAGCTGGCTATATATAATTCATCAGCCCCCTTCAGAAAATCCCCCCTCCTACCATAATGCTAAGATATTATAGGTAATTAAATGTGTGTGGTCTACTACTTATTTCGCCTTTGTTTACATGTTTTGTTTATTGCTTATAAATTTGCTTATATACTTTTAATTAGCCTATACTGTTTTGACAACGCGGTAAAGGACCCCTAAAATTCCTTGCGGGAGCTGATTTCTGGGTTATAAGTATATTTTGTCATAATAATATATAAGAATTCCTAAATGTTACTTAGCGACATCTGTGTCAATCTTTAGGTATTTATATGTTTATGATATTTGTGTAGTGCAGGATTAGCTCAACAGATGGCGTAAATTACTGCTTTCATCTTTTGAATCAAATGTTTGACTTCAAACTCATATTTAAACATTTGTACAAGTGCGTATAAAAGATGTAGTCATTTTAGTATTTTCATGTTGTTGATTTTACGCGGATATTATACACTAGCTGCAGCCCGCGGTTTCATCCGCGTAAGTCCGTTCCCTTAGAAATATCGGGATAAAATGCCTATATGTTATTCCAGTTGTCCAGCTGTCTACATACCAAATTTCATTGCAATCGGTTCAGTAGTTTTTGCGTGAAAGAGCAACAAACACACACTCACATCCTTACAAACTTACGCATTTATAAATTAAATACCTTTTAACGGATTTTAAACGTGATTTATTCATTATATTATTTGTGTCATATTTAGTTATTTGCTCGGCTTTGAAAGTTTGTCAGATTATAATTACCTTCTCCGAGATAATAGGGTTATATATACCTAACAAACTTTGAAGCTGGAGGGAGTCACAGATAAAAATATATTATATACTATGAAGGTCACCGCTTCCACTTCACAGTCCAAACCACTAACGGATCTGCATGTGGTTATCACCACGGTTCACGCGTATCTTATCCATTACACTAATTTTCAGCCTGTAAGAACCGATGGACGGACTGCACCACCGGTTAGAAAGTAATTTCAACAGAGATGAGACGATAAGAAACTATGTACTTGTTTATTAAAATCATAATTTTACATTTTTATTTTACTGTATCACAATAATTATGGCAAAGATGTCTGGTTTAGAGTTTTAAGCGACAACAATCCATAGTTTTTAATCATTCTATATAATTACATAAATGCTATAGGCTGTAGAGGCTCTCTGATCTTAATCGTTTTAAATCTATTTTGTTTGATACCTATACCAATTTTGATTGATTTTAATCTTGTGTTTTATAATAATATTTTGTTGCAAGTTGTAAATAGTTGATGCCATTTTAGTGAAGTTACATACAACTTTCACTAAAACTGCAGTCCAGACACGGTTTGACACACTGTGTAAGCGTTAATTAAATATAGATCAAGCTTTTATCAATAATTTTTAAAAAGATATATAAATAAGTACATTTTACAGGAAGCGAACGAGTGATAATATATAATCCATCGTGAATGTTAAAGACAGGTATTTTTATAACTACATATTTAAGCTTAAATAATATGATGAAATTTATCAAATGTAGTAGGGGTTGTCCATTAATCACGTGAGGCTTGAAAGGGGGGG
>NC_052122.1:7541344-7691404 GCF_012273895.1 Zerene cesonia | reverse complement strand
AAAAAATGCTAAAAAAAGATCACGTGATTAATGGACAACCCCGTACCATCTGTATAAATTTTATAACAAATAAAATTGATGGAGTATTTAATAAACTTTTGAAGTGATGATTTTACCATTGATTGTGTCTCTTTGATATTCATTTTATAACATATTAGATAATTTACATTTTCTTCAAACCTATTGACATTAAAGCTCTTAACAACTTATGTATCTTATTTTTAATTATGAATTTTGCTTAAATTAATATAATTAAAAATTCTTAAACTTTAAGATATCTAATAGATGTATGACGTTAAGTTCTATATTTGTACAAATAAAACTCATTTCGTTTTTAAACTTTTATTGTTTTTTTACTCTTTAACATAAATAGCATTTATTTCATTTATTTTTAAAATTAATTAAAGTTACAGTTACAAACGTATAGTAAGTATATGTATTGCACAATTAATAAATAATAATCATATAAAACAACAGTTTCTTCACTTTTGGCTAGTGCATATAATGGCCCGCGATGTTCTCGTATTTCATAGCGCCGATGACCTTATTAGACATAATAATAAAAAGCTTTTGGGTTTATTGGTTCCTTTATTTCAATTATTTAGCATTACAATTAAAAAAATTACAGCGGGATGAACGGTCGGCGAATGGCTTAGGCGATGTGGAGACACTGCAGCTTTAGGGCGAGCCACGGCGCCGAGCGTCCGTCCCGAATCTTCTCCGATTATAGTTAGATGGCACTAGTGGGCTTTTCGTCCTCTAGTACTATCTATCGGAAGTCAAACATCACTTATCGAACGACTAGGCTTAACCCGACCGGAATTGTGCCCCTTGATGTTGGTGAGAAATGCTGGTGTGGCGGGGCTAAGAATGAGTCGCTCACTCTGTGCTAAGTGCGCGGGATTCCTGCACTAAGTACACCTGTGAGCCAGGTACGGTAGAAGTGGTGACGAAAGTGCGGTGCTTAGCGCGGATGAGAGAGAGATTGCTCTCGGCAGTTTCAGCACGGTCCTCGGCAGCTTCGAGCTCGCGTTGGAATCGTCGCACCCTTGTGACACTTTGTTGGGAAACGCCCTCCTAAAATTTAAATACGTACACGTATTTTAACAATTTTTCACACGACAATTTGTTCAATTTGACTATCTGCTTATAGATACTATCTACATTTATATTTTTTGTGAAAATGTATCGTAAATTTTACCTGTTCAGCCAACTGCCTCTTGTAGATGTTGACCTTCTGGGAGCATTTTTCCAAAGAGTCTTGAAGAAGGACGATGTTCTTTTGGTCTTCTTCGCATTGGATCATGATCTCCTTGAGCGAGCGCTCCTTCTTGCGCAGAATCTTGATGGTTTCAGCGTGTCTCCTCTTTTCTTCGTCAAGCTCAAGTTCCATATCCTTGATGCGGGCTTCGAGTTTGCTGATGATGCGCTTACCACCAACAATAGCATTAGCCTCGACTTCCTCCAGACGGACGGAAATGTTCTAAAAATTAAGAAATAAAGTTATATAGTTTTCAAGAACGTTTTACTAGATAAGATACACCAAATTTAGAATCTCAGGTTACCTTGACTTCGATTTCAAGGGACTTCTTAATAGCCTCAATCTTGACGATCCTCTCTTGTTCTTCGTGCAAGTGCTCAACGGTGTGCTTCAACTCAGTCTGAAAGAGTACGATGTATAAATATATTTTTACAATGAGTGATTTAACAATAAAATGTTGTCTGAATTTTATTACTACAAATTTATATCCTCATGCAATTTTGATAAAAAAGTTACCTGTACGCGCTGGTATCTCTCATCAGCGACGCGCAGCTCCTTGGTGATTTCGTCGTAGTCAGCAGCTACAGCGGCCAGTTCTTGTTCGATCTTAGCCTTGCTGCTGGACAGGTTCACGTTGATGACGGTAAGTTCGTTGATGCGCGTCTGGGCTTCTTCGAACGATTGTTCAATAGTGCGCTTAGCACGGAGGGCCTGATAATTAAATATACACACCGTTACTTTCATTTCTGTTATATCTTTATTTAAGTGAAACTATAAAAATGTACATTTCATATACCTGTTCGTAATTGCCACGGATCTCTTCGACTTCACCAGTAAGCGATTGTATTCTGCGTTGGGCAACACCATATTGGTCAAGGGTCACCTGCAACTGCCTTTGAATCTCGTCGTAGTGAGTCTGGATCTCGGTAAGCTGTTGATGTAAATATTATAATTAATAAAACCTATAAAATAAAATATAATAAATAAAAATAAAAGAAGTGATTAACGTATGATACATTTTGTTCAACTTATTCGTTATAAAATAAAACAGTTGTGGCACCTGCAGAGATTGCTTCTTGATAGTCTTCTGTAAGTCAATGTTGGTCTTGTTGGCAACATCAAGAGACAGCTCAAGTTCGGTGATCTGGATTTGCAGCTTCTTCTTGATGCGGGTGACCTCAGTCTTGAGCTTGGTCTCAGCCTCCACTACGCGAGCGTTAAGCTGCTCAATTTCAATGCTGGTCTGTTTGCTGTTAAACAAGAATGTATTCTAAAAATGATTTACACAATTTATTAGATCAAGTGAAAATTATTACCTGCTGCTAGCCAAAATACTCATGTCAAGTTTATCAAATTGTTTTATTGTTTCTTTTAATTCGTTCAATTTTTCAACGTATTCGATATTTATATTCGGAATTTCAGTTTCTATTTGCACAAGACATACTTTAGGTGAAGATTCACATAATGTTTGGATGGATCTTATTTTAAATTCAGAAGGCAAAACATTATCTAGGTTCTGACGGTTTATATGCTGAAGTGTTTTTAACTCTTGCCAATCATTGTCTAATTTAAAATTTTTCTTTTGTATTCCCTTTTTATTTTCATTGATTACATTCTGTTTGCTCTCTTCAAGTAATGTATGAGCAATAGCTTTTGCGGATTTTCCCCGATATAATTTTGCATTAGATCTGAGTTCAGATTCTATAGCTGCATTCGAACCTAGTGTTGCTAATTGCTTCTCAACGTCTGCAAGCATTTTATTTTGTCTTTCTTTAAAAAGCTTTTCCTTTTCCACTCTCTTCCTTTTAGTCTTGACCGTTACACTCTCGGTTTCAATATGTTTTGTTATATTCGCCGCAGCTGCGGTTGCAATGACTGAAAATGGAGATCGTTTACTAATACTCACTGAACTCAAATCTTTCTTCGCTTGTTCAGAAACATCCCGCGATATTTTTCTCAAATCGTGCTCTGAGTAAGCCTTGATTGGTTTATCGAATCTATATTTTTCTAAGCCTCGTTCATTATTCCATGGCAAATGAGGCGGTTTCACAGATTCTCCTTGTTGTTTTGCTGTGATATAGTCGATCATAGGTTGATAAAAATTAATTCCATATCCGTAATTATCCTCATATATAGCTGTGGGAGGCTTATTCCACTTAGATTCGGGGATTTTCACTGGTGGCATGATGATTTTTTTTTAAATAAACCGAATTCAATATATTCGAATGCACTTATCGTTGATTATGAATTATCATAATGCACTGTCGGCTTTAGCGTGATTAAACTATAACTGTTATGCCAACTAGCAGACTTGCGAAGTGCAGTTTTGGCCAACCAGAGACGCCGCTATATTTAAACGGGAATCTTGCCAATTCATTACACTGTACAATATTTTGTTTGAACGTACATGGATCGTACCGGATATGACTATTTTTGCTGATTGATCGTTATTGATTTTAAACTTAACCTTAACGTGTCAAGATTTTTCACTTGTGACTATTTAAGAATCCATGATCACTACACAATTATTGTCAACTATATTATTTGTTTCTACGATACATTTGCATTAATATCTGTTTATGATTTCTAAAGAGTTAGTTTGGGGCTTACCGAATGGATTCAATTTCTTCCTCCTTCTCCTGCAGGCGGCGTTCAGCCTCATGGCGGAACTGACCGAGCTCAGCGGTCAACCTCTGTGAGCGCTGTTCCTCAGCTTTGCGGCCCTAAATATATCATTATTTTTATTAATATTTCTTTATTGATTAAAAAAAATTATGTAAACTTTTACAGGGATAAGGTAATATAATTTAAGTTGCCAAAATTGAATTCCCAACATCACTTGGCTTCAATCTAGATTATAATAATTAACACTTCCAGATTTTATATTTCATTAGGTATAAAAGGTTTTACAATACATATAATAAGTGCAATGATGAGTGTTGAATTTTGTACTTAAATAGCTCCCTTGAAAACTTTCCTTTCTGATTTTTTTAAACTATTGCTTAATCGATTTATTGTCATTTTCTACAAAAACCGGCTAATGCGATGAAATAAAATTGGAGAGTGTCAGTTACATATCAATAATATGGATGACATATTTAAGCGGCAAGTAGTATTTAAACAGAAAATAAATTAATCTGAAATTGGTTTAAAATATCGCTGCAAATATATCACCTAGTAAAATAATTTTTTATCGATATGTGAGCGCGAAACCTACGCGTAATATATTTTAAGATTCAGTCGTGTGACGTAATTTCGGTTAAATTGAATGTGTCCGTTGCCAACACAAATGCTTCGGCAAATAATCAATTTAATTAGTTTATTTGGCTCTTCTGCCGTCACCTGAACGATCATTTACTATAATTAAAATTGCCGTGACGGCAAGCATGCGCATTTATATACAATGTAGTCATATTGAACTATATAGGTAAAGTAGATATTCTTAGATAGATAGTCTTATAATTTTTATTTTATTAAAGTGAGTGTTTTATTGTTTATTAATTAAAATAAGCTTCCTACCTTTAGGTATTACCGATTATGTACATATTTATTTATTTTGGTACGTTATTTATATTTTAAGAAGATTCTTTGTTTATTGTATGATTTAACCAAATTTGCTAAAGCAAAAACACAATTGGATTTTTAGGTTAGTTCGGGCAATCAAAGACACTTTAAGTGTCTACTTTATTACTAATTTTTTACTATTATTTCGAAAAAGCCGAATTAGCACTGCCCCCCTACAGTTTTACGCATCACAATACAATCTCTAGGTTGGTATATTATCTTCGACTAACTTTAACAACCTCATATAATATGATCTATATTTATTTAATATCTAATCTTTATTTCCTTCGTAAAGCCTAATTAAATAAGGTGTTCAATGACAACTTATTTCGTTAATTTAACGTTAAATTTTTACGTACACGGGTTACGTACACGTTACGTACGCCCCATTTTTTTTCAAATATAGTGTAGCCTTATAAGTTAAACCTAATTGACCGATAACCATATACAATTTGTCAAAATCAACGACAGATGAGCACACATGTTATAAAACATTCGTATTGCATGGTAATAACTCTTCTTCATAAACATTTAATGTACAGAATAATAACCTGGTTTCAATTTAAGTGTATATATAGATATTACTTATTATTTGTTCATGTCCTGGTCATGTCCTGGTGTCCTGATCTTTCCAATGTTGATCTGGTCATGTCCAGGTGTGCCAATTAAAGAAAGAGTTATTAATCTGTCAGGTATATACTACTTACAGCCTCAGCTTCCTTGTATGCGGCGGTGAGTTCTTCTCGCTCGTTCTCAAGACGGCGCAGCTCGATTTCGAGCTCGTGAAGACGGCGGGTCAACTCAGTGACAGTGGCGCGGGCGTCGTGCAACTCATCTGCGAGAAATCATTACGCTTACTGTATTGAAAACTTTCTGAAACACTATTAAGGACAGAAAATGTTGCCTAAAACGTTTGCCTCGTTTGTATATATGTAAATTTGTTTTAGTTTTTAAGGAAGGGCGAGGTTTTTTAGCTCCGTTATTGTAATAAGGTGATAAAAATTTTATCATTGTCATATTTTTTAAACTAAATTCGTGGTACCATCACGGTGGTTTTATATATAAATGAACTAAAATGTCTTACCACCCAGTTTCTTATTCTCGCGGCCAAGAGCGTCCTTCTGTTCGCGGGTCTTGTCGAGCTCGTGGCTGATGCGCTGGAGTTCTGTCTGCTTGTTGCGCAGGTCGCGCTGGCTCTGTTCGTAGAGCTGCACTGTCTCCTCAAGGCGAGACTTGATCTCGATGTTCACACGTTCAAGCTGTTCAGTTCTCTTCTGCAACTCCCGAGCAGTTCCGTTCGCCTTCTCCAAGTCAATGATGAGCACTTCAACCTGTCGAGGTTAAATTTATGAATTAAAAGATGATTATATGCAATAGACATGATTTAATGAATTGAGAATTGTAGTATATCAACTTTTATACATATTCTCATTTTCACTTACTTCGCTCTGGAGACGAGACTTCTGCTTCTCAACGCTGCTGATCTTAGCGATGAGGGTTTCGATCTGTTCTTCCTGCTCTTGGATGCGAACGGAGTACTTGCGACGGATTTCTTCGATCTCTTCTGCCCTAGCGGCAGCCTCAGCCTCGAACTTGGATCTCCAGTGCGCCACCTCACCGTTGGACTTAACCAGTTGACGTTCAAGGTCCAAACGAGCCTCGGATTCCTCTTCCAGTTGGACGCGGACGGATTCCAGGTCAATCTCAACCTAGATATAAAACATTTATTTAATATAATCCCACAATCCTCTACAAATAAGATTTAAAATTTAATAATTTTATAAAGTGAATATAAAAGGTACGGGGTTCATCTTACCTGGTGAAGGTTAGCCTCAAGGATTGAGCGCCTTCTTTCGTCATCTTCGAGCCTACGACGCGCGTCCTCGAGCTGGCTGATAACCTGGCTCTTAAGGTACACTACGTTTTCGATGTTCACCTATAACAAATTTACATACGTTATAGCATAGACAAAGCTTTCATCGAACCAGATATTTATCTAAAAGCTAAAAAAAGTACCTTAAGGTCCTGAACTTCCTTAATAAGCTCAACGTTTTCTTGGGAAAGGCGCTGCTTGTGTGATGTAATATCAACAATAGTGCGATTCAATTCTTCAATCTTGACGTGAAGTTCGCTGATGGTGATTTCAAGGCGTTCACAGGTCTTTGAAATTGTGATCTTTTCCTTGCTTATGTTCTCCACTTGGGCCAACAGCTCGTAAACTTCGGCCTGGAACTTAGCCTTTTCCTTCTCGACCCTGAGGACAAAGAGATAATAATGCAACTAACTGCCATAGTCAGGAAAGTTTATGATAACAGCGAATAAACAAGTCACCAAGGATCCGAGGAGTCCCCGTAGAGTGGTGGGTATAAAAACGCTTAGCTTAACAATTAACGTAATTCGCAGCAGCTTTAATGACACAAAATGATTGGTGTAGGAGCAAATGTCCTCACCTGCTTTTGCTGTGGGTAAGTTTGTCGATTTGCTCCTGGAAGTCAACGACGATTTCTTGGTGTTTCTTCTTAAGCAAGTGAGCTGTTTCCTCTGATTCGAGATGAACATCTTCTAGGAGCTTACGAAGCTTGGTCAACTCCGTGTCTCGTTTTCTGTTGATCTCGAACTGTAAAATATACGAATGGATTTCAAATTACATCCCCATATTCATGTTTACAATTTGGGGTACGCATTTGATATTATTTTTACTTAAACTGCGGAAAGTGTTACTAAAATCCTTGACCTATTCTAAATTTTTTTGTCAAAATGTAAGTTTTTTACATTATTCTTGTGGTTTTCGTTTATACTTTTGTAGCTATAAAAATCTAAATAAAAGTTGTACCTAAAACAAAATGATAATGCAAAAACAAAACACAATATAACAATTCGCAATAGCATTATGTATTATTTGCATAAAAATTCGCAACGCCACATAGAGTATAGTGTATAATATGTATATTAAAGAAATGGGGGAAAATAGTCAACCTTATCATAATAAAAAAAATATACAAGTCCGCTCCTCTGCCTTGGTTTCTTCAAATACATTTTCAGTTTTGTTCTGCTTAATAGAGATCAACAAACATCTTCTGCTGTCATATTTTAATATCTTTAAATTCAATACAAAAGGATATGATCTGATCTTTTTGTTTTTTCTCAATATAGCTCATCACTTTTTCAAATGATATCTTCATGATCCTTATCTCTATCGGGATTCTTGAATTATTCATGCATTTCCATGTCTTCTTGATATTATTATTTTTATAATAGTTACCTTATACCTAATGCTAATAATAATATATAAACTAATATGTGATGAAAGTTTACCTGACTTTCAGCTCCACCTTCAGCCTCCTCAAGCCTTTCCGAGAGCTGGATAACTTGTACGCTCAAATCTGCCTTCTCTCTTTCGATCTGTGAATATAAAATGCAATGTATTTATTAACTCTTACATATACTTAATAGAATTTATGGAACATTCAATCACACACAGTGAGCATGAAGGTAGGTCATGCGATTAGGATAGACCAAACTGTTAGATATCCGTCTTATGTTTACAAACTTTTTTGTGTTTTATCAATGTAAATTTGAACTATTAATGAAATCAGATTAATTACAAATTACTATGTACCACACGTATACAAAATTAATTAAAAGAAAAGTTGAATAAATTTATATTAGTTATCTATTTAAATTATCGAAATTAAGGAGATGAAAAACATCAAAAAAGTTAAATTGGAATAATTCACGTTTAGTTCCACCTATTTCTGTTCGACAATACGACCTTCACATACTTCAGTATTTGTTTCAATCTATAAAAAGATCCAGTTCAAGTCGCAGAGTTGTGACTAATCCGGATATTTTCGCTAGTAATTTCTGGATCTATTATTATATTTCAATATATTGTGGCATTCTCGACGAACACCCATCTTTTGGCCCAGTTTCAAAAATGAGATAGGAGAACGAGAAGTTGAGATTTAAGAGCTTCGTGCAGGTGGCTAAATATATCACAGCGCCTATGATCTGTTGGGTAGGATTAGTTGCGAGCGTAGCACGCTACGAGCAGTCGGCCGAGCGTTGCGCCGCGCAACTGTCCAAAATAGAATGAGCAAACTAAATGATAACAGTCGATATTAGATAATGTCGATTATGAAATTGTAACATTTTCATTTCAATATATAACAAAATAATATATTTACACCTATTCTAATTTTACCTATTCAGTGGGTCATTTTTTTAGAAGATAAAATAAATACGTATAAAAAATTTTAACAACTTGCATAACACAATTTGTTATTCATTATTCATTTCAAAATTTGTAATATTTTTGTAAATATAATTTTTGTGACACATAAAATTTTGTTAAATAACACTAGTAATATGGTTAGTTACATTTTGAAAATATACATTTTTAATCATTTTTATCACACATGATTATGTAAAATATCAGCATATTATCTCACGTTTAATTAAGCAAAATATAGCTAAGTTTATATTAAGCTAATTCTTTTAAGTGTTACATTAAGTAAGAAAAAGTATTCCATAGAGAAATTTTATGTAAGGGCGGAAGGCGGAAAATCGAGGGCGGCGGTATTAATAGAGGTATCGCGCGCCCCGCCCACACCTGCGCCGGCGCGCCCGCTATGGCCGCGCCGGCCATCATATCACATTTCGCGCGTTCATCGCTTACCCTCTGACGTAGCTCCCTTTCGGATTCCAGGTCATCTTGGAGGAGACGAATCTTGTCCTGAAAAATATAACATATTCTATCATGTATCCGCAAAACACTTCACAAGCACTGCACTGATTCAACGGCCGGTACCTCCAGCCTGGAGAGAGCACTCAGGTCGGCGCTGTACTCGATGTTAACGTCGGTGGTGCCGCCGCCGCTGCTGCGGTAGGTATACTTGGAAGTCTTCGCCACGGCGGACATTGTCGCTGGTTCGTCTCTCGGTCGGCAGTCGGCGCTACGTTACCGGTCGGGCACCGTTCGACTAGTGAGAGCGGGTGCGGGTTGCGTGCGCGCATCAACCGCTGTCCACTGCCCCGCGCCCGCCGCCTGCCGCAGCCCCCGCGCGCGCCGCCGCTGCTGCTCCAGGCCGCCAGCCGCCTGGAGCTCACGGATCGTGTTACCACCCCCGCGCACCCCTCTGTCGGCCTTTTATAGACACGCCCGCCTTTACGTCTTCGTACTTCTCTTTTATTTGTTTTGCCCAAAAAATTTGGCGAATATTTACCCATACCGCTTGCGCGCGGGTGTCGCTGCGCGCAGGCTGGATGTTGCGATTGTCACGCTAGGTCCAGGTCTCTGCGGAATGCCTGGCGGGCTCTGGCAAGCGCTATCGACCCACACAAAGAACCATAAATCGATTGAACTTAACAATGAACTTCTTGTACTCTTAAATTGATCTCAAGAAGTCAGCATTGAACGTTTTGATGTTTACAAACATCAATCAAATCTAAATTTAAACCGTGTGATTTGCGAGCGGTATCACATAGATATATTGAGGTGAATACGATAATTGTATTGGATATTGGTTCAGCGGGTCATAGGCTAATCATATTCTGTGAATACCAATTTATTTCAATAAATATAAAAAATTAACAGTACCAACCTTTACTTGTCTTCTTTTAGAGTATACAAAAAATTGCAAAAAAATTTATTTATTATATTTTAACAGGGAGATGGAAATGTCAAATATAACTGGCGTCCAGAGCCAATGAAGGGGGCGCTAAATTGTTTTTTCAACGGAGGGGGCAACAAAGTCGATGGGCTGTCTGGTGAATTGCGCCTTACAATGTCCATATACATATAAAGAGGTTAGGAAATGATTGACCACCCATTCTATTCACAATTACACGTCAATCGCTTTAAAATTAGCAAGAGTAGAGCCTTTACCCTGATTGTTCCCATAGTTCCAACTCGTTTCCCCCAATATCTAAGGTCTTCCATATAATACATAAGTTACAAATTTTACAAGAGACTAAATCCCACGTCGTTATAGAGTAATGGAAGCATTGGTGAGTACCTCGGACTTTAAATCGATAAGTGGAACCTCCAGACTAGGCGAGCGTGCAAGAAATAATTAGATTTTTAAAATTTATCTGCGCATGTGGGTAACATCATCACTGTTCATAACGGTGAATGGAAACATATTGAAGAAACCAGCATGTACAAGTCAAAAGTTCGACGACATGTAACATTTGCCAAATCCACTTAGCCAGTGTGGTAGATTTTAGCTTGAACTCTAATAGGAAGCCTTTTTTTTAATAGTGGGGAAATCTTGCATAGATACCCACAGCCTCCGGGGAAGAGGTCGTGGGTTATATCGGATTCCTACCGACTAAAACCCCACTGTGTTCCGTCAAGCCACATAAGTGAAGGGGCCACGAGTGCTTGTTAGAATTCGTGCGCGACCCCCTCGGCGGCAGCCCTGCAGGCCCGGCACGTACTTAGAGCAGCTTATTTGCCTGCTCTACCCTTCTGTGGCGGCGTGAGCGGAACACGTCTCGCGCCGCCTCACCGCACCGAACAATGGATGTCGTCCCCGATTCTAATAGGAGGCAGAATAGATGGAAAGAATTAGCATTAAAACTAAGGAGTGTGAAGTTCGAATCCCTGTAAATACTCGCATGTTAACGATTATAGACAAATCTTTAATTCTTTTCACCGTCCAGCCTCCCTGATGGGAACTATAGGAAACTACGGTAGAGGCTAAATTTTACTTTCTTTCATTATATGTGCACACTGAGTCAGCTGCACCAATGCGAGGCAGGAACATGTGAGCAGTTAAGACTGTATAGTTATGTAGAAAATAATTCAAATAACAATATATCTATAGATCATTAAATACCTTTAAACAATGTTTGTTAATTACAAAGAACCTCGTAGAAATTGAATCGTAGTGTAAAACATTTGGTTGCATTTGATTAATCGTTAAATTTAAAAATACGTGATTATACCAAAATTATATGTCAAGATGTAAATAAGAAGCCGGATAAACCGTCCGCTCGTAATTAATCATTGCTCTATTTCAGTTCAACGCAGTACATTCGTACACAACACTCTTAAAATATTTAATTCATACTTTCTTTAGAAAAAAGAGTTTATTTCATTTTTTTGTCGTACTCTAATTTATTTCTTCTATAGGTATATATTTATGGATACATTTTATAATATTTTTAGTTTTTATTTTATCTATTGTAGTGTTATTAAACCTATCAAAAAGGACCGTTTATGTTTCCTGTTATGTTTTTTTTTTTCGCCTCAATCTTTGATAATTAAAAACTACATAAAGAAATAAGTTAATTAATAATCTTGCTATCGTTTTCTACTAGTAGATTTATGGAATTTTGAAGTAACTACATTTGAAATTTCAGAGCTGTGTTTAATTAAATATATTAATATACATCTTATTTTGCTTAATATTATTATGTTATATTCTAAGGCATTCACAATTTGGTATTTGGCAAACAAACAAGTGAAATCCCATATCCTCTAGTTGGCTATGGGTCAGACGATATACATCTGTTTCACTGATCGATTTTCTTTATGGACAAGTAGGTGATCAGCCATCTGTGTCCTGCCAGACCGATACTTTATTTTTTGTGAGTCCCTACCGAGAATCGAACCCAGGACTCCACGATTCTACGCTCACGCCAACCTCACGTTAACCAATGTACCAACAAGGCGGTCATTGGCAAAAAATAATAAAAAAAAAAACCATAATAACGTTTATATTCTCGAATGTCCCGGAGCTGTTCCAGTCAAGACGCAGGTGGACGCAATTTTCATTTATATTCGTATGTACACCTGCGGAGTGGACTAAATGTATTTCGCACCGACCGCTGCGGATAGCCGCGATGATTCACTGACCTATCCCCAAATTACAGTCAGTAGGCACCGCAATAATCGCACATCCTACTTCTGAAAATAATAATAGGGAAAATAGACTGCTAATAAGAAAATAAATTTAACTCGATTTCAACAAATATGTAAGAGTTTTGTATAATATTATAATCAAAATACCAAAACGTGAAATCGAATCCTATTGTTGGTATTTTTACGTCACACAAATAACTTAGACTGTTGGCAGAGCTCGCGGTGACTCCTTTATGACTGTATCGGGTGTAAAGATTGAAATAACTTTATAGTCTGTGAGTGCAATGAATAGGTGTGATATGATTTGGAAATGTATTTAAATATTTTTATGCGTCATATAAATATCTTCCCCTCTTCGTTATTCGTACTCGTAGGTGTATACTATAGTGACGGCACCTTTCGTGCCTACTTGTCACTGATGATTCCCTAACCTCATTAGGTCAACAAATTTAAAAAGTTTTTAGAAAAGTTACGCATACTGTATGAATTGTCACGTTACAAAGAATTGAAGATAAATACATTATATTGATTCAGCTCTACAATTTTATATTTGACATAAAAGTTATAATTATCAGATTGTACTTATAATTATTTGATTGTGATTGTAGTTGTGCCACATATAACAGCGACGTAAGTTTTACTTTATGTAAAATATCGATGTGGCTCGTCCTACACCGAGGCTGAACTAGTAAGTTGTTCCGAAGCATCTTCGTACGCGGAAATAAGTTGCGGGTGACGCGTACGGCGGTGGACCGCCAACAAACCAAATGGTGCAAATGGTAATGGATTTATGAGGATGGTAAAAGATGGAACAATTTCTTAGAGCACTCCCCGTAGTAGACTCTGTAGGTACTAAATACAAAAGACGGAAAGCCTACGGTTATTGACAATTCGAGCTGCTCGTCTTTGAATACGGTTAATATGAAGAAGTTTGTACTGTACTGTAGTGTAGCTTAGCCATCTCGAGGTGGTTCTGGATGGCATCACGGTTAGTGTGCAATCCCCGGTTGTTACAAAAATATATTACGCAAGGGGGTGATTTTTTTGCTTGCTCTGCAGTCCTCAGGCACATGAAACAAAGCGGAACTATGCGCCCCAGAATGCGACGAGATGCCGCAGCGCAGTCGCTGTGGGAAAGATTCTTCTGAACCGTGGAAGACAGTACCCTCTTGGGGTATTTTGCCTGACCTTGCGGCGTTTTGTTTGTATTTGTAGGTTAAACGCGGTAGCATATTGTTGATATGCCACCGCTCCACGATGGCTTTTTGTTTGAGTGTGATAACTTCCCGGTACGAGCTTGACCCATTTTATGCTTACTATAATTATGCATTCGTTCAAAACACTTTTTCATTTTTGTTAAATTGAATAGTGCTTATGTAATACAATGTTAATACTCAAAAAATAAATCCCGATGTTCCTCTTTCTTTAGATCAATTCTTATTATTATGTCTACACCATTTAATGGCTATCTAACGTGAAGTGGTAGGTGCTGGTATGTGCCGGCCGCGGATGCGCGAAGCTAGCTAGGGATGTAAACATAGAGTTTAAGAAAAAAATAAATTACATTTAAGTTTTTTTTTTTTTTGTAATCACCGTTTGTCCAACTATATATGAGTAAGCTACACACAGCTTACGCTATTCTTGAAAACTAACACTCTACCCATAGTATGTTTTTAATAAATATATTTTGAAATTATTTTCAATTTGAAAATCACATCAGCTACTCAATCTTTCAGCACCCAAAATAAACCATAACTAATATGTATGTACATGTGCACACTACATCGTTAACAAAGATGACAACTGCATGCAGATATATTAATCGCGAGATCGGACAACTTGGCATGGTACCTGAATAGAACAAACTGTCATTCTATTTATTGTAGGTACATAGCCTCAGACGCAAGTGTATTCAGTTGAGATGGGTTCAATTTGCATCGAATGCTTATATTAGTTTATGATAAATAAGGAAATATAATTAGCATTTTTCAGATATCGATTTCATTGTATAATAGCGTTCCGCCCGGATTCGCCCGTGGTACATAAGTGTGTATATACGTGTATGTATACTCAGGGATCACGAACATATCCAAAAGAAATAAAAGATTTTTATTATTCGGTACAATAACCCCCCCCATGTTATCGCGTTCAAACAAACTAACAAAAATACCTCTTCAGCTTTTTATTATTAGTATAGATTAACATCAAATGACAGATAATTGAGGCCTATTTTTTTCAGGCATTTCTAAGTCATTGCGTACTATCTCAACATCTATTAAAATTAATTTCACAAAATAAATAATAAATCTTGCATTTATACCTACAGAGCAGTGACAAAAAGTAAAGTGGTAGGTTTAAAAGCTTATCCCTCATAATACCTTTTTCACACATTGATTTAGATTGAAAACCGTAAATTATTTTTAATATATATATATTTTTACATATTTGCAACCAAATAAGGCAAAAGAGGTGTTAAAAATTTATTTGTTTAAGTAGTGTTTTACATAATAATGCGTGCAATAATCGAAAAATTGCTCAAAATTATTTCTTACTGTCCGGAATAACTTCTTTATTTTCCATTTTATTGTAAAAAGACAATTCAACTTGCTAAAAAAATGTCTCATCGATTTATGAGGGTATGCTAGTGTAGAAGGTAAAGCCCGAAACTCATTTGCACCCCTTCTTCATTTAGAAGACACTGGCGTTAAATACCCCATTTAAAAGTAAAAGTATATGAACTATAGAATATACAAAAAATATTAAAATAATGAAAATTTTTATCGTTGACTCATATGAAAATCCATGAGTCTTACAAAATGTAATTCAGTATTTATACAATGTTGAAACCAAGAGAGCAAACAGTTGTCGGCCTGTTTTCAGTTTTCTAAATAACTGGCTAGGTAAAGGTGTGCGTCGCCGCCTACGCACTACTATTTCTGATCTCAATGGAATGTCGGCAACATCGGCCATTCGATCATTTCAACAATAATAATCAAATAACATTAATTAAACGCTGCTAGTTATATGTAAGGTGTTATTATAGTTATGTCATTGCTAAAATATTCCACACATGTAGAGAATTCACAGAAATAAATGTGATCTACTGGGCATCACTTTTCGTTTTATGCTAGCTTTATTTCGGATTATATTGTGTTATAAATATTAAATTACCTGCGAGCATTTATACATAAATAGATATGATCACACATGGTAAATGATAGTGTTGGAACTTTATATAATTCTTTTTTATCTCTAATTTGGAAAGCATTTATTTTCCAGAGATATTTTAAGTGTCTTTTTGATTTTAACATAAATGTTATCTTTCATAAAAATCGAGAATATATGTCAGTGGCTAAATTTTAATTTCAAAAAGATTAAAATGTTTCATACAAACATTTGCAATATTTTCATAATTGCAAGCTTCTCCCACAGGCGCCTAAATAAGGTAATTGATAACCTCTATTTTATAACAACAGGCCCCCCTCGATCTCTATTCGTTGGACCACAATTTCCATATGTCTTGCTTTTTTGAGAGAACAAAAATGAATAGAAAAAAGAAGTGATAAAAATAAACAAACTTCAAAAACAGCAGAACATTTTGAATTTTAAAATTAAGCTTTATTGCAAAGAACAATGACAGACTTTTAAATAAAATGAGTTGAGAAGAAATGGAAGCGTCTTAACGACAATAATATATTAAATTTAAAGTAATGTAGACATTAAAGATTTGTTGGTGAAGATTTCAGGATGTCACATTATGTCACATAGAGAAAGTCATGCGTTTCGTGGTCATTTGTTGTTCTGCAAGGCTCTAGTTGAAATATAACAGCTACACTTTTTAACTATGTCTCAAATTTTAGAAGAAGTAGTTTATTATTTTAGGTACCAGGTAATCGGTAACATTATAAGTTATTTCCCAGTAAGTAAATATAAAAATAATATTTAATTTGTGTTAAATATTTGATTACTCAGTACTACTAGTATACTACTATTATGTTATCGATGTCAATACGTATCTTATATTCTTCTTTTTAATAGTCTGGACGACAAGTACGTTAAAAGTGGGCAGGGAAAGAACAAGCCATCACCACAACATATTATGAACATAGTTTTTAGTGAAAAATAGGTTAGCGGGCAGTGTTTCGAGTCTGTTGTGTTCATAACCACCGCGCGAGAGAGCGAAGCGAGCGTGCTGCGAATTATCGTTCAGAATGCGTTATAATTGCTTTTCTTCATTGCCATAACGCGTCAAGGTCGAATAGCATGTCAGCCACGACACTTATTTCGCATCCGATGGTATTTCTATGATTGTCACAAGGTATAGTGAACATTTTCATTAGAGCCGAAACACGAATATCGCTATGTGGACCTTTTACTGTAACCACGGCACGTTGTCACCTTTTTGCTTAATGAGTGTTTTTTAGTTTTTAAGCGAAAAGGGTTGAAAACAAAAATGAAATTAATGCACAAATGATTAATGCAGAAAGGTTCATATTTATACACTTTATTGAGAAACTATGACATTTAGAGCATTGAGTATTTGTATTCATGTTCATTCACTTGAAAAGCAACTCTGTCAGTGCGTCTCTTCTTGACTACTTCCCCACTGAAACGATTTGGATGTTATTTGTTACAAATTTAGTATATCCAAGAAAGGAGATAGGACAGTTTTAATGCCGGTCCTAATGGCATAGGATATCTTCACGAAAATCTTTTCCTTTGACAACACTGGCGAATCCGAGGGTGGAAAGATAGCAAGAAGCTTCCTAAAACACCGCTTTTGCGAGTTTTTAAATGATATCGAACCAATTTATTTTAGCTCCTGACTCAACACAGTGAGTTGTATGATTTCTTATTATATTTTTATAAACAGTACTAAAACAAAACTTTTATCTTTATATGTATTATAATTGTGCCCACACCTCCCACCTCGACCACTCAACCAATCAATCGTATTTTACCCGATTACTCCGAATGGTGTTAGTAGCTAATCACAGAATGGACTTAAAAAGAACAAAATTAAACCCTACCAAATGGTGAGTGCTAAGGCGATACCGTAAAAAAACATCTTCTCAATTCATTAAAACGGTACTGGTTTTAATAATTAGAAGAACACATAAAATTTTTTCTACATCAGCTGTCACTGTTTCTTATTCTATTAACGTATAATTGCATCCTCGTATTTTATTTTATAAAACATTCTAGATTAAGCAGTCTACATTTCTAGATATTAGATATTATCTATGTAGCAATTAGGTATTTCAAGCGATAGAATTCTTTGATTAGAAATAAGTTTGAAGTTGTACGTAATGTTCTAAAAGGTTACATCGCACCTGAGAAAGCTATTTTTAATATATATTATAAAATGAAAATAGCAAAAGAAAGTTTATTACAATAGTATTAAAATTTTATTACAATTAAAGTAGTAATAAATCATTAACGGAAAATAGATTGGCGTGTTTCAATCAACAGAATCATTGCTATAGATATAAAAAAATACAAAGAGACTAATGGGGACATTATTTTCAGAAGCGGGCAAGTCGTAAACATTTTCTTTAGAAATTTCAGCGCACGGAAAGCGAACGTTAATATATGTTGTTATTTGAAACGACGCAGCCGCTAGTGATTCACATGTTTATATTTGCGTGATACCTACTATAATTCAAATGCGTTTTTTGAAGCGTAGACCTAAATTTTCTTGATTGCAATTTATTAATGTTACCAACGTTGGTTGATTTATAATCCCTAATTGTATAAAATAATATATTCTGTGATAACTACTTGGTTATCGTTGACGTTTTGTTTCAAATATTGAAAAAAACAACCTACGATCTAAAGAGGTTCCTCAAATACTTCTGAAATTTACGAGAATTATTCTCAACGAAAGAGTGATCTGCAGATAATTCGGAACAGCTGACCAAATTAAAACAAAACCTCTAAAGGAACATGGAATATATACATTCATCAAAACCAGAATTAAACTTCTCTGTTAAGCATGCGTAGACGTTTAGCCTTCAATTTTATCGTGAACAGACTATTATCTTTGCTAGACATACAAAATTGCCATCAAAGAGTTTTCTCAATATTTAATGTTTTACTTTTATTTTTCGAGCGTTTCAATCTTGCATGTTAATAATAATTTGTGATACGAATCGGTGCACCGCGCATCTATGTAAATATATTTCTATAAGGGATTCTTTCAGGTTGATATGTAATGAAGGTGTGATATGCACGAGACTTCTTATATTTAGAGCGCTCTACATCCGAAGCTTGGTTTCGCAATGAGCGTGTAAGCGTGGGCGCATGACACCGGCCTTGCATAGATTATTACAAACAGATGCGTCGATCACCACTTTAAACAATCCACAGTTATTAATTATAGTTAAGAGAAGAGAGAAGAGAAGAAGAGGCAGAGAGTAGTGAAATTTACCTTTTATTATATAAGTTAAGGTCAGCACATATTTGTTATATATAATAATATAAGATCTTTAACGATATAAAACGCTATAGCAAACAGCTTTGCTCGTCTAGTGCCCGGGCGAAACTATTTGCATATATACAACTATTCTGGTCGTGAACTATTTGCATACCAAAATTTCAATCAAAGACCTTCATTGTAGAGTGATTGTCAATGATTAACATATATCTTGATACTCACGTTAAGAAACTTTTAGTTATTAGTTAGACATTTTTGACAACATATTACTAGTGCATAGAAAAATCTTTAAGAAATATCTACATGCTATATTTAATCAATGATATAATTAGAGAAATATGATATCATATGAATCATATGTTTTTGCAAGTAAAAAATATGATATAACATATGATATGATATCAATTATTCTTTGACATCGTAACATTCTGGTAAATTGCTCGACAGGTAAGCGCCGATTTCAGGGAAGAGCTATTAATAAAATGTTATTTACAGTTTCCACAAATTTGACACTAAATACCAAAGTATGTACCGTGTTATACGTATAAAAGACACTTCTATACTCTATCTAGATACGAATATTTGAATATTAAAAATTCATCTTTCTGGGACTCTGATCTTTAAAGATTAATTTATCTCTCTCTGACATGACATATACACAAAGAGAAAGAAAAAAATAGAGGTCCATACGTAGATTGACCGCCTCCTTGGTACAGTGGTTAAAGCGTGAGCGTAGAACCGAGGGGTCCTGGGTTCAATTCCCGGTGGGGACGCACAAAAAAATGTCTCGGTCTGGCAGGACACAGAAGGCTGATCACCTACTTGTCCCTAAAGAAAATCGATCAGTGAAACAGATGTAAATCATCTGCTCATACCCCACTAGGGGACACGGGACTTTTTTATGTAGACACTTAAATGCCACTCAGCGTAATAACACTGCTTTTCAGAATGACTTGCGAAGCTATTTTTAAATTTTCTTCAATTCAACGTCAATTCTCAAAATTAATTCGCCGCCACTACTTCATGGTGTGCATGCGTTTCACATGCGTGGCATTAATTTACGGGGAATATGTTTGTGTTAGGAATTAAATATAACTACATTACATTACAGGATAGTATCCTACCAGTACCATAAAATCGAGGTGCTCATAAGGTGCTATTTTTGTTCTAACAATACATTATTATTGTTAAATAACAAGGTCACCGGAAATAATTATTTCATCAGTTATATATAAAAAGAACAAATCACAAATCTTAACTGTATAGGGCATATTGAGCGAGTTGTAATGTCTCTTGAAGAAAAATTCAGTTCTTCCACCTGTGTCTTGCATTGTATCCTCGTGAGATATACCTAGTTAAACTTCAGGCCGTGTATCAGTGGACAGCTCACTAAAAGAAAGTAATAATTGAGATGCAATTTTTCAACACTATCCAGACTATCCTATGATTGGTCCATTCCCATAATGTTCCACTTTATCTCTACTAAAAAAATTAATTTGTAAAGGTTGATGAATGGAAGTGGCTCTGTTTCCTTATATAGAAGTTGACTCACTTTTTTATTTAGAGTCGAAATTTAAAGTCGAAAGTCATTAACAGTATTGTAATATTAATGTTACAAGTATAGCGCTATACATTTAACCATCTCGTTGTAGCCGAGAAATGACATAGGAAAGTATTTATACCAGAAACCTACGGGAACTCCCGGGACTGTTTATATTACCTTGTGTGCGGGAACCTAGTCTACACTAATACTATAAAGAGGATATTTTTGTATGCTAGTACCGTTATCACGCAAAAACCAAAGGATCGATTCCAAAAATTCATTCACCATGAGAAAGATGTAACTTCACTGAGTGACAAAAGCTCTTATATATGTCCTACGGGCTACAAGACTACAGATAGTAAATTATAACTGTTAATCTAATTTGCGTGAATTATGTTTATAAAATAGAAATACGCTCTGATTTGACGAGCAGTACCTTCCATCTGCTTAATGAGTCGATAAAGCCTCAATCAAGGGAGGCAATAGTAGAGTCAAGTGGAGGAACCGGTAAATGCTTGTGCCAAGAGGCGATTCGCGAATGTCCGATATATCCGCGGCTGATTCATACCGATTAATATCGTATAAAAATAGGTTTTATGCGTAAAACATGACGAATTTTTAGTGATGCTATTAAAATTAGATCTATTACGTTTTGCTAGTTGCATTCAATACGTATCGTGGGTCATGGTATCTTCAGTCATGGTGTTGTTTTATCATATAGCTTTCAATTTCCTATTAAATCTTTCCGGCTTTTGTGGTTTACAGGGCAGAACATGATTATAAGTAAAAAAAAATAAGGTTATACCACAGATAACATAATACTATACCTAATACTAAACACATTACCGTACAAATCAAACAGACTTAGCATTGTAGGTCTTATGAAGTATGAAACTTTCATTTCCTAACAATTAAACACTTTTCATTGTATCTTGCATAACTTCTACTCAGGACGAAGATTCACAGATTAGATGTCCCATTATGATTCAGGTTCTGCTAGCAGCTAACCTTAATAAATATTAATTACGAGTCACTCACACTCAAACTATTCAACCGATTTATATCTAATTTGCACACCATATGCAGTTTGATCTAACTTTAAAGATATGATAGTTCATATTATTTCAATTAGGATAAATGAGTGGGCGGAGCCGGGGCATGCAGATAGCATGATAAAAATAGTAGAATAAATACCATAATTGGCACCTCCTCCTCAACCCTCATAGGAGGCCTGTGTCCCAGCAGTGGGAACATATATGGGCTGATGATGATGAAATACCATAATTAAAGTGTCTGAATGCTATTCGTATCCAACATTATAGTGTAACATAGTTTCTAAACACTAAAGCTAAGACGATAATGCTGTTCTTGCAATTTTTTTTTCAAAGAGAAAAGGAAGCAGTCGTTGCAACTGCCGAAAAAACGAAAAATTATACAAATAAAATCTCACTTAAATTTCATTTTTATGGTCACCTTAAAATAAAAAATAAAAACACTTTATCAAAAATAGAACAACTAAAGCCAAGAAATATAGATATAATTGTAATATGTACACACTATTCTGCAAATGTCCTTTTAAAAATAAAAAAAATACGTATATCATATTAATATATTATAGTTAATATACTGTCAACTCCGGAGAGCAATGTAATTTAATATTTTTATCAGCGCCATCTATGTGTTACATATTGACACTACTACAGAACTACCACACTGTTCTTTAAATAGAATTTTTACTATTCAAAAACTTATCAATGTTAAAGTGGTCGATGAGATACAGATGGCGCTTTTTCAAATGATAAATATGAGAACACCAAGTTATGGTTTCTTCAATTGTAATGATATATAATTAATTCAAAGCTCGATCTACAATATGTGTATTGTTTAATCAATAATCGTAACATATTAGACTTATACATTCCATAGTAAAATCAGTATTATATTGATAATATTGAATTAGGTTAGGTAAATAATAAATATAATATTATTTAGATTAAATTCCTAGTTATGACTTCACACTCCATTTTTTATTCAACTACTTAATTTTAAAGCGCTTTCGAATCCTCAAAATCACTGATAACATTACTACTGAACCGATTGCAAGGCAATTTGGTACGTAGACAGCTAGACAACTGGAATAACATATAGGTAAGTTTTTATCCCGATATTCCTACGGGATACGGACTTACGCGGGTGAAACCGCGGGGCGCTGCCAGTTTTTGCATACACAAATTTTATGAACCTACATTCTGTTAAACTGATTTTATATTATATTATTTTTATGTGAAAATATTGAATTGGAATCATGAGATTGTGTTATTCATCACTCCCTGACGGAGATTATTCTATTGTATTATATTATTATAGCTACAAGATTTTGCCCCGGCTTCCCCTGTGGTACTTATATGCCCATGTAATTTGTGAAGTTGCAGCTTTCTAATGGTGAAAGAATTTTTTGATATCGGTCTAGTAGGTTTTGCGTGAAAATGTAATAAACTTATAAAAATACAAAAGTTTAATGTTAGTATAGATTAACTTGTAACAAATTCTCGAAAGTGATATATGGTATACCTAGTGGTTACGTCGCTTATTTCTAATTTAAAACTTTCCACTTTTTTGTGTTAAAATTGAGCTTTTTTGTATGCTAAATAATAATATCATACTAGCTCATCATTCTTGTTTTCTGTGAAGGTAGCCTATGTTATTCGGTATAATTTTTTTTTTTAACTTTCTAATTTTAAATATACATATTTCTTAAATCTATCAATTAGTATTTTTGGTTAAATCGTTACTAAAAAAACAAATTATCCTCTCGTTTTAAATATATATACGAAGAATCTTTGCCATATATTAATAAAAAAACTGTTTTGATGCACTATTTCCTTCGGTGTTTTTACTAATTGTAATAAACTATTCGTGCCCCGTGATTTCATCCACGTGTACATGACACATATGATGTTATATAGCTTCATCAGTAAATGGACTGTTCAACATATAAATAATTGTTCAATTCGAACCCGTAGTACATAAGATTAGCGCGTTCAAACAAACAAACTCTGCAGCTTTATATTACTAGTAATATTAAGTATCTTTCTCGGTACTACTATTATGAAAGTTTATGCTTGTTAGTATATTTTCATGAATATAGAGTGAAGGGTTGAAGTGATTTTTTTAATGTGGATGATTAGAGACGAGAAAAAACTACTAGAGGATGGAGATTAGGGGAAGGGCTGATTCGCGATAACGTGAAGCAAAGAGTAATATAATAATATGGACGTGAAGTGTACGCAAGCAAAGTGACGAGTGTGATTCTACTGACATTACCACAGATAATATAATAACATAGATAATATATTACTGTGCTATAATACTATACCGACTGACATTAACAATCGGTTATATTTATGACTGTGTGATTAATGTGAACTGCATTTCTTGCAGTTTCTTAGTATTGCGTTGATAAATTATATCTATCGATACAAGGAAATTCCATGTTTTAATTAATTGAGTCAACACATATTGGTCAAATAAATAATATAGTCATAGAACCAAATCTTTATCATTAATATTATATTCCAAAGACCTTTTGAAGATTTTGACCTTGCGGTCGAATAAGTTTTTTGAAGGGAATTTATATATATATTTCAAATATCTGTTTTGTCTGGTTGACTGGTAATTTCCGTGCGTAATATCAGGACTCAAATCATAAAATCAAGCATGGTATTTTCGTCAATGACTCTACGATAATAAGCTATGCAAAAATTGGCTTAGCACAAATAGTTCAATTGTTTGTTTTTAATTAACGTATTTTCTTCGGTTGCGCTGACTGTAAGCCACATCAAAAGAAGTTAATGAGTCTGACATTGCTATACCACCCCTCTCTTTTTCAATCGACTATCGGAAAATATTATAAGTTTTATGGAACCTTTTTTCTATAATTTTTCGACTCGTTTGATTAACGCCCACGCGATTGGGCAACTTACTTTTCCTTTTAATGTATTAATAAGTCATGCTAGCTAATATTGTTGTGAAGAGACAGATGCAGACTTGATTATTATATTATTATATCAGAATCTCAACTCCACCACACCTCCCAAAGGCCGTTTTCCTGCGGGAACAACTTTGATGTTTTCCTTTTGTTGTCTTCATTTGCTTCTCGCTGATAAATTATTTTTTCATGATGCCACCTCTTCCATATATCTTGAAATACTTTTTTGTCTGATATGCAATCTTGTTAGTAGTTTTCTTTCTGTTTCATATGCCTATTGATAATATATTCATTATTGCTGGCGAGAAAATGTGAGGGTGGCAAATAATCTAGCTCTTCTGAGTCTTTTGTTAGTGCACAAGGTGGCTTTGAATAAAGGAAGCCTTCTGCTGAGCAAGTATCATACTATTCCTTATGAGTTAATCGTTCGCTCGCCAATCCACTCTCTGAAGGTAGAAGTATTTTGAGATAGGCCAATAATTTACCACGTTACATAACGGCTACCTCTGATTGTAATTGAGCTTTAAATATTTTGAGTATTTACTCGTATCCTTGCTTTTATATATTATTTTCTCCTACAAAATCAGTTCCATTATCACAGTATATGTGATCGGCCTTAATACGGGGAGCTGATGTTAAATTAAGGCTAATATAAAACATGCGCTTGGAAGGGCGTTATACCCAGATGTAGAGCTACGCTGGGATGTATGATAAAAGAATTTAGAATTATAAACTGTTACTGTTACCTACCTAGTACATACTATTATATTATTTGTGCTGTTACTGTTATATAATAATTAGGTTATATAACATATATGTTATTGTTAAATGATGCGCGTCGCGATTGTTAGGCTATGTTCCGTGGACTGCTATGTTTTTGGGTAGAATGCCGCCTGCGACACATAGTATTGCTGACTAAGATTTCAGTGGTCATTGCACCGAACACACTTATTATATATAATATCAGTTCCAGGTGTACAGTCTTTGTAGCCTTTAAAGTAAATACCTCAATGTAACGTGTTGTTGTCTTCCAGCGTGTGTATCTGTTCAAAACATCAAAAATAAAATCTATAATGAAAACGAGTTGCATGTGACTGAGAGATAAAATATGGCACCACGTGTCTCAGGCATTCTGTCTTGAAGTCTTTTGTAATCGGCGGGCCAGCATGGCGTGCGAATGAATGTCTCCTTTCATCCCGGCTGAGATGCAAGTGCAGACCCTCCCCGCGCCGCGCCGACCCATCGCCGCCGAAGGCTTACCTGCGCGAACGCCGCGCCGGCTTACGATATAACCTCAAGCTACTGTGTGCCCAAAGATTATGTATCGAAGACGTAGTGGCCTTCTATAGATTTGCATTTTTATTATTTATTATTAAATCCCGTCAACTGTACATGTTTAAGTTGGTTATTAAGATAAAACACTTTTCTTGCTATTGTTAAATAAAAAAAATAATTTCACATTTAAATAGCAAGAACTTTATTACATTGAAGATGAACATGTACATCGCACAGTAATGGCCGCAGAAAAGAGAACATAGACAATCAAACAATAGTTTTTAAAGTTGGATTAAATTGCGTGAATTTATTACAACGTCTTTGTTGATAATAATTGAAATAAATTTTCTATTAGGACCATACGAACCAATTATGACTTTAAGATAAATGTATGAAGACAACTATTTAGGATGAATAATAATTTTCGTTTATGGTATCAATAATATACCAAACGTACGTTTGGTATAATAGGACTGTATAAAAACTAAGTTTAAAAATATATTAAATCAACCTGAAAATAAAAGCTTCGAATCATGAAAACTGTATAGAGGCAGGTCTGTCAAATGTCATAATCTTTGAAAAAGCGACGCTGTGCGTACGCGCTGAGACTCCATAGAGTTTTGAACGTCACACAAGTTGCGCTTGCGAACGAAACTGACGCGTGTTGCGGTGTCAAGTGATTTGGACTTATGTGGTGTTTGTAAAACTGTGCGCCTTGCTAGCATGTGCCCCTGCTAAGTGCGCCTCCGTGATCATGTTCAGAGTAACCTTCTTGGTGCTGCTAGCGGCACTCAGCTGCAAAGCCGAATTTCAGGAGAGAGGTGAGTGGGTTAAGTTCAGGTGTTCGCGCCACATCAAAAGCCTCGTGCTTCTATTTTGTTTACATGCCGCTGTATAAAGCCTTACTTTCTATCTCATGTCGAACAAAAGGAGCTCTCCTTTTGTTAAACTTACTAACTTACATTCTTTCCAACAGACTAACGGATTTCTATATGTTTCAAAGCTTTCAATCTTCTGTAAGAGAATACAAATCACATTTTCCTATAAAACATACATTGGAATCAAAGTCGTTAAATGCTTATTTTGACCATGTACAGTACAATGTTCAAATCAGTATAAAATATGAACATTTTCAACAGACGAAGATTGAACCAATAAAAACTTATTATTTTGTTGTTCTATTGTTTTAGTTACAAAAAGTTAAACATGAAACGAAGAATATATATGAGATATAATTTCAGTAACACTTGAAGAACTTAATATTTGTAAAATTCGTCATAATTTATACCAAGGCAGTGAGGTAGCTGTAATTATGTTACCGAATGACACGTAATCCAGGCAATTATTTTATTGTTAATTAGTAAACTCATAACGCGATGAAGCTCTAACGAATACAAGGCAACCATTGTTTTTTGTAACATAATTCGAACCAGAATGTTCTTGTAAATTTTGTTAATAAATTATGAATGTACTACAATACTAATATTATACATACCTATTTGCATTTTTTATATTTGTGCGTCGTTTTTAAGACCATTTAAATATTTTACACCGTTACGATGATAAATCGTAGTAACAATTTACCGACTTCAATCTAAGATTGTTATTAGACATTACAATACAAGGCAAGGACAGGCCTGTTTAAATAAGTTGCCATGCTGAAAATGAGTAACTGTATACAATGAAACTGCATTACCTATATTTATAGTTTGTGATTGTTTTTTTTTGATTTTACTGTTTCATATCTAAGCAAACACGATTAAAATATTATGTTAGTAGGTATCATAATTTGGCAATATTCAGAACCTATAAAACTACATTTTTTACGTAATATGCACGTTGTACAATTAATATATTCTAAGCTTCATCAAACATTGCGACATTTTTCATAAAATAGAAAATTATTGTAAGTATAATTGCAATTTGCATTGCACAAAACATAATACTGATCACATGATGAGTGGATTCTGCTTATTTTCAACCTAATTTACTGAAAATTTGTCCATTCAAGCATTGGTTATTTTGATTACGTTGTTTCAAGATGTATGATATGTGTGTTTACTGCCTAAGCATTTTGGTATTTACACGTGTAAATAATTTAGCAAAAAAGTTGCAATAGTCCGTTTTTAAAATAAGCCGAATCAAATGTACATATAACAATTTGTTAAAAACTTACAAAAAATTGCAAGAGGAATCATTGGCTGTTGCTTTGTTAACCAAGTTGTTAATATCTAAATGAATACAAGAACTAAATAACATTTTTGCAACATTATTTTTATTCAAACAATGTTTTCACTTGTATCTTTTATGATATGTTTCGGCTATTGTTATTTAAGTTTTCTTGTTCACATATTTTCCACTAATTCCTTAATAAGCTCCCTTTGCTTATATCAATGATGAACACATTATTTTGTTGCTATTAATAAATTCTATTGCACGTTGCGGTAAACCGCATCAACTAACAAACAATTCTTTCATTATACAATGTTACAAATACTCATAATATAATTTGTAATGTTTTTGTATTAGGAACTTCATAACAAGACACTCATTTTCAGGAAAAAGTTGTTGAGAGTTCAAAAGTTTTTGAAAATATATTTATTATATAGTCCTAATACCGGATGAATTGTTGGGCAAGTTAATGTTTATTTATAATAAATATGCTTGTTTAAATAAAAAAGTTTATTTAATATAAATTCATTGCAAAACATCAGAATTTAGTATTTTGTAATTATTTTATAGCACACATATTTTGCAATGAATTTCTCAAAATAGAAAACTTGCTGTAATCGTGGTAAGAATACAAGGCTATAAGCCACTTCCATGACGGGGTATAAGATGCAGCCTCTCCAAGGCAAAGCGCTTAGGACCGCCTTAATTGCCCATCGAACGGAAGAGAAATCGAGTAAAACCAGCACTTAAATAAACAAGTCTAGCTTATACCTACTACTCTACGTATCATATATTTGAAAGCTCGCTGTAGGTAAATAAATCTTAAACTTTATTGAGACACTCTCAAGGGATCCCGTGAGATATCAACACGAAATCATCACAATACACGAAAAAATATATTGCCATTAAATATGTCAGAGTCTAGACACTGAACGTAATCTAATCTCTATGACTTCCCATTATAATATGCTTTCCACATGTCAAAAATTGTTTGGTACTTACCCTACTTCCGGCATTACAATAAAACGGAAGCTAACACGAGTACCTACAGGCTACATAAAAAAGACACCCTTAATGTACATCCCTCGTGTCCCGTTTATAAGTATTCGTAGTTTTTGTACGAAGTCGATTCCTAACCTAGCACGGATGCACCGCCCGTTTGTACCACTTGCAGGATATATTGTTTTCAAGTATAACACATCCTGTTATTATTTTGGGACAATTCTTTGTATACTATATACTATATATTCTCACGATTACTTGCAACTGTCACGCACTATGGCCTTATCGTTGTTGCTGACAAAAATTTACACGAAATCTGCTAGACGCGCGTTGAATATAAAATTACTTTATTAATGCAAAACTATTTCAAAGTTTTAGTAGCTTGTACACGAATTTATCTTATTTTATATGTACATGTATGAGTCTCAGACGACAATAGCATACAAATCGAATCGCAAATTCCAATACATTTTTCTTTGTTTTCACATCTTTCGGCGCAATTCTTTGCGATAAACGAACATAGCTCTACGTATTGAAGATTGGTGTTTTTGCTGTTGGCACTTTACAATTCAATACAAAAAGTTTAATTTATAAACGTGATTTTATCGGAAATAGAATTCTTTTGTGAAGTCGTAAGGTTCTTTCTTGCCTAACAAATATTGTAAGTTAAAGCTTTTCGTATTCAGACCCTTCTTGATGATTTCACTAGTCAACAGTTATATGGTACCAGTAATACACGTCATATTTATTAAAGAACACTGAACAATTGTAAAATAATTACTTGATTCAGCGCTGTACAAATTATTTGATGTTGCATTTCATATTAAGTATTTAGGTTTGAAAAATTCGACTTATCTAAGGAGTTTATTTTGAATATACAATGTTTATTGAAATAATGAATACGAGCATATATTAGAGAATCTTTTATATTATACGTACATTAATGCATAATTGTATGTAATAACGTGACAGTAGCAGTAATGGAACAAACAATTTCATAAAATATCAATATTAATGGAAGTAAGAATTGTAACGCCTTGAGATACGTTACAGAAGCTGTATTTAATTTGCTTAATTAGTTTTAATTTGCACAAATTAATTAGTAACTTTGGTCTGATCCGTGGTGAAATAAACACGTTCTCGAAGTTGATTAGAGTTTTTATATAACTAAGCACTCACAAGAATATTGGGAAGATTTTTAATTTTAGCCCCAAATCGTTGTGGTCCTTCGAGCCGATACAATTAATGTATGGTATATATTACTTATTGTTCATTATGTACATAAATTGTATTGAATGTATCAAAACGTACCAAAAAGGGAAATTATACATGACATATGGATGCCAAAGATTTTGTGATAGGGCTTTTAATACTATTGTCGTTAGTTATTCTACGATACTATATTTCACAATGTTCAGTATTCACTACAACAAGATGAGAATGCTTCATTCATATATAATTATTCACTTTAAAATTAATGCATTGGTATGAAACAAGAACAAAAAACCTATAAATCAATAAAATAGTATAGATTATGACTTATTATTAAATAACATGTAACAAATGTAACTGTGGCTACATGCAATGCGAATTTAATTGATGCGAATGTTCATCGTGTATTAGGGTAACTGCGAAAATTTGTTATTTTAGCACAAATAATACTAAATAAATAATACAGATCACCCTGCCATTCGCAATTACCCTACAGCACCTTATTTTTACCTCTTACGATACAAACTCAAACTATTTTGCCGTTTTTAACCTTAGGTCGATTAACTTGAAAGTGGATAAAAAGGCTGATTAAAGCAGATCAACAAATCTACTTTCATAGGCACATAAAATGAACACATTTTAATAGTTTGTACGAATACCTCACTCTATATCAGATACCAAACAAATATAATTCTTATGTACAGTTCAGCATAATAAGAGCTTGGACAATAACTGCGCTCCAAGTAATGTCTGCTTTGTATAAAGATTTTAATCTATTTCTGATGGCCTTGTGTTGCCCGTGAACAATTATATACACAATTAATTAAAACAATTTGAATGTTGAGAAGTATTACCGCTTCATATTATGGTAACTACTAACAAGGTTTAAGTTAATCGTTCTTGTATAGTCCTGTGAAGGTTTATTTACATAGATTGTAAAACATTGAATACAATGTTATTCACGAGTAAGATATGCCTGGGGATATTAAAAATATATATTTAAAGATTTATTGTTATGTTAGGGAAAGAGTTGATTTTCTTGAAACTAGAAGAGTCTTGGTAAATATGTGAAAACTTATTTGTTTTCATCATTCTATTTTTACGTATTTTTCTCTTCCCTACATATATCCTTATTTAATTTTTCTCAGTACAACCGGTTGTCTGGTAGAAACAGCTATGTAGCGTTAAGACCGCCATTTGTTATAAGATGAGCTCGGTTAAGTTTCAATTTGTATTTATATCTAGAGCAATAAAACATAAATAAAAAAACAATGAATAAATATTATATTATGGCGCCACGTTCCTTATCACAATACGTAAATAAATCAAATTTATAACCACACAAATGAATCATTGAAAGGTAAACAAGCCAAGTGTGTACACTTATGAATGTACTCATTCGTATCAGTGAATTATTCACTATTCATTATAAAATTCTGGGAAGTTCATATTTGTGTTTTTATTATTTATCACTACATAGTTTGAAACAAAGTTGCTATCACTGACCGTTCCGATATCCGTACGCTTAAATTTTAAAAACTACGCAACGGATTTTGATGGGGCTTTTATGAAAGATAGACTGATTCAAGGGGGAAATTATGTATAAAAAAACATCTATAAGTCTACTCCAAATATAACGCGTTATTAAAATTATAAATTTTAAGGCATGTTTATTTTTAGTTTTTGTTTTTCTATCACATCGCAAGGAAGCTTTATTATAACAAGATTTTTTGTTTTTTTTTTTTTGTATAAAAGTCACATAGTCTATTTACCATAATTATAAAAATAAACTAAAATTATTATAAGTTTGTAAATAAAACGATATCTCATGTGTATAACAAAAATGGTAAATTAAAAAGGCGTTAGGTATGTTCAATCATAACAAATACCACGTCAATGATAACAGGATACGCACTTTAACCATATCTTATTAAAGCGAATGCAACCAAATAAACATTAAGTCACGGCACCGGGTGTGTTATAGGTGCTTTTTTTATGTAATATTAAAATATTTAGTATATATACATTTTGCAAAACAAAGACTAACTACTGCAACAGACTTTACATACCGGAAGGTACAAAAAAACCATGAAATACACTTTTATACATTTTAAATACTTCAGCCCATAGTTTGTGTTGAATCAATGATTGTATTAGATTCTATACTTCTGTATACTGTTTCCTTTTTTACAAATTTATGAACATAATATGTTCAACGATTTATAAATAATTATTGGAATTTTTGGTATGTCACAGACTGTGGTATTACTCAGCGTAGCTAAAAAAACATTAGAAGCTGAAAAATTGACAACAATAACTTTAAACCTTCCACACAATTAGTATATAATGTATATATGTCATATAATATATCACATTCACATATCGCTTCTATAGAGCATTATTATTTAATCAACATGACTATGAACACACTACCTAAATATTGATATTCTCAAAAACAAATTTTAACAAGATCTGTACTGTATGGAAACTGAATCATCGTTTTATGATTATCTCGATCTATTTATGTGGTAAAAACTACCTACAATTTGTTTTGGTTACGGATGAATTTCGACCACTGGCCAAATATTGCTTGTGCCCTCAATAGATAATGATTAAAAATTGCCGGTATCAGTTTCAATGTTCACAGCAAAAATAATTACGACTTCAGTTAAAAGCGCCCTTGCCGCTTCAGTTTAATTGAATCAATTGAATAATTAGCGATAAAAAGTACAAAAGCAGAGAAGAGACGATGTGTTTAATAAAGTAAATAGTTTCCAATTAGTCCACGAAAACGAAGTGTTTAAGAATATCGATGCAAAACTTACATAATGTTTTATTCTCTTTTTTCACTTTACTACAATTGTACTTATAGCTGTAAGTTTTCTTCTAATTAATTAAATAAATAATGAAAATGTAACAAAAACGTCCTCGTGGTCGTCGACTTTTAACACGCGGATATGCCGGTTTCCATACGATGTTTTCCACATGTGCAGATTAATTGAAAATCGCTCGCCTGGTCTCGAACCCCGACTTGTCGACTTTGAATCCGAGGTCCTCACCATTGAGCCACACAGAAGCACCTAATGTATATAATTTGCCTTTCTTATAAGAATATATATCGGAAAAACGTATAATGAAGTTTGCGGTGAAGACATGTTGTTTTGTGCGAAAACATATGCCTGTTAAATGTCCAATTTCAGGGGTAACAAAGAAGGAACAAAGTGCGCAAAACTCTGCATGTTTCGTTTAAATGGTTTTTGGAACCATCAAAAAGGTGTGTATGAGGTTATGATTTACCATCTGCAATTCTCAAAACGTTAAACCACAAATATCTCTAATGAAAGGGTACACACGCAATATACTACCATAATATAGTAAAGCAGTTACCTTTGTTTATATAAATATGTTTTTTTAGAGGAGTATTTTTTTTTAGAAAGTTGCTATGCTTTAGATTAGTTATAGACTTCTTACCAAGACTTTTTCTGTTTGTATGTGCGTCCATCATGCGTTTAAATCCATTAGGCAATCAACCCAATGGTTGATAAAATTTTATGTGGTGATAGGTCGATATTGGGTTCATTGTGGTCCAAGCGAGCGAAACCACGAGCGGAAAGCTAGTGTGTATTTAAATTATATCAAACAACAACAAAATTTGAGACCGAATGAACTCTGTTATTAAGTTCTTACGTGTTGCCTTATAACCATAGACCATATTATTAGTGAATTAGTTGACTCATCGCACGCGCACCTAAAGAATTAGGAGATGTGAGGCCGAAGGCATACGAAGATCAGCGAGAATTCCCGAAAGCGAGTTAAAAGGGAGCTCGTCAGCCCGTGACGCTTAAATGCAGCCGCGTGGAACGTCTTCTACCTTCAGCCCATGAGCCTTAATATTGCATGAATTGATGGCACCTAACAAACCTTTATCAATCCTAATTAAAATACTTTACATTGACCTCCATTTAAATCGCTTAGACACAATGGTCACAACAAAATGGTTAAAGTGCTGTTTATAACAAAATTGTGCACGATAATTATTTTGCAACAAAGATGAATTTATGCATCTTTATTATTTTGCTTCATCTTGTCCGCATAAAAATTTAACGCGTGTTTATATACGGTTAAGCTTCTATTACGGTAAAAAAATCACATCGTATAGATAAGCACAAAGAACTAGATCAAACTGGACTTCAACGAGTATTTATATAATTACTCAAGTATTTATATATAACATTTTGCATTAAATTTCTAATTTCCTTTCTTTACCTAAGAATATAAACAAACGACACAAGTTTTGCGTGTTGTTGCAATTGGAATGAGGTCAATAATTAAACAACGATAAGGTCGTTACGTTAGCGATGTAAAAGTAGATTTAAAGGAAAGGATAGCGAAGAGGAGTAAATATAAACATTACGACATTTGAACATTAGTATAGTGGATTGCGCTTTGCAAGTCCAAGTTGCCGTTTAATTGAAAGAAATGACATATTCTGAACTATACCAATGTCAATGTGTGCAAACTAATGGAAACAAATGTAATAAACATGTGTAGTCATTATTATAATTACTATCCCCCAGAGCGTAAACATTCATGGCCCGCGTGTGATATTAATATTCTACCGCTAAAACAGTTCTAGTTTTTGACAAATATGTATTTCAATAACAATAACGCACATTCAAATTTTATTATTTCCCATAAGTAGGTTTTGTCTTATTATTTTGTAGAGATTGCGGCTATTTGTATTCATTTAAATGTATTAGTAATCTAATTTTGAAAATTCAGTGAGCAATAAAAACTGCAAAAAATGCCAATCGTCGTATAATTCAATGTCAATGTATTATATCATTATATCGTATCGATATAATAATTTAATAAATCCAATCAGCAAAGGTTCTTAAAAAGTGAGATGTTTTTTAACTATAAATAGGCAATATAACAGTAGTAGACTTGATTGCGAAATCTATTGAAGGCACATTGTATAGGATCTCGAATTGTGTGTCAAATATCTCCACAGCGGTCGCAGTATCAATATCGTCTCGGTTATACGAACATAGTGCATACGACATCAGGTTTCAAAGTATTCATTACCTACGGTACTTTTATTAGTTATTATTGATATATACATAAATATTTATTTTACATTATTGAAAAGAATAAATTATTGTATCTAAAATTGTTGGCATCGATATAAGAGGGTATATATTTGTACATGCTCCGAGCTATATCGCGTATCTTGCATTAAATTCAAACATTTTTCTTGTTGTTATTACGTAGATAGATGATACATCAGATACAAAATGCATGACAATATTTTATTTTAGATATAACATTCAATTCTAATTATTATTAGTACGTGTCTAACAATTATGTCGTATTTTTTAATTTCAATTTAAAATAAAAATACGTTACGTACGTTTAATTTTACGTCTTAGTGTAATGCCACATTTTAAAATTGATACCTTAACTTTATTTTAAAGAGATCTTTCTTCTTTTTTTTTGTGACTCTACCACAGTCTATACAATGCGCAATGTCAAGCTGTTCAATGAGCTAGTAATTCTACTTCATCTAGGTATCACTTGTAATTTATTAATCAATCAATGCATTTGATATTGATAGTGGTGAGTCTGAAATGTATGAAGGATTCTACATATTGATAGAGTCTATTCTATTTCAATATAATACTTTAGTTTTATGAACTACCATCATGATATATAAAAAGTACAAACATTTTCAACCAGAACGAATCTCCTTCGCGAAAGGTCATACGATACTTATTTCACCTACTTCACATGGTACTGTTATTACCTTCATTTTTGTTTAGATTAAGTAGAACCATAGATATCTACCGTTGTCTATTACATGTTTATGATTCAAAATTGACAAGCTAATCTTCTATATTAGAAGAGAATAAAATGATATAAATTTAAAAATAGTTAAGCCTGTGAGGCCATCTCACGGGAAGGCATGCGAGCGTGACATTACAATGGGGCCGCTTGCGATTCGCTGTCTATGAAACTAAACACTCAAATACGTTAATACTTTTAACAGCATTACTCGTTAGTTGTACTCGTATATTGCGCAGTTACCTTTGTGTAAAATGAATTTGCGCACTATTATATATTATGTTTACAATATTTCCTACTTATGCACATTTATTTGGAAAATGAAAGCCAGATTACTGTGTACTAGTACAGTCTGTGCCTTTGTACTGTGGTACTAGGCACTAGCCGTATTTCACGTTGACGTTTGACCTCGATGGTTCTTGTTACTATATAAAAAGATATAAAAATGGTCGCTTTAAAAAGAAAAAACATAGAGCTAGTTTAAAGCTTCTTTTGTATTATCTATAAAAACCTAATAGATACGATCATTAAAATTTAAAGTGAAATATTTTTCTTTTTTATCAGATTTTTCTTGCTTTGTAATATTTTTAAGGCCGAGTATGTAAAGGTTAAAACGGGCCACTCTTACGGTCGGTCTGAAAAGTTGTAGCAATACAGTTGAAATTTTCAGATTTTGATGCATTTCTATAAAAACAAATATTGAAAAATTGATATTATTAAACTGTTACCCATCCAAGTTATGACAACATGGATGGGTAACCATTTGTTTTGTATTCACTCCTTAGTTCAATAGTACCGAATCTTTAGTGTCGCAAGTCCGACTCAAATTTTTTGTGAATGTTCTGATAATGTAAACAAAGATTTAAAATCTTGCTTTTTAATAATATCTATCAATAGTAATCGTAACTAAATGTCATATGATAATAATCATTTATAATTGAGATAACGTAGGAGAGTCATGGCTGTAGAGTGACTCCAATTGAATAGTTGATGATTCAAACATTGACACATACGTTATTGGTGTTTACCATTTAACAAATCTTGATTATATCAGTTATAACCAGTTGAAAATTCATTGGAATTTAAGTACATCTCCTTATGCATACAAAAGCACACTTTTTAATCTATTACATAATTTTATTTAAATATTTTGTTTCATATTTAATTGCAACAAACAAGAGACAAATATTTCATTCACCATTGCAAACATTCCGGTTTTTAACAGGAAATTTTAAGTTATTTTTATTCTTTTCAAAGAAACCATTATCGTTTTATTGAATGGAAACTCGTTTTCACTATCAGTAGTTTGAATTACTTAAAACGGTTAGGTGTATTTAACATTGTTGATTAATTTCAATGCACTGAACATGAACGACATCAATAACATTTTAATGATATAACTCGTTACGTCTGTTTGTTCCATTTAAGTGATGGCGCCAAAGCTTGAACAAAAAAAAGTCCAAATTTTTTTCTGCAAAACCTCCCTAATGCTACATACTTATTACATACTTCTAGAAATTAGCTTAAATGTATGTATAGCTATGTATTTATTCATTTAGTATTGTATTAAAAACTTGTGGTAATTATGTGTTCATGTTTTTCCAATATTTAAATCTTAATGTAAAACAGGTGATACAAATGCATTTTTAAGTTTTTCCATTTACATTCACAGAAATATTTATTAATATTTTAATGATATTAAATACATGAGACACGGAAGACTTAAAATATGTCGTTATTAAAATCATGAAGTACTTAATGAATTCTTATTTAAAAAAATATTATACCAAATTAATAAAAAAAATGGACTGATAATCGTGCTTACAAGATGTGTGCTTATATAAACAGATATTTAATTTTAATAAATGCTAGATATACACAAAGTTACCATTGGTTTATAGTAACATTATATTTCTACTGTAAAAATACGACATACGAATCTGGATTCCATTATAATGGACTACCCCGCGGTTTCACCCGCGTATGTACGTATTCCGTAGGAATATCGGGATAAAAAGTTGCCTATATGTTATTCTAGTTGTCCAGCTGTCTACGTACCAAATTTCATTGCAATCGGTTGAGTACTTTTTGCGTGTAAGAGCAACAAACGCACACACATCCTTACAAACTTCCGCATTTATAATTTTAGTAGGATAGTAGGATTACCAATCTGATGAACAGACGTCACGTGACAATACAGATGGTATGAATATACATATATTCTTAATTAATATTCAGCTCAACATAAATACTCGTATGTTTCTGTATTTTAAAATATGGTTTATAGATAAATAAGATTTTTGTTGTGTAAAATGTTCTTATAATGAAGAAAGAAAGATAGAGATAAAAGTTTCTTTCTTTATTATAAGAACATTTTTTATCTAGGGTTAATACAGAACCTATTTTTTATTCCACTTGCATTATTTTTTTCTTTTATATCCGACTAATGACCCTTATTTGGTCGGAATGGATAAAAAACGTAGTCCGTACAATAAATTAACTATATTCACGATGCCAACATCTTATGTTAACAAAAAATGAATTAAGCACTTGTTCATGTAACCTGTTTTTCTTTTCATGTGTTTCTTTTCTACCTTCTTTTGGACATCAAGAGATAAAAAATTTCTTTACATATTTATAGTCAATAGGATCGCCACGTATGAAGAGTATATTGCTATTTGTATCTTCTTTAATTTCTAAGAAACGTTATATAACTTAGAAATTACAGGGACAATTAATATTTATTGTAATATTTATTCACAAATGTTAATAAGAAAAAAAATTAACACACAACCTACGTAAAGCATTTATTTTTCCATTGATCTAAACATTTAATATCCACTTAATTAAATATTGGAATATGCCAAAAAGAATATTTATGTATGTGTAACAATATTGAAAACGGTTCGTTCGGACAGCAGCTGCATAGGGTCAATTGGTACTGACCCTAATATTGTAACCTGAATTATTTAAAAGACACCATCGTACGCGCGTACTTCGAATTGAAAGTGTCTTTTCTAATTGGTTGCAGTAACACAGCTTCATCTTGAATGCTTGATGGAAGCATGCGTGCTTGATAAAGCGACTGTATTATAAAGATAGGAAGTTGTAGTTTTTGCTACATCTTATTCGGGTTTTATTTTCTTTCCCATCATTATAAAATGTGCGACCCGCCCAGATTAACAGATGTGAGATCAAGCCTCAAAACATAGAACATATGCGGGCAACCACGTGTTTCAGACTTTTTGTCAAAATACGAGCTTATCCCGGTTCTTCAAAATCTCTTGAGAATAGATTGTTCACTTTAAACTAGATGTAACATAAGAGATAACAAAGGCACTTGAAAATATTTATACATTATTGTCATAAAATTGTTAACGAATGCATGAGAAAAGTAAATTAAAGAATAGTCATTACAGACTAATCTATGACAGCTTTAGTAGTAAGCAAATTAAAAGCGCTTCACGTTTTTGCTACGTTTCATTCACAGTAAGGTATAATCAAAAACAGGATACAGAATGATAACGGTATCTGTTCAATGCCCGAGCCGCGCCCAACACGTCTCTACATAACTGATGTAATGTCTAATATTTGAGTCTAAATTACATACTAACGAATTTTACTAACGATACATACAAATTATTTGTCACTGAATAATTTACTGTGGGGACAGTTGTTTGACACGATTTCCTTACATATCAATATTATGTTTATTGACATTTACAAGCATAGGTAAGTTATATGTAAATTGTTATAATTGGACTTTTTACTTACCCAGCGCGGGCATTGAAAGTAATTAAATATTTAAGTTTGTTAAATAAATTGACTTATACAAAATGAATAAACATACAAAATATTTGATACGTATTTCGCTTTTTATTTCTTTATGATAAAATTTCGACTAACCTCTTGAGTAAGACGTAGACAATGGAAATATACGAAATAAAACCACTCCATTGAATTTAATTTACCGCTAATTGACTGTATGGATGATACATTAATTAAACTGCCGTATCGAATACTTCATAGCCGTTGTGGTTGTATAGGTTAATGTAAATTTAACCTAAATTGTATACAATTGTTACAGAATGATTGTTTGTTTTTATGGATTGGTGTTTATTTGTGATCCATATTTGATAGAGAAAAAACAAAGGCCATCACAAGATTTCCCGCAAAGCCGAACGGGCGAGCACACATGTGCGAGCGACATGCGCGCTCGCATCCCATTGCGCGTGGGAAACACGTCCGCCATGTTCAATCCACGACCATTTTCAGCGGAGCACTATGTTTTTGCTCAGAAACAGTATATTAATATTGCCTGTAGACAATATATCTTTCCCGTTTTGTGAATCGCAATTTAAAGAATGCGATGTTTAAGGGTACCTCTTACCATTTATGATCTCCCAATCGTGGCTATAGTATATTCAGTGAACAATACAAACGGGTCACGCGCTGAATTCATAAGTCCATTGTATATGTACATATTTTGTTTTCGTTAATTGCATTGCAACTAATTCGGAATCATTATTATCCATATATCCGTATAGATAGCGAATCTTCTATTTTGTCATTGGCATAGTTTGATTTACAAAATGTGATTAATTAACATTATTTGACAATTTTGATAATCATTATACAAAAAGCATGATATTTTTTTTAATTTATAATATAAATTTTTGGGAACTATAGGTACCTATAATCATGAAATGAATGATTTTTTCAAGTATGTCAGCATTTGCATAACCCCAGTATAGGAATGCCGAATTTTAACCACTCACATTTGAATATGAGGCAGATGTATACATAGCTATTTACAAATACATTATCTATGCTATTATTTATAGCGGCCAGCTGAACGGGAATTTATGTGAGAACCTGTTTATATGGGACATACATAAGACATCAGTTGAGCAAGTTGAACTTACCATAATGATTATCGAATTCTTGAAGAAGTATTTATGTCATATATGGATATTGACTACTACATATGTGTTGCATTAAGAAATGACATCCTATGTGTGATCATTCAAACATTTCGTCAACAGTGCACTTTCATTCATATCCTCAGGAAGACATCTTGAATAGAAGCCAATGCACTGTAATCTTGTGAGACTGCGTGTACGCACGCAATTCATTTTGGTCTAAGTGTTTAAATAGGGGCGTTATGTGACGATATAATCGTTTTATAATTTACGAAATTTTTACTTGAGAATTTGTGTGTTATTTATATTCTAGAGCGTAAATCGAAAAACTCAGTGTTCTTCTCTGAGGTTACTAGTTACTATATTTAAATTATATTGTAATGTGTATTACTAAACACAAGATCAAATTGAACCTATCTCCAGTAATAGATCCTAGAGTAAGTTATAAGTAAACCTTATCAATACAAAAAAATACATGTAACATCTTTTGCCCAATTGCGTGTCGTGTTTAATTTAGCATCGAGTGACGATGCGTTTATATACACGATTGTCTGTATAAAGCATTTGGTAAACCCTGCCATTGCAATGTAATTTTACAAAGTCGCAACTGACGGAGACAAACGCATTGAAAATTACTAGGAATTTAATTTTAATCGCCAAGCCCAAAAATGACGAAGATTGAAAAATTCTTTCTTTTTCTTTTTTTTTTGGTGAGAAATAAGAAAAAAGTTTTAACTGACGTCGTAATATTCAGAAGCGTTCACACTCCACCAGTACCACTTTCATATACATCCGGGCCGGATGGCATTACTCGAAAACGGCCTATTCGCTGCGACCGGACATCGACCGGATTAATGATAAGACTGTCTCTCAGCGATAATTATTATTCAAATTAACAGAACGGTACACATTTATCCCCATGCCTTAACTGTAAGACATCGGTAGGTGCCTACCTGTTTTCGTACAAACGCTGTATAATATTATGATTGCCAAATCAGAACTTTATGGTTCTTAGTAATTTAAATTCCAATCCACGTTATTAACTCGTTCGCTACAGCGCCATTAAATCAGGACGTAAAAATTCTGATAGCGTATTAAAATGCATGCGTGCACGTAAATGAGTGTGCAAGTGATCAGTATTTTAGAAATGATTCGCTCGAATTTGATTTTTAATGTCCGCATGAATACCGGCATTAACCCTTTGCTTTATACTAATAATAAACTTTATAAAGAAGCGCTTCCTTTCGCGTGATTAGCCAAAACTTTATGAATCATGGTTTTGGGAGCAAACATTTTTCGCTGTGATCAGGGATTTTATGACATCACCCATATAAATTAAGAATAAAATATATTTTTACCTACAAATAAAAATAAAACATATTAAATGGTACGCTTTGTTTATCAGTAGATATGTATTGTTTCATATTTTAATACGCAAATACCGAACGACGAATTGAGGGGTGTATGAAAAGTAAAAGAATTCGCTATCCTTGTTATCGCCTTAATCTCCTGAATAATTCTAGTCCCATATAAAAGCCAGGTTACTTGAGGTATGCATCGATCAGTATGCAGAAAACGCATAGGAGCCCGGCTGTCTCAATAAGGTGCCTCGTTAGATAGCATTCAAAACCAGTAAAACTTTATAAACAAGAATTCGCAGCAATCTTGTGGCTTCCAAGCTATTGGTTAACATATTATCTTGAGCCTTCACTCGTATAGGTTACATCTATAGAATAAACTATTGCATTAATTAAACGACTCGTGAATTGGAACTTTATGCCGCGGGAATAAGAATAATCTTCAACGCAAATGTAAATTTTGTGGTTAAATGCGATCTTCTCTGAAACTGGTATGTAATTCCACACACGCGCGCAATCGCTTGTATCGGTCGCATATAGAATACAATATCGTAGGGTTAAAGTCCCTTTAAGGTGTGCATTAAGATTATTTTGCCTATTTTAAGATCAAGCCTTATTTACCCAACTACATTTCAAGTATGTAATATTTTTTTTCATTTCAATCGTTTTTTAGTAGTCTAAATATCCATAAAAAATATTTTTCATATTTTATTATATAATAATTGATACGACGCAACGGAGTCGATACAATTACGAGTTGCCATTTTTCTCCAAAACACTTTTTCAGTTATGGATTCGGTTCAATCTTCAAGCGCGGTTCTTCTTCGGTTTAAGTGCACAATGTGTTTTATAAAATAATCATACTTTTAAAAAAAAAAGAGCAAAATACAAAATGGTCATAAAACCCAAGACGGTTAAAAAGTAATTGAAGAAAGGAAAGTTATTTGAAAACGCTCAATAAAAAAATAAATAAATGTAACGCGGTTTAGTAAACGCAAAAAGATTAGGTAATAAGTACAATAACAATAGAGTATCAAGTGGTATTACTTTCATAGTATTTCCCTACTTACATCATAGACGTACCTATTTGCTTCTCGATGAAATTATTCACGTTATTATAAAACTAGAAAACAAGTTTATTTAATGGCAACCCCTGACGGATATTCTCGGGTTATTTAGTAAGTTTTTAGTTGAGTGTTATAGCCACATTTACAATAGATAGGCAAATAGAAATATGTAGAACCAAATAGATAGGCAAATAGAGAAATTCCATAAAACTGATACTCTAATCCTCTTTGTGTTTGTTTACATTTAAATATGTAATGACCGGTTCCTTAACCGTTGGTTCTTTCATTATAAAGCCACAAGCTAAAAGTTTAATAAAATTCTTAGCCGACCCGTGTTATGACACTTCCAATACTATACTTTAGAGACAAACTTTATCTTCATAAAACTATGTGAAACAAATTATTATGAACCATTGAAAAAAGGAAGTAAAGTACATTTTGGTGCCTCATATTTTATTTCGGATCAGAACTTTCAAAGACTCACCAAACAAATATACATACATAACTGCAATAATAAAATTAGTATTAATCCTAGTACAGTTTTATAATATTCTGTGGCATTGATAAATAAATTACATAACATACATAATCGCATTTGCAAGTCACAATTCCAAGTCAGAGTTCTAGAGGAGTAACATTTGACAAGCCGTTATCAAGCGGATCGTCTTAGTTCCCATGCTCTCACTTTGTTTTTCATCGGTTTTCAATCCGATTGTGTGAAATAATTATATGCGAAGGTTCCGTTCGCGTTGTGATGAACATACGAACGTGCCATGCATTGCCTTTTTGTTTATAAAACTGTATCTAATAAAATGCTATTGACTGAGAAGTTATGACGATTAACATGTGTCGCGTAACTTGTAACTGTTTCAGAGAATTTATTTTATATCAGTGTTGTATCATTTATTTGAATTTTTAATTCGACTTATATATCCAAATACGGATTTCCTTTTGTGGATTATACCTATTGCTTCGATATGGCCATATGTCCAAATCTTACACACACACACTTAAATTACCCGTGAGGAAAATAAGTCCTTACAATATAGAGAACATTCCTGGATTTAAAGTAAAAAACAATGTGATTTTACTCCCCAATATATAAAACAAATGTAACCATCTACTTATCCTTCGGGGAAACGAGGCTGTTCACAGCATATTCAATGAGAAATAATATTACCAATAAAATATTGTAAAAAAATAAGGGTATATAAAGTTATATAATTAACACATAGACAACAAACAGTAATATCACTTTGCATTGGAGTTTCATCAATTATTATTGTTTCGGAAAAGTAAGACCCGTGAAGTGTTAATTTAACGGGTCGCAAGTCTTAAATTCGGTAACAAAGACGTGTCGAACTGTTACGAAAGGACCGGCTTGTGTCAGTGAAAGTATACCTATAACTTGTATACTTCGACCTCTGACGAAGCATAGACAAATCGCAACAAAATATCACTAACAATTCGTTTTATTATTATTATATCGAAACCGCAGAGATTCACGGATATTACTTATACGTATCTGATATGGCATAGGTTGCGTATCACGAAGCATAAATCAGTTCAATGAAATGTAGAGTTGAATTAATCTCTTGGAATTAATACATTATTACTTACATTTGGCACAGTAGGTTTCCTTCATATTTCGCCAATAGTGTCTGTGGTTTGATATAATGTAGACATATTTAATATTAACCGTGATCATACTTTGTGCTTAACGTAGATCAATCATTTAACCACAGGTAGCGTTATTAATTTATAATACATAGGATTTTCTACCGAGCTATAACCGTCGTACATCAGGCCATCCTTCACACATTCAACTGGACCTACATATAACAAATTCTTGGACTTATTACTATCGTATTATCACTGGCCAACTAGTTCCCTAGTTCGAGGAACGTAGTTTTAGCCAAGTACGGAGCTGATACCGTTCATGTTAACTTCAGTTTTTGTACAAACTAACGGGATGTAAGCCTCATATACCGTATGTAATTGCAATAAATTGAAGCGGCTAATACCGAGTTGTTATCGATAAAAAGCAGTTTATTTATATTAAATATCTAACGTTTTCTCTATAACAGCGTTTCATCTAAATGGTTGTAACCGTTTAGCTCAAATGCCCATATCCATTAACTGAAGTGCATATCTCTTAACTTGAACATCTTTTATTTATAAGGTATAAAGCTTTCTCAACTACGAGTTAACTAAAGAATTCATTATAATATTATATTCGCGATTTGTTTATTTAGTTAATTAATCAAAATTTATTGTGAAAAATATTTGCTTCATTCACGCTTTTATCCTAATTGCTAATATTAGGTCTAGGACATAATAAGAGATTAAAAAAATGTACATTCTTTTAAAATAGGAATGCCTTATAATATTTTTTTCTATATACCTACATCTACTAGAAATCAACATATTTCTACACTTGAAAAGCTATTTGCATACAACAAAAATTTGGAAAATCTGTCTGAATCTTAAACTCTTCGAACAATTGTCTTATATTGTAACACAATTTACTCATAATAACAAATAGGACACATGTAGGTGACGTAATACAGCAAGATACCACTCTTGAATACCATGTGGCATAGCCATCATAATTCTGTTTACATTCGGAGTATCTCTAGAATACCAAACGTGACTTTTGATATTTAATACATTAACTATGTTATTCTGCGCAAATATCGCTTTGTTCTCTGTTATCCTTCTATTTTGTAGTAGTTTAAATCTTTTGTTATCAATTCCTTGTATAATGTACAGGTGTATACAAATATTTTTTATATAGGTTCATTTTATACAAACATAATGTATGATATTGACAATGATGATATTTAATTTGATTCTTGTTTGTTGTACTCGCTCTAATAAACTCGAGTGGTATAAAATAAAATAAAGGTATCAAGTAAATAAAGCTATGACAATCACAATAACAATTATTCAACGACTTTTGACATTTAAGTCTAAGTCGCTTAAGTACTATAAAAAATAATCTAGCGAAAAATGTATAACCATAAATTCTTTGGGCGAACACAAGCGAATACGAAGATATTCAAAAATCTACGATCGTATCTAAAGCATGTGATAAATGGTACTTATAAACGACAGCAATATATAACTTACCTTGAATTCGTTGGTGTCAGTATTCATAGTATTCATATGCCAAACGCGTTTAGGTAAATAGAGGCCAAGCAGCGTCGAATGCGAGACGATTTTCAAAACATACACTCATTGTTACAATCGACTTACACTGTACAAACGTATCAACATCCACGAAGTAGCTGCGGCGGTGTCATTTTATTGGAATACAAGAATTGTGAATGAGAATGATCGTTGGTTTCGACTTTCACGTTTAAAATGTATAGATACGTCACTCTTTTGTTATTTTCAAGATAACTTTTTGTAAATCACAACGACGAGTTTTTTTCTGTAGATTAAATCAATGAGGCAAAACCATATTGTATAAGAATAGCATTGTATTATGTAAACGATCAAATCTTTCAAAGTTATATATTTTATTTTGGTCTGATTGACTTAAGAAAGTAGGCATTAGGGGAATGTGCAGTCTAAAAGTAAACGTTAATAAGATAATTGCTGCCGAATTCTCACGGAAAATATCATCGTGTCAACCTTATAAATAACGAACAAAAAATCAATCTTGCATCTCAGTCCCTCTCATCTCCGACTGACATAAGCCTCATTCTCAACCGTTACAAATGAAAGAATGCATATAAAAAAGCAACGATAGACTCCCTTTTTGTGGGACTTGGCCCCGAGATGGTCATGATAGAATAAACGGGTAGGTACAGTGAAATTCTGAACATCTTTAAAAATACACTAGCTATAAAGATTATTTATGAGAATATATAACAAAATAACGGCTGACAAACAGAGGAACAATATTATTGTTTAAACTAGAGCCTTATCATTTTATAGCTGAGCATTGTTTTTATTTCCCATCACGTACCGAAGAATGCAATATGATACATATAATATCAGAATAGGAATCAGATTCAGAAGCGTTTTTAATTCTTGTTACTGGTAAGTGGAATGTAACACTGAAATACGATTACACGAAACTTGATAGAATAATTAATTCATGCATTTAATAAGCAGCGCCAACGGCTTAGCGTCTAAATTTTAAACAATGCATGAAACAATTAAAGAGCTAGAAAATAACAATAAAAAAATATACATTTTATGATAAATAAAAACTTTTGTTAGGTTACGTGAAAACTGCTTTGGTAACATAGGGTCTTTTTATTGTCACAGAATTACACTAAATCCAGCTCAAGTATTATTTAATTTACTAATTAATTCATCCAAAATTATTGTAAAAATATAAAATTGATGTTAACTAGTCAGAGAACAAAAAATTCATAAAACTGACTTATAACATAAAGTCATATAAATACAATCGAAGTCTTGTTTTAAAAGGACTAGTTAACGGTCTGTACCTTGTTTAAGTGGTGCAGATGCTGCAAAGCAAGCGAGTTTCAATATAAAAAGAAGTATATTATAATATGTGGTATAATACTGACAATTTTTATTTTTTAAACTTGTTTATGAACCAAAAAGGAGGTATGTAGGTACTTTTAACCTCTTTTAAATTTATCATTAATTAATTATATATTCACGTTATAGGCGAACCAATTTAATGAACTCCACCTATTAAAAACACAGTGACACTATGTTATTTAGGAATAAAAATGTTATTTTTTGAACCAACGTTACATTTAGTATATGAATAAAAATATAATGTATTACTGTAATATTACAATTTTTTTTTAAACTACAATATCAAAAGCACAATACATGATTTTTTTTTTTTCAAAAATAAAAAAAAAGGTTTTTTCATCAAAATCGACAATGGTTATGGCTGTTTGCTTTGTTTTGAACAAGTTTATTTTAGTTAATTTGAATGTTTCGTTGTTAAACAGACAGATCGATGCACCAATTCGTTCAACAATTGGCTTTAGTATTAGTGTTCATGATAAAGTATAAAATACAGTCAAATACAAATACGAATCGAATAAAAGACAATAAATAATACACTACCATCACAGTTCATTGGATACTATTGTTATATTTATCATAAAGAGACCTAGTGTCTCTTTTGTGATATCTTAAACTATAAAAGATAAATAATTATGCAAATTTATGCGATACGCAAATAGAAGTGTACTAAATAAATGACTTAATTAAATATCATGACCAGAATAATTAATGAAATGAATAAAACAGATTTTTTTTTAACCAGCACTATTTAAACGTACATAAACAAAAGGCTTAGAAAATCCAATCTTTAGCTAAATTAAATCAGAATTGGTGCAATTTCGACAATATTATCTAGTTCGCAATTTTATATAAAATAACATTACAAAGAAAAGAAGGTTTAAAGTTCAAGGCCGTGGAAAAGTGAAATCATAATATTTGACCCGCAATCATGGTATGGTGGTCTAACCCACGCCACCTACGCCTCGTAACTCGTAACATCGTAGTGGAATACGTAAGGTGTATCGCCGTATTTGGAATATGACGACACAATTTGCATTCCACTGAATTACGTGGTCGATGACCATTAGGGCGTTCACTAAACGCTTTAGGTTATTAATAGTTTTTGACTGTGGCATCGTTTTTATTATCTCAGAATGTTTATTATAAACAGCTTTTTAAGGCTATTGATTTAGATTTTACATGTTATTACTTTATCTACACTTTTCTTTACGTAAGTATTTTATAATTTATTGAGTTTTATAGTACTCTTGTATGCAGCCAAGAGTAAGCTATAGATGTCACATAACGTTAAACATTTGGTTTTCAACATGCTGGTTCCTTCATGAAGAAACGCAATACAAGTCACATATAAATTGAAACATAGAATAAGTATGACATATTGACAATAGTGTATGAATCTTGATGATGCATACAACTTTATTTAAAAACTAAACTGCTCATCTTGGCACCGACCGGTTTATTTATTTCTTTTTAATTTCAAGTGTCTCAGACTCATTTTGTTAGTAACAATTAATTCTTAAAAACTATGCTAGTATATTATGTCTTAAATAAAATAATTGTGACTACTAGGTATGCTAGCCACTACTACAGTACTATAATAGTTTAGCCCGGGGTATAAAATGTTTCCTATATTAGTCAGGAATTTTTAATTGTGTGAAAATATTGAAAACATACATACAAAATCCTCTCGATACAAAAAAAAGTAAAGTGACAATTATAGAAATTGTATTAGCTCGCTTTGTTAAGGTATATTGATTATTCATAATTAATATGTTTTTTGTTTTCTTACAGGTAAGCTACTACAGCATTGATCGGTTTCTGACTATAATGAATGTGATCCCGATGAATTAATCTGATACGATATGTAAGTATTTCTTAGAAGGTACACAGCCTTACGGACGTAGTTAAATACTCATGTCCTTTTCTTCCTGCTGTATACCATTTCATCCCCGTATTGCTTGCTACTTAAAAATAACTTTTAATTTTTTACTGATAGAAGTATGAATCTACAATTAGTTTAGAATTCATTGTTAAACGTCACTTTTATCGTAAAATCTGTGCAAGTTTAGAATGATTTACCCACTTAGGAATGCACAAATGCAAAACGTCTTAAAATATGGCAAAGTATCGTTATTTGCAATACATGTATTTTTTCATTGATTTTTTTTAAAGTTAATATATTATTTTTGTTTTAAATGCTCTGAAATTGAATAGTGATATTAAATAGTGTGTGTACATGTGGGTGTGTGTGTTTGTTTACTTTTCTAATTTTATACACTTGCTGAAATTGTATCACTATCTGGTTGCTATTGAGCAATAAAGCCGCCATTTCCATCTTATGTGCTGTTTTTATTATTATTGCTGTGTGCAATCCAGGATATATACATAAATAAAATAAGCTATAACATTAATATCCTAGCTAAAAAGGAAATGCGCGGTTAAAATATTTCTAATTAACATATCTTACTACATGTGTACTTATTAGTTATAACTTACACCTTACAATTTTATTTTGTCAATCTAAAAAGTAAATAAAAGGAGAGCGTATAAGTATGAAGACTATTTACACAAGATTCTAAATGTTCTATTGTACTTTCTATAACACTCTAGTCTGTCCCTATATATGTTTAGATCTTTAAACCTTCTCATTAGATTTTGATGCAGACTTTTTTTGTGTATAGAGTGATTCAAGAAGAATTTGTATATAACATGCATAATTGTAACCGTACAAAGTCTGGGGCAAGTCGCCAGTATCAACATTCTAGAGAATATCTAAGTACTTACTATGAATTTATATCTGTATGAAAGAAATTCATAGTAGATACTACTAGAACTAGTACATACACAGATTATGATTATTGAGATATATTAATTTAAAAGAAATTCTAAACGAAACCGTCGCATAAAGTCACTTATGAAAATTAAGCCAAGTGGAATTTTAGGTCACTTTACACCGATGGCAGATGCTGCGCTCGTCGGGATGAAATTAAAAATCGAAAAAAAAATCCGCTTAACACATGTTACTAAGCTTTCTGAGAGGATATCCGAACTTTTTCCAACAACAGTTTTTATGCAAAGCAAAATTAAGAGTATTTTCGTCTAAGGTCCGCTGTTTAAATTTATAAGTATAGTAAGTAATATAGTTTAACGATAAACCTAGCAAAATGTAATTTAGTTTTTTATAGCATACAAATGCTTTGTAAATGAGAAATTTTTAAAGAACAGACAAAATTTGATCACGAGGCGGAATTTGAAACCTCGATATTTTGCCAAACCGTATCAAGTAAAATGTAATCACATGTGGACCTTGGTGCGATCTACTAGACCTTTCTTGTTATAAGGTTTTGATTATATTGAGATATAAAGAGTAAAAATAATTTTTTTATTCAAATTCTTGCATTGTTCCATGTTTATCAGTAATGCAATTTACATCTAGCATTCATAATGCTCTTATATTTTTCCATCTCCGTGTAAACCGCATTTCGCACTGCTCAAACAGGTTTTAGCGCAAATAAAACAAGTGTAGGTTATGTTCTTTTCATATAGTCCACGTGAGCAAGCGAAGTTTGTTCATTCATGTGCATGTCGATATTAAACTTAAAACCGGCTTTTAGCTTAATACAAAGTCATCAACATATGGAAGCCATGGTCAATATTATTTTATTCCTAACATTACCACAATTTGAGGCCATTTAGTAATTTCATATAGCATATTTTTCGCACGCATGTAAATTTTCGTTCCTTTATTTTGGATCTATCACCTGCGCTATATTTCTATTTCGCTGATAATTAATCAAACTAAAGAAAAATTACCGTCGAACGCCTTTAATCAACTGGATATATTTAATTTGATTGAAACTATATTTAACAGCTGTTAATTAATAAAAATAAAATCGACTAAGTTCGTGCCGACGCAGCAAGGGTTCCCTCCGTAGCATTACCTGTAAAAACGGCAATATAATCATATCTGTTGTATCGGAATCCCTCTTACAATGTTTGTTTTATTTATGTGAATATGTAATTTAATATTATGTGAATTTTTTAAACGTCTGATGGCGTTATCAATAGCGAAGAAAATAATCACGTTTATTGTCTATGAGCCCCATAACATATTTATTTCATTTTGTTGTTAGTACACATTTTTATGGCAAATGCAGTTCATCAACTATGAAACTTTAACAGTCTTATTATAATGGTTCATGATATCATCATTATCAGCCCATATATGTTCCCACTGCTGGGACACAGGCCTCCTATGAGGGTTCAGGCCATAATCCACCACGCTGGCCAAGTGCGGGTTGGCAGATGTCACATGCCGTCGAACTTTTGATTCTTGGACATGCCGGTTTCCTCACGATGTTTTCCTTCACCGTTTTAAGCAGTGGTGATGTTATTCACATATGCAGATAAATTGAAAAATCAATTTATTTCCTGCACGCTCCGCCCGGTCTCGAACCCCGACTTATCGATTTTGAAGTCAAGGTTCTCACCACTGAGCCACCACTGCTGCTTCATGATATACCTGGTGATAAACGGACACATTTGTTACTTAAATATAATGCCAATAATTACGTAGGTACATTTACTGCTGTGTTGATATACTATATCCTTTATTAATAGATTAACATTTAAACATGCAAATATTGTATTAAAGGCCTTGTTCGTAATACCATGTTGCAAAATTAAAACGGTGTTAATCTTGCATAAAATTACGATTATCTACTATATAAAAATAAGTCGGGTTTTCCTTCCTGACGCTATAACTCCAGAACGCACGAACCGATTTCCACGGTTTTGCATTCGTTGGAAAGGTCTTGGGCGTCGTGAGGTTTATAGCAAAGAAAATTCCGGAAAAATTTCAACAGAAAAGCGGGAAAAACGAAGCCATCTGGTGGCGAAACGGAGTTCGCGGGGTTTGCTAGTTAGATATAAATATCACGTGATATTGTAGAATTTAGACTTCATCTGTTAAGACAGTACTATTAAATATTCTTATGTATAGTGCAGTGGCATTCAGGTAGGTATATAGCCTGGCTTTCAATTCCAGAATAATCACTAAAAGTATATCATCGTTTTTTTCTGCCGGAACCACCTTTGTTCGTTCATACTTATTCATAGACGAAAGCTTGGATACTTTTTCGATGAAAAAGAACTGATACAGGTTAAACTGATAATTTGAATTAAGAAAACTAAACATATAGTGGCCTTAACAAGGACACATGTGCGAAAAACAATAATCATCACATTGTATAATTATAGACAAAATAACTAACAATAAAAAGCGTGAAACATGAGTGTGTCTTTAGAAAACATTTCTTCGCAACAAATACAGTTATAAGATCCGAACAATTGTTAAACGCTAGCACATATCCCCCAACGGCGCCCATCACGGAGAGGCCATAATTAAATAAAACACTCAAGATACGGGCATGAACGAACTGATTAACTGTTAAGTACCTACCACTCGAGGTACATAACCTAATGCAGCCGAATGTCTGGAGGTCATTGGATATGAAATCGGTATGGACAACGGCTAATAATGCATGTTTTTACTAAAAAAAACTCAGTTATTTAACGAGCTTTATGTGTTGAAAGCGTGCAAATTTGAACACGTAATGTTTTCCTTACCATTAAAATACAACCTTAAATTTAATGGGCCCCTATATTCATACTATTTATTTTTATCTCCGTAGTACTAATACAATATCACAAAAATAACAATTGCAACTATTCTTTTTCACAAAAAAAAAATGTACCAAAGCAATACCTACCTAGCTAAACACAAAAAATGTACATTTAATTTTCTTTTGCGAATAAAATTATATCTAAAATTAACCTAGATTAAATTTGCAACTCATGATGTAAATAACTCGATCGATAAATTTACAGGTACTTTCTTTTGTATTACAATACTTGAACAACAGATTACTAAGAAGTTACGAGGTAACTTAATGTAATTATAATGTATTGAATTCAAAAGCATATATTTCCAAGTGTTAAAAATTTAAATGATGCTCATTCTATCTGCAAACACAATAATTACTGTAATATGCAAACCTGCACACGCTGACTTGTCAAGTTTATAATGTCATGGAAATTAATATGATACCAAACATGATGAAGCGAATTGAGTGACGACTAGCCATTTATAAAAATATGTATATTTTTTTAGTTTAAATTACATTTCGTGTCAGCTTTGTTAAAGAAATTCCAATTAAATCGTAGATAGAAGTATCCCACGTCGCGGGGCAACGTCCGCGTGCGGCGTCGGAGCACAATTTCATGCCTCACTTGATAGATATTTGATTACTTACAGGCTACTCTTACACGGCCCTACCGCATCCAATCATTTCATACTACACTGTATGCACGCACGAAATATAATATTCCTGTTGGAACTTCATACATAATTTTATATACCTCCGACAGATATATTTTTATACGCTTAACATTAAAACATGTTTTCGGCAAATCATCATCATCATCGTCAATATGATATTACTTAAATAATATAATGAGTTTCACCTTTACCTATCTGATAAAAAAGTAATACATTAGGTAGCAAATTGAAACGGTTTCATGTATTTTATTGTAAATTAGAAAAAGGGAATGTATCAAACCGTTCCAGTAAACCTAAAATAATTTCTTAATTTTGTTGTACTTCAAAAAAATTAAAAACACACCAGGCATAGAAACAATATTATCTGTGACTCTATAATAATGACGCCATCTTGAGCAAAACTGAACGTCTCACCTAAATCTCATATAGTTTTTATATCTCAACACAGATGGCGCTTAAATTTATTTGCTCAAGCGCCATCTTTTGAAACAAGTCGCAAGTAAAAACTTGTGAAAGTCTCAACGTACAACGCCATCTATCTTAGTAATAGAGAATCACTACAGTCATTGGTATTTGTGTACTTAAAATAGTTCTAATATTCACCAAAGATGGCGTAAAATAATTGGTTAATAATGAAACTAAGGAATTTGTTTTATTGATCAGTTCTCTATGATATAAACAGATATGTGTATGTGTTATAATCTATTTTTATGATTCAATTATATATTAAAAAAAAAACGACATCAGTGTTTTTTTTTCACACTTTTTTTGTAAGTAGTCTATATTATCAAGTAGGCTAGTGGAATATTGAATTGCACATAATATAATTAATATTATGTACATACCATGTAGAAGATCACTCTTATGAAAACTTTTCTTTGCTATTTTAGAAAAAAATATTGAATTTGGCCGAGGTTGGCTTAGCACATCGACACAAGGACTATCACTTTAAATATACACATTTTAAATCTTAGATATTGATTTTAAGGGGTCCATACTTATTTACAGTGCAATACCTGTTTGTACTATAAAATATGTACGCAAAATACGTACGCAAAAATTATAGAATCTACCTACCTGCCTAAACTAGTAACACTAAATGAGGTTCATTGTTCTATATGACCTATGTAAATATTAACATACGTACATAACATTGTTTTTTTACATTCGTAGTAGTTAATGTTGCGTTATATATTGGTTTTAAACTGTGGCACAATATTTAAGGCAAATAGGTCTTAGAAATAATAAAAGAAGGGTATTGATATGTTATTTTTATCAATAAATGCGAAGTACAGCAAATTGACATATTAAGTTTTCTCAAATATGCCCAAGACAAGATACAGAAGTTCACCAAATAAGGATTATGCTGTCTCATCTAGTAGGTAGGCACAATGCGAAAGGAGGTAAGTAATCACGTCATCGAGCGCTAGCTGTCCTCATATGGTGCGATGTGATCTGCGGTCTGTCTGCTAGTTTAATAACAACGTTTTCGATACAAGTTCTGCCCAAAATACATAATTCACACACCTTTTGAGTTTAGGATAAATAGTAATTATACTAAGTAGTCTTACTACTTAAGCCTTTTTAAAATACAATATATTCTAAAGCTTTTGAATATGGAATATTCTAGTTTTATTCAACTGCCTAAGAAAAGTAAAACCAAGAAGAAGACGTATGGGGAATATAGCTTAAACTTTTTAGAAGAAACGACGCTAATGACCTATAAAATTCTACGCCGCATTCCGTTTGGCAGTTATCATTCGAACGTCTTCAATTAATTTTCTAATCCCAAAGAGGGCGTTCACACGTTGTAAGAAACATATCGAGAAAAATAAGGAAGGCAAAGACGCATGTAACCTACGTTGTTACGTATAGTCCAATGCGCAGCCTCCGGAGTAGAGGTGGCAACATTGGAATGCCATAACTCAGACGTACCACTTTAACGGTACGTGTGAGAGAGACGGTACTATATAAGTGAAAGAGAGATTAGAACGACATGGTTGAACGACCGATCAAATAAGTTTTGTACGGGGCTATCGTATACCACGTAGGTTTTATTTCTTCTAAACGTGTCGAGGGCGCCTGCGCTGCGCTATAACCCGATTTCCAAGATGGCGGATGTAGTTTTCCTGGCAGTCTAGTTGGCGCGAAATTTCCAGTCGGTTATTTAATTTGCAACCGCTTAATTGTAATCAATATGAACACTTTAGATTGGTACCATATGTATGTAGGTGGATGTAATAAAACATACTAAATATGGTTACATACAATAACATAATAATTTATTTCATTTTACAAACATGTTTATTCTTATAGTTAAGTAATATCCTGCTGCCCTTTTTTAAGATGTGGATTTTAAATATTATAATTCGTAAAGCTTTACGTCGTCAATAATATCTAACATTTAATAGTAAAATAACATTAAAGATCTTATAAATCATTAACGAGCCTTGATTTGGTTCCAAGAAAAAATTAATATAGCTAGTAATATATAAATAGCAATTAAATAACACAAATTAATTAATTAGCAAGGTATATTATACGTACGACGTAGTATACTTATTACTTAATATGTGCTGGAAGGACAATAACAACTTAGGTATATTTAAGATGGAATATTTGTTTTTTTTTTACGAGTCAGTATTATACGAAGTAGCTCTTACATTATATTATCTTCATTTGTAGTAAGTATGTTAAGCTGTTTTTTACATTATAATAAATTAATTAGTGTGATAAGGATGGCAGTGTAGGAAGGGATTTGTAACGTCCCTGTTTCTCGATCATCGAATGACCTTCATCGAGGGCCGGCATAAAATGAGTTATAATATATTAAAATGAAAAAAGAGAGAATCGTGCGTGAGTTCGACCCGTGTTTGGCCCTTACCAATTTGTAGCTGCGCGGTGGCCATAAAAATAAAAAGCGTTCGACACACATTATTGTTTAATAGCTTTTGATTGTGGCTTGGCGCAGTAAAAACGTGTCAGTACTTCTTTTTCCTTTTTGTTCTATGACTTGCAGCTAAGTGCTGATGCGGAGAAAAAGCAATTGATGATTTACATGGAGGCTCTTGCCTTTAAAGCAATTTGTGTTTTCTTAAATTTCAATTTGTCTTATTGATAATTAAATGTCTTTTTTAACCGAAAACAAATTAAATAGTGTATGATATTACAATAATAAATACCCTTCATAGATTCAAACATTTACTTAAACGTTTTAATGCCGTTTTTGTATTTTATATAACATTTAAAGTAATTTATTTATGATTGCAATAAACTTAATGCCTTTATTTTTGCAGCAGTCTCATGCAGTAGATTTTATAGGCGTTATAAAAGTTTTTTAAATACAATCAATTTAAAGTAATTGATGTGTCTATGAGATTTTTTTCCGCCTCGAATAACCTATATTATAAATATAGTGTTGATATAATACAAAAGTTGATTATAAAAAAAACATAGTCACAATAAAAAAGCATTCATAAAAACTGGCCTTATCACCAAAGGTATTCATCTTACTAGCCAAGTATTGGATTACCAGGTTATTTCTGGCCCATGTTGATTTTCAACTCGGCATTGAAGTAACCCGTTGGGTGCTCGTGCCCCAGCTAACTAAGCCGGCACGCTCGCGTCAAATAACTATGGAATTTCACTGGTACACGAGAAGCATGGATACGCCCATGTATTTAGTACAAGATGCCTAATTGAAGGTGCATAATGAGCCACCTTCACACTCTACACCGCCGTTAAATGGTCGTGGATTCGACGTCGAATATTATTGTATTTATTTTTTTATACTGTGTTATATAATCGTATGGAATCGCTATAAAAAAGACATTGTATGAAACCAATGTAATATTGCACCTAACAACAATGTTATATTTATAATGGCGAGATGGTGTTTCGCTCGGAGCGGCGTGAGGTCCAAAAACAGGCATGCTTTGAGCAAACGAGATGATATGATAGGGTGAGCACGACAGCCACGAGCACACTATCTACTATCTGACGTCGGAACGCAAGCTCGTTTCAATACTTCTATTTTTTTATTATGAAGAGCCACAGAGCTCATGCCGACTTGTAATAACTATCGCAGACCTTTCAGATTGAGAAAGAGATAGAAATCAATTTTTTATAACGTAATACAAACATTGTACGACACTTCTTTACGAGTAGATGGTATATGAACGTTCAATGTAATCTTTTTCAATTAACATCACGTTATTATAATAAGCATTATATTAGAGAAGGTGTCAATTTAGCCTTAAGTATTGTCCTTAATTATAAAGTCTGTCTCGTGCTGGAATTTTTATTAAATTTTATAATACTAATAAATTATTTACTGTGTATAGATGTAATTAAGTGGAAAAATATATGATTTGGTATAGAAATTCGTAATTGGGTTTACGTACAGGTATATGTTACGTAGGTATTATAATTCCCACCTATCCTAAGGTTGCTCTGGCTCACTGGACGGCCGTGAACTTCCTGTGTTTTATTACACATGGCTACGTGCCTAGTACCTACTTATTATAAAAGGCACGAGGCGTACTACTTCTACATTTAATGGAAACAAATCACCTATAGACGTTTTTATACCTTACTAGCAATAAAATATTATTAATGATAAATTATATAAAAAATATCGATAGGATATATAAAATGAAAAGTGAGTACACTAAATAACAATTCAATGAAGTAAATTTTATTATTACAGCGTTAAAATACAACAGTCCACTGCGCAAATGAATATTTTCAATTTCGACTAAATTTTATGTAAATCAAGTGTTCATGAAATCGTGTCTTCCGCGTATTGAATATTTTTATCTGAACACAAATATTCAGGTATCACTTAGCCTATGCAAATATGCATGGCTTCGAATACATCAGTCTTGTAACGTACTGATAGCAATAATTTCTTAATAATATAAATTTTCGGGTCGTTTAAAAAGAGAAAAATGATAATTTCATAAAGTTTTCTTTTGCTATAAACTAGTTGAATGGTGTCCACTTTGTTGGGCATATAACAGTATGTTACTTCACATTAAAATAAACCTATTATTATTAATAATAAAAATACGTGCATTTGTGTTCGCACACATACTCGTGTACATGTATTGTTGTATAAATCTTTTGTACAGTCAGTTAGACGCCGTGGAGATTGGCTACAGTTTTCGAGATTCAGTCAGAGAATTGCAGATAAACCTCGCGAGCTTTAATTAACTACATGTAGAAAAAGTCCGTTTTGATTTTTTTTATTATAAATAAACTAAATGAACATCGATATTTAGTTCATATTACTAGTGTGTATTTTAAATATATTTATAGAAATTCAAAGATATGTGGGAATTTTCGGTTTCGGTGTTCACAATTTCTAAACTACAGCACGAATTAATTTACTACTTACGAACTTTTAGATGTTTTATTCCCAACAAACACTATACAATTAATTAAATCACCATTCGCGATACTGAGTTACGACTATCAAACGCACTTTCAGACTCAAACTCAAACCTTGTTTAACTAAGTTTCACATGAATCCGTTATGTAGTTAACCACAAAAAAAAAACAGGCATAATATTAAAACCTAAAGCTTAGGGGAGTTATTATTATATACAAACATACCTTTTCAATAATGACATTAATTTATTAATCATACATCATCTTGACAGAAGATTTAAATCAATACCTTATCAATGTTTTAATATCTCTTTCGCGTCACTGGAACGCTTTCCCGCAAACGTAAACGTGATAATCAAACGGTTAAAATGTATTTATATATCAGGCTATTTCTTGTGTATTCTCAGATAAAACTTGTGGTTATGCTGGTATCGATCGATATTAAATTTAATCACGTACGTACGTAGGCATGCATCTATTCGATATCATTGAGTAAATATTGCTTCCGTCCTCAAAATAATATGACGACATGAAAACTACGCAGAAAATAATGAAACCCTAGAAAACACATGCAATATAAGTAAAAAAATGTTGTGAGAAGATTATTTGAAAAATTTATATAATATCTATATCATGCAATTAATCAAAAAAGCATTTTTACAAGAAGCAAGCATATAATAAATACGAAATATAATAGCAACAACGCAAATACTACATATTATAATCCATTTAACAAATAAGGGATAAAGTTCGGGTCAAAAGCCTTTCCTTACGTAATTTCAAACTGGTTGTACGTTGTTACATTGCCTTGTTCTAAGAAAACTCTCCACATGAAATTACTATGAATTAAAAAACATTATTTCTATTAACGCTCTTAACAGAGACCAGTTTAACAAACGCATTCACATGGACTCAGTTCATGGAATACAATATGACTTAAATGAAAACAAGAATTCTTTTATTCCAGCGTATATTATACTAATCTCATTAAAACATTAGCGTACAGATTAGAAGCATTGCGATAGCTAACTTAAAATAGTTCGTAATGCATTAATCTCTTGCGTTAATCTGTTAAACATTAACACAGATATATATGCATAAAAGCCATACATCAAATTGCATATAACATTAAATTTTACTAGCCTACACTGTCATGTGGCATTAGAGGCTTACTAAGTGGCCTTCAATAGGGCTTAGGTATAGCGGACACTATTTAGGCATTAAATCTAAAGTAAATGTGTCTAGGTATATGACAGAACGGGTAGGTAATAATTACGTAAAACATTCCTAGGTACGATACGCACGAAGACTATTACACATAAATTGGTACACACACAGATTAGTGAGACTGGTTCCACTCTTTAGCAAGTCATGACCACAAAGACCGAATTTGAAACGATGTCTCGCTCTTTTTGTCCGTTTACGGCAATTATTATTATTATATATAACACACAATTCATTTTGAATTAAGTTCGTTACGTGTTTTTTTACTTTAAAAGGTCATGCCATCGCGTACGTAGAAAATCTGTTTAAAGCTATAGTTTTACGAGAGAACATAAATGGTCTAACGTAAGAGACATTAACGTTTCTATTGTTGTTACCCCAAGAAATTTTTTACTTTTATTACAGCTTGTACTTTTTATTGGACCGGGTTATAAGTATATACTTACTTACTGACTAGAGTAGTGCAAAACCCAAAGTGAGTCTGGCCTCCAACAATAAGCGCATCCCTTTGAATGTATACATTTATAATCGTTTGATACATACTTCTATGTAAACAAACTTATAAATTTTCCACGTATAAGTACTACCTACCATATATGAACAATATGAAAATATCTAGAAGGATCCATATGAGTTGCAGTATATTTAATTCCTGGGTCAAGGCAATACGGTTCAGACCGAAGTCGCTAAATATAACCACTACCTACGCAGGTGAAACTCGAAAACATTGTCAGTTTAGCCTGAAGGTGCAAGGTTTACTTTTCGAATATTGTATAACACTACTGAAATAAAATTAAATACATTGATATTATTAAGTTAATTTGATGTTTTGATTTGTAATCTTGCAGGAAAGTAATTTCTGTATGTGTTTTTAATTATGTGGTCATATTATCTGCTTACAAACCTTGTTATCAGTGTCAACGACTTTGTGTAATCTTCATTTATCGTGGAGCTAAGTAGAAGTGCTTTCAAAGTACTATTATATTTTAGGTCAAATAGTTACACATTACGAATAAAAAAAACTTAATTTGCCTTATTTTCAAAATATTATCTCAATAAAGTATCGATGTATTTGTAATTTGTAAGATTTACTTAGAATCATATTTTAAATGAATCTTTATTTAACACATTGAGACATATATAGGCTATAAGTTTTCTTCGTTATATCCACAGATTCATAATGCTACAAACGGCTATTTACTATCGTCTATCTGACTGTGAGGGACCAGAATTCTAAGAAAACAGCTCCTGCTCGGAGGCTGCGCTTGTGAGAGATAAAGACAGAAGTATAAAATACTATAACAACGAGCAAGACAAAAAATAAAGTGGATTACCTTCACGAACCTAGTCTTGTTATTTAAAAATGTGCACGTATATTTAATACATTATTGGCACATATAAAACAAACATATTCTGATTTATTTTACTGATTACATACAATTTGAAAAATGACATAATAAAAATAAATTTATATATAGCTTATATAATGTATTATAATTTCTTCATTTGTGATAAAAATCAGATCGTAAAAATCTTGTAAATAATCACCCAGCTCAACATTTTTTGTATTATATCCAACATATGAATATAATGTGTAATTAAATTTTTTAATCTACGTTTCGTTACCTCATAGGAACATATTATAAGAAGTAGCAAAACAAAATGGTGTTCTAATTATGTCATTTTATACTTTATCCCTCTTATCATATATAAGCTATGTTGATGGGAGCCTTTTTGAAACAACACTTCTTAATTTCGACGGTGACGTCAGCTTTCTTCCCACTCTGCATCCGACCGCACACTTGCATACGTTGACAATGGACTGAATTTAAAGGTGTAAATAGAAAGTGAACCTATTTCGTAATATAATTAAGTCTAAAATTCAACTATGAGTCCCGGCAGGCTCTTCGAATTTCTAACACAAAGCCGCACCAAGCCGAGGCACGCGCCGATTGCGACATCGCGTTACTGACGTCGTAGGTCCATTTTCAAAACGGTACATTAAGTTGTGATATGGTAAACTAGCCTCTAACACCTTGGTATAGCGTTGAAATGTGATAGCGTGGCATCTTAAAATGAGGATCCCCGGTGTCTACAGATACCATCCTACATGCTATTAAGCAATTGCTTATTAATACACCTTAGTATAAAAGTCTTAGAGTAACAGTGGAGATGTAGAGATGTTTGTGATTTATCCCTGGTATAGGTACACATTATGGCATTGCAAATAAAGTTGTAGGTGTATTTATCCATTAGATAAAGACTTTTGACTGAAGCGGGGGCGATACAGAAACAACTAATGGAGTATTAGGAATTATACGAGTGTATATAATATCACATCCACCACTGCTTTCACATAAGGTTTCTATAAATATTGACTTTTATTTGGTCTCTACGTTAAATCCATGTATGTTAATAATATAAAACTTTATAACAAAAAATATAAAGCTTACGAAAATATCTATATATAACTATTCAATAAAAAAATAGTGAAATCGGGTATTTAAAAGTTATCAGTGGCCATACATAGAAGAAATATTATACGTTGAGTTAGAATCTCCGCCGTTTTACGTCGGTCAAGATACAGATATATACGCCACAATATGCCACGCGCCTTCACCACACGGTACTCCTAAATAGAAAATAAATGAAATTAAAATCTGTTTGCCTATAACTACAAATCGATATTTAAAGCTGTTTTACTTATCAATAATGACTTATTCAAAGGTTTCCAGTAGTTACTTTGAATACCATTGCGTAGATTGAATAAATTTTTTTTGTTGTCAACGATTTACAAAGTGCATCATTTGATCACTATAAAAGCGCCTACACGCTGTTTAATAGCCTGCGACATTCAAACGATAGTATGCGAGGGTTTTGTTTATTCTTTCCTCATATCTGTATACCTCCCGAGACGTATGCTGAGAATTGATGACGGACAATATTCCTGTATTATTAGAAAATAAGAGAAATTTAGACTTGATGAGTGTATACTTAAGAGCGTGTTTTGTCTAATTGCATATGAGGTGATATTCTTCGTTTAAGTCCAGGAGTAAGAAATATTTCTATATATTATCATTTTATCAAAACGTTTTTTTATAGGACAAAAAGTTATGGAGCAACATAAAGTGTAATCGAAAGCAAATAATTCTTATCCCACGTTATTCTACTTTGCGTACCGACTTCATAAACATTTTCGGTGGTTGGTTACAAAGGAATCCTTGTTCCCCGTTATCCTTGAGAACATTTATCACAATAAACCTTGTAATATTGCAAACAAACTCGAACCAAAATGGGACACGGGAAATATTAAGGTCATATAACACAGTTATGTTGCTACGGAGTATGTTATATTTATAACCAATGTTTGTCATACACAAACATTGCTATTGAAACTTCAAATTTACAAGGCGTTTTACCAAAAATATAGTTTATTGTGTGAATCGGTCTTATGTTATAGTAATATATCTAAAATTTTAGAACCTGATGTCTAGGTTAGGTGGTTTAAACAAATTGATGAAAAACGCTACATCCTTCAAAGCTTGAAATCTTGGTACATGATGCACGTTAACCTAAAAAGATATATCAATAGAGAAACTTAGAGAGATTAATGTAGTTGACTGTTACGTCAGGGTCGGATTGGCACTTTAGCTGGGTCGACATTATTTTACAAAGCCTCACGTAGGTTCCACCTACACTTGACGTTGGAAAAAAATACGTGGGCTAAATCGTTAATATCTCTGCACAACTTTAGATTTGACATTGCCGTGACTAGCAAACGTACAGCGGCCCGCGATTCGATGTGCATGTTACAAGTTTGTTGTTTAAGCTTTTTATTAAACCCACGCAACCTCTTCGGAGATTTTTATTTCGCAATTAATCCAAGGAGACTTGCTTTCGTCTGTTATAATTATACATATGAATATATATAGTGTAGCTAAGTAGATTCAAAAACTAAATAAAGTCTGATTTATAGTTTCAATTCGCTACACGGAATAAATTTTACAATATTTCGTGATACAGATTTAGCGCGTGTGTTGCCATACTAAACTATAAAAACATGTTGAGATAAATGTTATACAAAATTCTTGTTGCAATTTCATAGCCAATAGTGTCTCAATACAATTTCACTGTGTAAGGCTAAATATGTAACGTTAATAATATATTTTGCATATTGCGAATGCAGTTTAAAATCGTTTACGAAAGATGTGACGGTGCACACAAGAGCCGAAAGTGTAAAACATGGTGTAAGACCCGCCTCTCCGCGACGAATTACGGGGAATTTTAACGACTCGTCAGACAAGTTTTGTAACTTAAATGCGTGTGCCCAAAGGCCTAAATGATCTCTCCACTTCGTCTCAGATATGAGAATCGATTGTTAATTGCCAGATTTCTACGGGGTATTACAACGTTGAAATGCTTTGAAAATGTAACAGTAATGTATTTGGGTGTATTTGTAACGTTTAATACTATTAAAGATCCTAACGTTTATTCGTCTTCATATAGATTCGTATGTACCTAAACCTACGTGACAGTGACATTGTTACTGAAAAAAGCAAATACTGAAACGTCAATATCTTTAAATATGTTTTTCTTACTCTACGATGTACTTATATACCTTTGTGTAATTAAAAAAGAGGTCACGTGCGACGCGCTCTCTAACATTGTACTGTGTAAGAAAATGTAAAAAATTGATGATTCAATTGTTAAGTATTATGAAATAAATTTTCAGTAATTCTGGGATCAAAATGTAATTTAAATTAAAGTAATGTTCTAGCGAATGTACTAGGTACACAATATATTTATCTATACATACCTTCTAGTGATTATGATGATTCGTTTAGCAATATTTTAACGTGGGTTATATTTGAATAATCTTACTCAATACAACATCTAATACCCAGTTAATATACACCCACTGATTGCCAAATCTCGGAATATACAGAATCTCAAGTAAATAATATTAATAAAGCTGAACCCGACGTGGCATTTGTAATGAGAGTAAAACACATAAAAACAACTTGAACAATTCTCTTCTTATATGAAAACTGTATGGTCGTAATATCAAATATGTGTATTTAAACACATACTTGCTACTATATATTTTAGAGTACTTGGCTGTTGAAAGTAAAACTATGGCATAGTTCAGATCTAGTCAACAATATAACTGAACAAAAAATACGCTACGACTTGAGAACCTCCTACGTTTTTTGGAACGTAAAACATAAATTGAAGTAGAAAATAAATTGAACATTTCATACATTTATATTAACTATTTTCTTTTCCCCACCATGACCGTAATTATAAATATATATAACTTTTTAAAAGCTCAGCAAATAAACCTCTACATAATTATTTAAAAATATCTCCGTTAATCAATTGAACTGGTAACAATATATATAAATCAATAAACATTATTTATATTGTATGTTACATTAGAACAAAGATATGATTAGCAGAACAAAAAAATAATCACACTAAGACGGTTAGTGGAATTTCTTGAACTGTATAAATATATAAAGTATCTCCTAGCTCTTATTTTTGTTATTTAAGACCGTCACATCTTTTATAGTTTGTCAAATACAACGCGTTCTTAGTTTTCACTAACCTGATGGCTGATGCCGCGCTATGATGCCAAATTTTTACATGCTACAAGTTGCCTGCACTCCGGCGTGTTAAGGCGGCATTAGGTTAGCGCTCTGACGCGCGTTGCAACAGCGCTCTATCTTCCAAAGACATTTATCACATTAAAGTGACGCTAAATCAATGCATTTTTAAATTCTGGTTAGTGAAATTCTGATATTTTTATGGATCTACCACTTACTTTATCTCATCATCAATAACCCCTTACAAGTCATCGAGTCTAATGTTTCGAGTTTTTGATTAGAATCATATGACATTTGTAATTTAAATTTTACTTAAATTTATGTGAATTCGCATTATACATTAAATGCTTTTTCTTACTAATTGCATAAATTAAAAATCCATTCGACACTATATTGATTTCTGTTGTTATCTATACCTACATATAATAAAATGGTAACCATAGGTACTATTACTATATATGCAATATTAATGTTATATAGACTACAAAACAATGTTTAGTAATTCGCAGGCTAAGTTTTAATTAAAAAATATTAATAAAGGGTTAAAAAATTAAACTTTCAAATGTTTAATTAAACAAGGTGTAACTGGATAGGTATTTAAAATGAAATAGATGTTCTAAGTAGATTTTTGTGCTAAAATAGACAGTTAACAAGTTATACGTATGTTGACTCGTCGATAATATCATATTGCCTCTACCTAAACAAATCATTAAATTCAAAATTTTGTAGTGCGAACGAATCCGCGGGTGGAAATAAAGTTTAGAATAAATCCTCATCTACATCATAAAACATACATACTAATGTTCCAACAGAATCAGATATCCCATTTAATTTATATTGTTGTTAATAATACATAAGTAGGTATCAAATTTTAGCGATAAAACCGCCATTTTTACATGTTTATTTTATATTCTTTCTGTATTTCTCTATCTACCGAGTCCGCAATAAAGTAAAAATGTTAAATAAATATCTATCGATTTTCTTCATTTCTTTAAGAATCGGAATGACAATATCGATCTATGTCGATGGCATTTTTATAATATACCATTTTTTATTTTAATATATGTATAAGTATAATTTTATTATCTGTTGTACAGACAAGGCTATTGAAGTAGGTAGGTGCTAAGTATGAAACGTTAGGCTAGGCAGACGAGGTACTCACAAGCATTCAGTAAAATTATTATCTTATAAATATTAAAATAAGAACGTGGAAATTCCTTCGTTCCACTCATTTTTTACAAGTTGTTATTTATATGAATGAATGAGTGCTGGTAATGACGCCGATAATAAAAATCTTGGCATTATTACGTACCTTTGTCCGAGGTACTTAATGATATAATATATGAGTGCACGCTAACGGAAATCCTCTGACCTCTATTTACTTATGACATTTTTAACATAATTCCTAACTGACGAACATCATTAGCTGATTTTTCGAGCGCAACGCGATAATCATTAGAACTAGCACTATGTGGAGGCGTTCATCAAATAGTTCATTAAAAAAGGACAATAATATAGTACATATATCTATAAGATACACAAAAAAGAAAAAATACGGAACATAATTAAACAAAACCATAACCAACAAATATATTATTGCACAAATGGTGCAACCTACGTCGAAATAAAAATTCATTCTCATAATATTTTAAATACGCATAATAAATTAAATATTTTATGGAAACTTTTATGTTTTACAAGGTATCCAGATGAATTCAAATCGTTACAATATAACAAATCGTAAATCGAATATAGATTCTAGAATAATGTAACAGTTATCCAAGCACCATTGTAAATTTAATGATTAATACCCGTTTCAGGTAGAGATTTAATGTTAATTAAATATCATGTTAAGCTAGAAGCGGAGGACAAAATACATGTGTAGTAAGAAATAAAACGAATACAAGCATGCGGCATGTGTAAGTGTTTTGGATACACTAATAGCCCCTAATGTCCCAATCCCGACTTTTAGAGCGGTTTGAACTTTGATTACAGGCACGAGTCGTGTTCGTGTACAAGCTTTTAGGAGAGGCTTTGAAATGACTTGATAAAGAATCCTTATGTGTTGAGCCTTAATATTTTAACTGATATTTCTATAAAGGAGGTTGATGTAAGATGTTAAACCTCTTTTTATTTATTTTTTTAATAGCACCTTATGATCTGGCTGAGCAAAAATGTTATGGAAATTTTTACGACTTGTGACCATATTATATTGATGTAATAATAATATTAGGAAATACTAAAAACCTTGATATTATTGTTTATTATAACTTCAATCATAGAACCTGTTTAACGTCATTATGTGTTGATTTAATGATGTCATTTAGTTGCAAAATAAATTTATCGCAGTCCATCGATTATGTAGCTGTGTTTCTGTTATAAAATAATCTGTTCGCATAAAGTTAAACATATCAGTGAATGACAAAGAAAAAAAATAATATAAGTTTCGCAACCAATGTGGGTTTTCCCTTTTTCATATTTTTGTATAAATAGGATAACGTACGTAACGTATTATAATATGATTAGGTATACGATGACAACATTTTTTATGTATGAATAACGGGCCACTGAGCTGGTGGTTCGCATGATGGTAAGACCACCATCGCCCATATGAAGATTTGCAGAGGTGTTCCATGGCAAATGTGTACCGATTTCAAGGGGTAAAGGATAACGAAAGGATTCATGAAGGGAATAAAGGAATGGGGTAGGAGGGGCGAGGAGAATAATACAGGCCTTAGGGTCCCCCACTCGGCGAACGAAACATAGCAGCATGCTAATGCTTCACGCTTTGTCTTCCTCAGAGCAAGCGATTCGTGCCAGAGCGTGCTCGACTCCCACACTGAAAAATTCAGCATCAAAGAATAGTTTTTTTTATATAAGCATCAAACACCTAAGTTATATAAATGTGTTGACTCGTACTAGTTTTAGTAAGTAATTACATAGAAACTGTCCTTTATATTTTTTTTTTCTTCACGACATGAATCAGCTTAGGGTCAACGTGTAGGCGAGTTGTTACTGGAGGTAAATCAGTATTATAAATCGCTTTGTTGTAACATTTTAATGAACAAATGATGTAATGGTATTATTCATAAATATATTACAATATAATGTACTTATCAATCTTTACCATTATTTATATAAAACTCCGTCCTTTTTCAAACACTGGACTTCAGGGACATTTAATCAAAAACAATTTAAATCAACATAAAATGCTTTGAAGGAATTAGTATTAATTGTTTATTTATTGCACCATTTTGCGTTTGAACATCGCTTACAAGATCGTTTACAACCTGTTTACAAAATGGGTCCGACTTTTTTTTAATCTTTGAAAAGGAGACGTTATCTGCTTTTGGAAGTAGCCTCTTACAATATTCAAAGTGCCGTCGAATGAAAGATGTTGCCTCTTTTTATTTGGTGTTAGTGTCACCGTGTGACTGGATCTTAATGGGACACGCTAAGTATTATAATTATCGTACATTTAAAACATCAGAATTATTTTAAAACAAGGTTGTTAATGCTGTTAAAACAAACAAGATAAATTATTATGAAACGGTGCCGCACTCAACGTTTTGAGGCGAAGCAACATCAAGAGCTGGTTTCACAAAAAACATAAAAGGGTTTATACAGAAATATGTTAAACGATGAATTAGCACGCGGCGCCAGGCAAACGTTATGCCGAAATGCATTGTCGAATTAAGTATTTAGACTTTTGAATTTTCGTATTTGAATTTTTTTTTAATATTAGTTACACAGGTGTATACGGTAACTTTGTAAAACGCGCTGTAATTTTAAAATTTGAAAGCGCTTTTTAATTTCAAGAATTCCTTCTGACGTACACTTGTGGGTATACATGGACTTCTGTATATAATTCATACAATCAATTATTTTTTTATCTTAAAAAATCTCAATCTCAGTAATATACCTGTATACACATTATATAATTTCTTAACAGGCTCACATGAGCATGTTAAGAAAATATATAAATAATGTTTATATGATTGATAACGCATCTAGACATTAATAAAATATAGAGTAAAGATACAAATTTGAAAGTATGATAATTTCTCAGTAATGCATACCACCAAAACGCAGAGACTGTAGTATAGTTTAGGCAAAATTATCATAAAAAATATAATCAAAAAACATATCATAACAATAATTAACTCGTTCTAAATATAAAAACTAAAAACTTTATTAAAAGAAATAAGCTGTAATCAATATTATACCAAAATGACACTTTTTAAAAATTGTACAAAAATGTTTTGCAATTAGTGAATTACCTTACTTAATATTCTAATTAACGGTCGTGGGCCTCAACGAACTCTGTTCTTTGTATAATACATAATTAATGTAAACATTAGCAGGTACTGACCCAAAACGTCATTGTACAAAGAAACACAGGTCTCCTTTAGTTCGGGTTGCCCTCTACCTCTTGCCCTCTATTGTTTCTTATTATTTACATGCGTCAATGTTTTTGAAACAGCTAAACTTGATACTTGCATTTTGAATAAACACGCATTTCAATATTATTACAACACACAAACGCCACAAAAATTAAAAACTCGATCAAAAACTGATACTAATATCAGTTTAGTTATCACACATACACTTTTATTCATTCAAAGAATATAATTCTTTGATGCCTCTATGAGGTAGTGTTCACTAAAAAAGTAAAGATGAGAAATTTTGTCATATTGTTTGAAAAATTACTGTGTAAAAGTATCGTTGCTTATTTATATTCAATGTCACCTTTGTCCATTTAAAGAATTTCGCCTAGAGACACGCAACTTCATTAAATATGTATAGATACAAAGAAATCATCGCATTTAAATTCCGTGTCGAGACATATTTGCTACCAATTTTTGCGTACGGTTACACGCCTTAGAATAATATTACCTTTAATTCGCTGTTTTTAAGAAACTCATGTGACCTGCATCAATAATTAGGTTATATTTTTCTCATTCATCTAACAAACTGGAATAAAGCGAAGTCACAATGTATTAAAAAACCTCGTTTTTATTAGGCGTTTCTTTATTTTTTTATTAATGTGTGTGTATATCTGTGTTTTATATAAGTCCCAAATCGACAACTAGGTAGAATCCAGTTTTAAGCGCAGTTTATGTTCACTAATTTTAAGTGGTGTGATATATCACAGATCCAAATAAATCTGTGCCGTTATGCTCTTTTTCGTTTAGTGTTTGTCAAATTTGTATAAAATCCATATTTTTTAAAATTCTCTCAGGTTATGGCTATAGTAACTGTTTTTTCAAATTCTTAACATGCGCGTAATTATAAGTTAAATCCACTAATGTTAGTACGAAGTCTTCATTTGGTATATTACGTCACGAGCTATACTCTTAAAATTTGAACGTTTACATTATACAAATTAGTTGATATTACTGTATAAAAATAATTATTCTTGTACATGTTTTATATATGTTTATAATAATATATTGACCATATATTACTAAGAAGAGAGAAACAACTTATAACTTTTTTCATAATTGGATAGCCATCGGTAACATAGTTTCAAACACCATATAAAGCACTGTCTTGTATTGCGAAAATAAATTAAGAAAAACACATTTTTTATATAAAGAAGACAATCCTTTCATTATCTCTTAACTAAAAAAGTCAGACAAGCATTGCATCATCATCAGCAATCATCTCAGGTAACTCTCTTATCGTACAAACAAGTTGGTTAGTTCCAAGCAAATAACATTTCTTAATACCACTGTGTACCATAGATAGATTTATTTAAACAACAGTTAAATATTTACTATAAATATGTACCTTATGAACATTATATGTCATTTTAGTTTTATATAAAGTATTATTTGTAAGTTTTGAGCAAATACCTATTCGTTTATTTCACGACCAGCTGACCCAGCATACAAGTGCCCACTTTCATGCGCCTCTAAAAGTATTATTTATTAATGTATACATTGATCTCAAACAAATTTAGTATAAGTCACTGAAGGGGCACTATTCTCATGGTGTAAATAAAATAAATGGCGAAAGAATTCATACTGTTTTAATAATTATCGAGATTACGATAGACAAACATAAAGATAGACAATTTTGAACCTCAATTTTGAGTTGTGTATCTTTTTTAAACATACTTTTTTTTGAACAATGCTTTATAATAGAGGAATTCGACTAGTTAGCTTTTAAGTGTGATTCGAAAATTGAAAATTACTAAACTACATTTCATCTATAATATGACTCAAATCGAGGATCAGTGTACATAATCTAGCAAAACAGTTAATGTTCTCGATACGATAACCCTAGATAGAACCTTCGTAGTATGTAACGTTCCTATCTCGATTTATACAGATTTAATGTTAGTTAATGATTTTCTATGTACTTAAAGCACTTGATGAAAGATCTCATTTAGCAGCATACATAGATATTACACCTTTTTATATACAAGTAATATATCTAGTCAAAAACATGTGGGTATGTGCTAATTATTAACGCACATACAAAAAATGACGCAGATATTTTAATAGAATATTTTCTTCGCGCAGCATTATTTATGTTCAATCAGAAAGCACTATTTAACAATGAATTTTGAAATTGTATCAAATAATAAATCACCGTATGCTAATGCTAATACTGTTCAGTTATTTGATTAGATGCAGCTTTAATGCGACCGCAACCCTCTAATTAGTAAAGATATATCTGAACATGAAATCGAACAAGCAATAAAACATAAGGATAACTATGAAAGAGTAACAATAAAAAAGGTATAACAAAATGGCGCGGATTACCTGCGCGCCACTTTACCTTCGGGAGTTTTTTCGTGGCTTGGTGTCCAGCAGATAAAAGCCTGTTGTAGACACGAGTAAGACAAAAGCGAGCTCAGTTGTAGTTTGTTTTTGATTTTAATCGTCCATTTTAGTCGTCGAGTGGTGTAGCGGAATGCAGTTTTTGTTTAGGCAGATTTATTACTATCTCTAGAGGCCATTGTTGATAAATATAAATACTTTTACATCTGTTAATCTTCTTATACACTTAAATAGATCAAACTTGTTTTAAAATTGCTTTAAAGAAAAGTATTGAGCGACTAATATTTAAAATACTTTGTAATCGACTGACACACGAATAAGATAATTATTTTACACCAAAAAATCTACATTTCAAAATAAGGCTCGCTCCCACAGTGTGATTCGCGTTTAGATTTCGTTCGGAATCTTCAACGCAAAAAATATCTTTTGTTATGAGCGTGTGAATACAAGCGAGCCCTTTGTTCGATCAGTATGTCAAAAGTGCATCTGTTGAGATCACTTTAGTTTCAAAACTGAATATACCCTTATACACGCCAAATTATTCTCATTTATGTATTAAAAAATTGAGCCAGCAAAATAACTACCTGTTGTATGTTACATACATTGTAAAGTACGCAAATATTGTTTAAAATAATTTCAAGTTAACATTTTCAAACGTTTATTGAATATGTTTAAATATACAAGTATTTATTATACATAACAATCAGACAGCACTTTCTATTCATCGGAGTCGCCGTCTGCATCGCTTCAGGGTTTAAAGCTAAAAGCGATCATTCCACGAATATTTGGCATTACCATGTGAATTGCTCGTCAAGATCTCATGCAACTGGATGCATATCTTGAGGCAGTATTCATTATCTATACAACATTGTACTATTCTTTGTTCATTTTTAGGATCAAAGGCCAAACGTGCATTTCGAATGATTTAAGATAATAATTTTAATGTGTGTGTGCATAATATTTTGATATACATAAATTTACAAAAAACATCGATCCGATTTTCATTTTAATTTTTAACATCTAGTTACTATTTTCAATACAGATTGGGTGATAATTTAACATGCTATAATGCCAGCACATCGTTTTTGTATACCAACATAAAAGGTACTAATGATTCGATTGCTGGTGTGCCTGCGCGTTATGATCGTTTGAATGTGATAAATTATATAACCCGTATCTAACTAACGTATGAAGCGATGAGCAGTTGGGGGTAGCAGATGCCGACATATTGGATATCCTGACTTTTGAAGCTAAAACAACACCGCAGACAGTACATATTTAGATATTCAAAATTAAATCTTAAGAATGCAACAAGAAAACTCAATATATCATTTATAACCAGAACGAGACTCTACATCATAAAGATGAACCGCATCGTCTACCCCGTCACAGTGGGGTATATTTTTGGGTTCAGGAATCGCTTACATACCAATACATCTATTAAAATTTTATGTTTTATATTAATGATTCAACGTTTGAGATTATGTTTTTAATAACTCTCAACTTTATTGTTTTGTTTATAATCGTACAGTTTGTTAGAACAAAAAGGATATAAAATATATTTGATTGTAAAGAATGCTTTACATTATATATAAAAAGTCAAGATATATGTTTTTAATAAGATACATACTTTTAATAAGAGAGCTTTCAAGTAGATTTTAATTAACAATCTAGCGTACGTAACATATTAGTATCTATACCATTTAATCCGCCAATTCTAAATTTTAATGCAGTACAAAATGAAGCAGTTTTAGCAAGCTCTTAAATAATAAAACTAGACAATAACGCTTGGGTTTATCTAGCGAGGCAGGTAAGCAAGGTACACATTAGAGTATACAGTGGCCAGTACCTGCTTCACAATAGAAGAAATCAAACGTCATTGTGCGAACACAAAGCAGTCAAGTGGTCTCTTTGTTAAATAGAAACTTGAAAAACCACGATGCGTCCCTACAACTAATGAACTTTATTTTCATCGTTTAAAAGTTTGAAGACGACGCGTAGGAAAGTGTTATGATTATAATTATTTTTCAAGTTAATGTATGTCGACGTTTACAAAAATTGTAGTTGGTATTTAAAATGAATTTAACGTTTTTTTTTTTACATAGAATTAATTTTTTCACAACTTTAATATGTATACATAATGTAGTTTTTGATATCATACATTGATTTTACTATGATATAAAAAGCAAAAACGTTCCTGTCTGTTTAAGAAGCAAAATCCGATTCCTGTAGGCGTGTTCATATTACCCAATTTTTCTGCTACATTTTAATTATATTTAACAAATGAGAATTAATTTTGAACAATTCGTTCCACTGGTTTCATCAAAATTGTCAGTTTTACTTTCGAAAAGAGTTCAACGCGCGCTTCATCTCACCGATCTTAGTTATCACGAGATAATAATTACTTGGAATCCTAAACAGTAGACACACAAATTTCGAAGTTTTAATAACTAAATAAATCTTCGTGTTTTAATACAGTTCGACAGTCAATGTATTAATATGTCATTACTATAATTTTCAACCCTGAAGTGTAATAAAGTTATGTCACCATTATTTATAAAGACTTAAAGGAAAGAGAGATAGAGATCAATTAATAATTCTAAAATAATTACTATTTGAACATACAAGTTTATTTCGTATAAAATATTATGCATGTGTAAGAAAGTTATTGAACGATTAATAATTTCACCTCGATCACTGAAAGCTTTACAAAAGCTCTTAACGGCCTGTTGCATGTTCGATTATTATTTTTATTTGTATCTGCGCAGGCACGGGCTTACAATACGCGCTTATTAAACTTTTGTTACGTGGCTTTTTCTGTGAGAGTAGCGACTCCAACGCATACCTGCGTCCTTCTTCACGTTTATCTGCGCTTGTAAGAAGGCAGAACTATAATGTATATAGACTTAGTGCGATATAGACATTCCTGTATTAATTATTATGTTAATGGATATTTTCCTTAACTACATAATTTATCTCTTTGTCTTATTAATTCTTGGAATATCTTCATTTTTATCTTCATGGAAAATCTGAGATTTATAACTATAAATATTCATAATTAAAAATCAACATACACAATTCAAAATATGTATGATTATTAAACGTAAAGATATCTCTGAACGTCGTATACATATGGGTAACAAAACTTTAAAATTGGCGGTAAAAGGTTGTACGCGCCGAGTGCTCTATAGTTTCGTACACCTTTACCTGCGTCCGCGCACCGCGGACTTTGGAAACCGGGCGGGCCAGTACACGATGGAAGTTTGCCGCGGTCGGTTGTGTTCAGTGCAACGCGAGTGATGTCGCAGCATGATCGGTGCGCGTACCTTGTTGTGGTGTTTGTGCCTCGTCGCACTGGCTGCCAGCGCCGGCGCCGCCCGCGCTCACCGCCTCCACCATGTCGTACCAGCCCGACACAAACACTCGGAATTCGTTAAGGGCAAGAGTAAGTGCCGCCCACAGTGCTATACGTTTGACTTTCCCATTTAGTAACAACTTTTAGTGCTCACTGCTCAATAACAGTTGACTACCATTCGGTGATTGTAACCGCTAATGGACTTTGGATATACGTAAAATTTGAATTTCGTTTTGCATTCTCTAAACCGGTATGACAACTGTTGTTGTTTGTTGACACGTTAGTGTGCAGGAATTTATGTTGCTGTGGCTAAACGGTATAGTGCTAAAATGTATGATAATATAACGCCTAAGCAATACAAAGCACCGCTGTATAACTACGTTATCTTGGTATAATTTAAGGTTCGGAATAAAATAAACAAAGCTTATCGTGGACTCACCAACATAACTTTATGTAGCTAGTAAGGTATATGGCAAGTGAATAGGGGCGCGGGGCGACCTGAAGGGCCTCGCGTTGGAGCAAGTCAATACAAAAGACAGCGATATTGTTTTCCGAAATGAAAAGAAACTTAAGATCCTTAACAATAGAATACTGTAAGGATTTCAAAGGAAGGTGTTTAAATGCATCCAGCGATTCTTCTTTGTTATAAAGCAAAGCCAGAAAATACTTATTTATGGAGATAAACTTATAAAGTACTAGGTAATATGTTTACAGTGCAAAATTATTAGATATGCAATTTTAATTATAATTGGCATACAGAACCAAAGGAACTAAATTATATACAATTAAAATCTGATCAAAATTATATTAATACCTATTTGTAAATATTTAAATTTGGCACCAAGGAATGTAATTATTAAATGCTTTGCTTAATTTGCCAGCCATTAAAAATATTTAAGTTAATTATCTACAGCAATACTTTTTACAAATAATTTTGATACTAGTTCCTACCGACAACGTCGCTTTCTAGGTTTTTACTTTCATATCGAAGTTTAACCATTTTTTCTATACAGTGCAATCAATTGAGTTCACTAGGTATATATACTTCAATAGATGTAGCCATTGTATGAGTGCACCGATTTTTTTTTTGTTAAAATTCTAAGTAATATTATGTTAAAATTTTAAAGATTGTATCATTATAAGAATATACAATCATCTATTGACTTTATCACACCGAAAAGACTGAACGGATTTCGACGAAGCGCTCGTTACTGCATGTGACAACCCAACAAAGCGAAGCCATATGTATTTGGATAAATGCAATATAATTAATAATAATAGGTTTATTATATTGATATTAAAGGCATAATTAATAGCAGCATACATTATTGGTGGCCGTGGTATCTGTATAATCTTTTATAATAACCTACATTTTATGGCTTTGACCCTTAAACGAGCAAATCTTGTATTTTACGTCCAAATGAGCGCGCATTGAGTGAAAAAATATGGCGAATTCACGTTATGGCTCTAATAAAAACGCTCACGACACGTTGTAACAATCACAGAAAAACCACATAGCGATTTCGCGTCTTGCCTGACATGCTATTTGACCTCCACGCGTTCGTAGAAATTATAAAATCTGTTAATTTGTGGATATTCATTAAATTTATAATATTTTAGGGGCGATAAATCAATGCAACTGGGATCCATTAAATAAACCAAGCAAACCAAAACTTTTTATACATTCATGTAAAATTTATCTAGGATTACAAAGATTGTATATATAAGCATAAATTACGTTTGAAAGATATCATTCAAATATATTTGTCATACAACTACACTAATAAAGTAAAATACCAAATTCTAAGATGATGGAATTAATTTATTAACATATCAATTAACATTTTAAATTTTATCGCTGTTTATAACGTTATTTATGGATTTTTACTATGTGGATGCGACAAAGTATCTTTTGAAAGTATGAATTAACAGCCATATTAGCTCAATCAGGTTATAATGAGATGCTTAAGTTTCTTGACCCGGATGACTCCTCTAGATTTCGAAATAATTAAAGTTACGAATTAACGATAATGACAATCTTTAGATTCGATCAATTTATGTTGGCAGATGTCATATACTGTATTCATATATCTATGAAATATTCGGCATAAAAATTACGTTAGTTATCCTCGAATAATACATATATTTTTTTATTTCGAAGCAATATTTTTTTATATTTATACTATCTAAACTTTGTTACATTTTCATTCTCGCTGTATATAAGAAAAACTAAAGATATACTTAAAACGTTGAAACCGTTTTCATTTTTCACACGAATCTAACGTAAACACATCAAGACCAAATGTTAAGCGTGTTCTAAATTACTTAATAAATATAATATTCAGAATAAGGCTCATGTTGGGATGTCATGACGAGTAATCAGTAATCGCCCGTCTCTATATAAATAAATTACATACAAGACTCTATATAAATAAATTCTGGAACTTTTTATAGAGATTCAAATTTACTAAGATTGTTTAGTTCTTCGGCACATATGTCTTCCTCATAAATATATTTTTTATACATATTATATAACAGTCAAGTACGTCAATGCTAATATAATATTTAACATCTTAAACATCGATATAACTTTCTGCATAATTTAAAACCAAAAAGATGTTTGTGTTATGCATTTAAAAATCCATCAATGAAAATGGTACGAAGCAACCTATTTACATATCTGGTTAAACATGTATATTTCCACAAATGGTACCTTCCATCAATTCTTATTAACATATTATATTTCAAACTGAGGATCGTACTGATTCAAACCGTTACGTACGTGACTGCAAATGAGAATGTCGTTGGCGTTAAAATGTTTTACCTAAAGAAATGCAATAAAAATTTGATGCAATACAGGTCTACGTTTAAAATATCTGCTTTCATTTTCCACTAGAACGCATTTATAGCTATATAAAACATTCAAAATTTTTTAGTCCGTACTTGATCTCCAGAACAACTTTTACTGGAATACACGCGTGTATGAAAGTTGTTTACCCGAATATTAAAATAGGTATATCAAATTTTACTTCCCGTTGCTTATAATTACTATATCATTTCATAGGATAAATGCAAACGTCAATAATAAGATACATGTGAAATTTGTTAGTTGTTTTGTCTCATAAAACCAATTCGTACGATTAATCGTACACAATAAGAGATTGTAGTGAAAGGTAGAGTTGCCCGAATGAAATGTTAGTGGATCAAAACTGGTTCCAGTGCTTCAGAATGCAAGTAACTGGATAAAAACATTCGCCTGAGACAAACCAGTCGCGGAGCTTTACATGCTAAGCCTTTATAGGCACTCGAGTTGAAAGATTTGTTAAGAAAAGACATGCGAAATCGCGACTGCTGGCTAAGAAGAGGAAATTGCAGAGATACTTTCAAACATGAGACCTCGCTAATGACGGGAAATTGTTTTGATTGCGATTTATTTAAGCAAACTATTCGTTCGGTGATTAATCGCGATGTAATCAGCGTCGGGCAGAAAGGTGTCACACAGAGGCAGTCAGCGCGACGTGCAACATCCACATGTCAATACTATCGCCCATGTCATCGGCATGGTGCACGCATCTGGGTCGACCGGACACCGGATTTTTCTACCCTCACGCCGATTCACCAAAACCAACGTTCATAAAACAAACGCGTTCGCTCTATCCAGCGACATTTGAAATCGGCTGTGGAGTGTGGACGTGGGAGGCACCTTGCCAAGTTTATACATGTTTACAAACCATGTCGCTGTGATGAAACCTACAAATATTTTACCATGGTCGATCGTTCTTTGTACCTATTATTCTGCTCTTGATTGTATTATTGAATAATCATTTTTACTTTGAGCACTTCATAAGAATTTGTTATTGTAGTTATATTAAATAATAATGTGATGATGTAGAGATATAAGATAGTAATGAATAAATAATACGACAGATGTGGACACATCGTATCCATTCTCGAAGTTTCGATTCACAATTGGTCATTACTTTTAGCAGATATGGCAAGAGCCTTGAGAAAGTAGGTAATATAAGTTAGCACATGTAAAACGTCGTGGCCGAATGCAATATATTTTTAAAACAATTTCACATCTCAAAACGTGTCGCAGTAGATTCTAGAGGTATTTTATATTTACCTGCATTCAAAAATGTAAGCGTATCAAATGACGCCTGGCCCACCTCTTGTGGTCCTTAAAAAGACTATTATCTGTGAAGCAGGTAAATTTTACCCCCTGGCTAGTACTGTACCTATCTCCTTTGTGTACACATTTCGCCGTAAAGGTGAACCGACGAAATGGACATCGCTCAAAAGAAATCATAAAACATTTGAAATGTTTTATTTAGAAATGTAGGAACACTTAAATCCCTTCAGCTTTTGAATGCGTGTACCAATTTTAATTGAGGGATGAATTACTTCTTTAGTAGTGAAAGAATTTTGAATATAGTTTCAGTTCTTGATTATCAAGATTTTCTAACACAAACAAACCAAGAAATTACGCAGTTAATATTATTCTTATATAAATTAACAGGCAGTTCACTTGCGCTAGCGCACATACTGATATTCAAAAATATATACTCCTGCGCAGTTGACTAGTCTCAATCGATATTGTCTACAGAGGCCGAGATTTAGTCATAAGAACTAAATCTCGCAATCCAAACAGAAAATATTTCTATATTCACGTGCTAACTTGCTCATTTGTATTATGTAGGAGTATAGATTTCAAAATTTCGGTTGTCGTTCTATGCGGACGAACATGATCTATACATTACAACCTTTAAAGTATTTATTTCTAACAAAAAAGTGGAATTAATGAATTCGGACTGCCGGTTATTGAGTTGCAACAATGTACACATTATTACTTTAACTTCCTCACCCCAGAGAACATAAAATATCCCACATTTGACTATATATAACTTTAGTATATACATAGACCGATAGATCTGGGTTCTCGAAATATTTTCAAATACCTTTAATATACCATTTCGACCTGTTATAGTATAGATAATATATTCAGGTGTATATGCACACATATCACATGAAATGCGTGCAGTATATCAAGCAACATTAGAAACGTTTATATTGCGACGCACATCGCGACTCTGAGCAGCATTGGAACTATAGTAATATTTAGCCTCATATAGCGGTCTAAAGTGTAGCGTAGTAGAAGAAACTGGTTTTGGAACCCGCCCACTCGTAACCGCCTCTTCGGTATACGTGTGCTATTTCCTAACTGACTAGTTCAAACTTCAATGTAAATTTACCCAACAAAAAGCATTAAAAAATAATACTGAGCTAATTATAATAATTAAATTAATACTGCTTCTGATGTCAACATAAAACCGTATTCTTGATTTGTTTTAAGCCTAAAGATCTCTAACATGTAACTGTACTATCTAAAAAGATGAAAGGTGAACAATAATGTATACATTTGAAATTTATTAACATCGAATTTTCCTTTATTTCCAGTATGCATCGGGACAAACGGCCGGATGTCAGTGCCCTCTAACCGCGACACCCACTACAGAAATCTGCGAGACAGATTCACTAATTGTACATACGTAGATGGCAATCTGGAGCTTACATGGCTGGAAAATGAAACCATGGACTTGTCGTTCCTACAACACATAAGAGAAGTCACCGGATATGTTCTCATTTCGTATGTAAAAGTCGCACACATTGTTTTACCACAATTACAAATTATACGCGGGCGAACTCTTTTTAAATTAAATGTGAGAGAAGAGGAATTCGCACTTTTGGTAACAATGTCATCAGCTTTCACTCTAGAGCTACCTGCATTACGAGACGTTCTTCGAGGCAGTGTTGGAATTTATAATAATTTCAACTTGTGCCACGTTAAGACTATTAACTGGGATGAAATTATAACGGGCGTCAATGCAACATATGTTTTCGTTTATACATTTAAAGTAAATGAAAGAGAATGCCCGCCATGCCATCCGAGTTGTGAGGCTGGCTGTTGGGGTGATGGACCTCACAACTGTCAGAAATTTTCAAAAACAAACTGTAGTCCACAATGTGCTCAAGGACGTTGCTTTGGTCCTAATCCGCGTGATTGTTGCAATACTTTCTGCGCCGGAGGATGTACAGGACCATTGCCAAGTCAGTGTCTCGCCTGTCGGAATTTTTACGATGAAGGAACATGTTCTCAAGAATGCCCACAAATGCAAAAATATAATCCAACTACTTATTCTTGGGAACCGAATCCGAACGGAAAGTACGCTTATGGAGCGACATGTGTTCGAAACTGTCCAGAACATCTATTGAAAGATAATGGAGCATGTGTGCGCAGTTGTCCACCCAACAAAACTGCGGTTAATGGCGAATGTATACCTTGTAATGTAACTTGTCCAAAAACATGTCGCGCAGAAAGACCCATTCATTCGGGGAATATAGACAGTTTTAAGGACTGCACGATTATCGACGGATCAATAGAAATTCTCGAAATGACATTTACAGGCTTTCAACAAATAAATCCTGATTACTCGTTTGGAGATCGTTACTTGAAAATGGAACCAGATGCACTTGAAATATTTAGCACAGTGCGAGAAGTAACTGGCTATTTGAATGTCCAAGCCCATCATCCAAATTTTACAAGTTTATCGTATTTTCGTAATTTAGAAGTTATAGGAGGCCGTCAAGTTGTAGAGAATCTATTTGCTTCCTTATACATCGTCAAGACTTCATTAAAATCGTTAGGCTTAAAGTCTTTGAAGCGGGTTAACTCAGGTGCGATTGCTATAATGGAAAACAGACAACTATGTTTCGCTGATAAAATAGCCTGGAATAAACTTGTGAAATCTAAGGATCATAAACAAATTATACAGAAAAATGGAGATCAAAGAACTTGTGGTGAGTATTATTTGCTGACGTGATTTTATTAAAATTTGAGGATCCTCAATAGTCATATTGTTATTTTAAATCATTAAATGATTTTAGTTTAAATGCATAGCGATTTTGTTATTCTTTTTCATTTTTACTGCAAGCGACTTTTCTTATGTGTATATAATTGTATACTTATTACTTACACTTTCAAACTAACCACATAATAAACACAACACACAGACTTGCGAAAGTTGACCTAAAAAGGCTAACATTTGATATACTGCCTGCATGTATTTGTGCTATAACTAGTTTGTTTTTCAGAAAAAGCAAGTATGGTTTGTGATGAACAATGTTCATCTGATGGCTGTTGGGGCCCAGGCCCTGACCAGTGTCTCTCGTGTGAAAACTACAAGTTCGGCGATATATGCATCCAAAATTGCAGTGTACACCCTGGGTCAGTATATTACATTGCGTACATTCGCTATCATTACATAACCTAATATAAAAATTAAGACCAAGCAATGCGATTTCTCCTTTTATATGAATGTTTATATGGATGTAATTGATTAAATATATTGTGTACACTTATACATTTTCCATTAATGTTAACAATTCGATTTTTCTTGACTATTCTTTTTTTTCTCATTACAGGCTTTATAAAGCTGGGCCAAAGACATGCAAACAATGTCATTCGGAATGTCTGGACGGATGTAGTGGTCCGAGTCGAGCAAACTGTACAAGATGCAGACACGTGCGTGATGGACCTTACTGCGTGGCGGAGTGCCCAGATTCAAGATATCCTTCTGAAAATGGCACTTGTCAGCCTTGTCATAACAACTGTTTTAATGGATGCACAGGACCAGCGAACACGGTCGGAGAAGGTGGATGCAACTCCTGTAAAAAGGCTATCATCAGTGTTGAAGCTACTGTTGAGAGTTGTCTTAAAGAGAATGAACCATGCCCTGACGGCTACTATAATGAATGGGTTGGAAACGTAAAACCTCTAGAAGGAAAAGTAAAAGTAGTATGTCGAAAATGCCATCCTTTGTGTAGAAAATGTACTGGATTCGGTATACATGAACAAGTATGTCAAGTGTGTAATGGATTTAAACGTGGCGATCAATGTGAAGATGAATGCCCAACAGATCATTTCACGGACGAAACAAGTAGAATATGTACACCATGTCATCATGAATGCCGTGGATGTACAGGTCCCATGTCCACTGATTGCATAAAGTGTCAAAATCTGAAAATATTTTTAAGTGACACGAATGCTAGACCATTTAATTGTACTGATTCTTGTCCAGAGGATATACCTCACAAAATTTATTTTGACGAACAATTGCAAAATCCCATAGATGAACCATATTGTTCGGCTTTAGCAAATGGTCCACCTGCAATGGCAACTGCAAAAATACCAACAGTTCTTGTAATTATTCTAGTTTTGGCATTTATCCTACTAGTCATTCTTGCGATTGTTGGATATACCTGTAGACAAAAAGCGAAAGCCAAGAAAGAAGCTGTGAAAATGACGATGGTTTTAACTGGTTGTGAAGATAATGAACCTCTTCGTCCTACAAATGTAAAACCAAACTTAGCTAAACTTCGAATTGTAAAAGAAGCTGAATTAAGAAGAGGTGGAATGCTTGGGTTCGGAGCATTTGGAAAAGTATATAAAGGTGTTTGGGTCCCTGAAGGTGCAAATGTTAAGATCCCGGTTGCAATAAAAGTTTTAAAAGAAGGAACAGGTGCAAATACCAGCAAGGAGTTTTTGGAAGAAGCATATATTATGGCGAGTGTGGAACATCCTAATTTACTACAGTTGCTCGCCGTTTGTATGACTAACCAGATGATGTTGATAACTCAGTTAATGCCATTAGGTTGTTTATTAGACTATGTTAGAACACACAAAGAAAAAATAGGATCAAAGGCATTCCTCAATTGGTGCACCCAAATTGCACGTGGGATGGCATATTTAGAAGAGAAACGTTTAGTGCACAGGGATTTAGCAGCACGAAATGTTCTAGTACAAACTCCAAACTGTGTAAAAATAACAGATTTTGGTTTAGCTAAGTTATTAGATATAAATGAAGATGAGTACAAAGCAGCTGGTGGAAAGATGCCAATTAAATGGTTAGCTCTAGAGTGTGTTCAGCACAGGATATTTACACACAAGAGTGACGTTTGGGCATTCGGTGTGACCATATGGGAAATATTAAGCTACGGTGCCAGACCTTATGCAAACATATCTGCTAGAAATGTACCTGAACTTATTGAAAATGGTCTTAAACTACCACAGCCTGCAATTTGCACATTGGATATCTACTGTGTAATGGTATCCTGCTGGATGTTGGACGCTGATAGTCGGCCGACATTTAAACAACTGGCAGACACGTTTGCAGAAATGGCCAGGGACCCAGGACGATATCTTGTTATTCCTGGAGATAAATTTATGCGTCTTCCCTCCTATTCCACACAGGTGCGTATTTTACTTCTTATGATATATATTTTTTTTATATATTTTAATAATTTAAGTATAATGTCTAAAACTAATTATAAATACTGTTATAACATTCTGGTTTTACCAGCCACGTAGCTGCAAACGTGAATATGCCTAATAAGTTATATATTAGAAAAAAATATTTAAACAATTTAGCAATATTTTTGCCTTTTTCAGGATGAAAAGGAATTGATAAGAAATCTTTCATCAGCCATGGATGGTCCCGAACCGTTAGTGGAAGCAGATGAATATCTACAACCTAAATTTAAGAATTTACCTGATACTGCGACAACAAACTCTGTAGTCACCACAGGTGTTGAAACACACACCGGGTCGTTGAAACCTGGTGCGTCTTCTTCTTGGACAAATAACGCTATGAGTCCTGAAGGAGCAACGAGTGACGCCGGAAATAAACCGGAAACATGGGATCAAGATCTGCTACGCTATAATAACACAAACAATTCAGACGGAACAGAAGTGCGACATTACTACAACAATGGTGTTTGTGCTTCAGAAAGTTCGAGCTCGAGATATTGCAGTGATCCTATGAAATCAAGACCTGATGATGAAAATAAATTCGATAGTATGTCCAAAACAAAAGACGCACAAGTAGGCAACTTGAAGCTCAATTTGCCGTTGGATGAAGACGATTATTTGATGCCTTCACCACAACACACACAAAACGCCTCAGCCTATATGGATTTAATAGGTGAAGCAGGTGAAGGACAGGATGTGAAAGACTTGTGTTACAGTGGATTCGCGGCATCAAAACGATGCATAGATAATCCTGAGTATTTGATGTCCGATCAAAGTATACCGCCGCAGACTATCGGGATACCCACGGAACCGTTGCCGTTGGAATGTCCCAGTGAAGGCAGCGGCAGTGAGTCCACACCACGACCTACGACGAGTAAATATTTACCTCAGAGATCCGTGGAAGAGGAGTCCATGTCTGATCACGAATACTACAACGATTTGCAGCGGGAACTGCAACCCTTGCGCCGAAATGAGACGACTGTATAAAAACTAAGTGTTATGTTTTATGTGTTTTATAGACTGATCTCTCAAAAAACAACATTTCTACTTAATGCGCACGCGCGCTCTTTGTGCCATTTGTTGATGGCTAGTGTTAGTTGTTGAATATCATCAAACTAAGAATTTTATTGTAGTTATAATCCAGTTTGTTATTATCCCCTACTTAATTTTGTAAAAACTGTTATGAACTATAATGTGTATAAAATTTTATATCGTATTAAGTGCTAATAGGAAACAAAACACAAATATAAGTTATTTATTATAATATATAGGTTAAGGAAGGCTATGTTTATGTTTCTGTTATAAGCAAAAATTATTTTAATATAAACTGTGATAATTAGATTAATTTTTTACGTTTCAATAATGAAATCACATATGAAGTCTGTGAATTTTTTGATATAATATTGCCATTATATATTACAAAAGACAAAAGAAATTTTGATTGCATCATTTACATTGTGTATACAAAGCTTACTTGTGTATTTTTTTTTATTCTACTTAGTACTGATTTATTTTGGAATCAAACTGCCAATGCAATAAAACAATGTGATAATACACGAGGTATTTGCACAGTAAATTTGAAATGTATCGTGCATTTTGTATGTATATTTTTCTACAACTGTAATATTCACTATTCTTGGTGATCTTTAACAGTTTGACATCCTCTGTATAGATCATCTGTACATAGGCATTTGTACTTGCCTCTCGACATAGCACTATTATTTCTAGCGACGTCTAAGATATTGTAAATATGTGTATACAAACCTACGGTAATAATAAATAATATCTATTTATGGCAGATTATAAAAGACACTAATTATAAGCATTTACGAGCAACGTCTTAAGCACAAAATGAGCTCAAACAAATCCCAACTAAACTTACTGCTTCACATAATTTATTAGTTTTATAAGGTTTTATTAAACCAAACCTCGTTTGCCATGTAACTTGTAAATATAAAAGATAGTGTAAAAATATATATGAAGAAGATATAAATGAAATAACGTATGCGACAGTAGTAACTACTTAAAATTATTAGTCACGATAAAATGTATGGTGTATCTGTTTTATATAAGTCTGTAAATTAATTCCGTGCCATTATGATATGTGAAGTTAATTAAATTGAAGCTTGTCATAGTTCCAACCGATTGTAACATTTCTTGCCCACTAAATATTTTACATCATATTATTATTTCAATATACATACATACATACAAATAGTTCAATATGAAATATTACACCTAATAATTATATCAATATTTTGGATGCCTATATTGTTGTGACTGTGTATATGTTCGAATGAAATGTGGGTACTTATATACCTTAATAAAATAAATAAATAAAATAATGGTTTTTTATTAATATACCTTCAATTCTGAAATGTATGACATTCGTTTCATTGTTAAGCATTTATTATTTGAATTGATCTAGTTCATATAAAAATAAATAAGGTACCTACTTTAAATCTAAACACCCTTAAATTAATCAACTAAATCTCTTAACTAATTCTCGCTTGCTCTTTTGTATTTACATAAGGATATTATAATTAATCTTTGCGATCCTAATCATGATAATGAAATTAATGTATTTAGATACACTAATTCTTGATAAGTGTGCAAAGATTGAATTACATCGTACTACTAATAGATTTAACTCGTGTTCTTCAAATCGTTTCATATTTTTGAACCACCCTGCTAATATAAAATCTAATATAAAATATTGACTATTTCCGTGGTGGAATGCAGTAATGTTTACCTCGTTCACCTACTTTTTGAGCCGTGAACTCTCTCTTTCTGTTATTTGATTCTTAAATATACAATTATATAGCAGTATAATCGAATGTATAGGAAAAATATGAGTATACTACTAGTTATATAAAGGTAGGTCAAGTAGGTTTTCATGAAATTTGGTATGTAGGTTTCGGGAGCAATAAATCGAGCTAGCTATTATTAATTTAAAACAGTCATCTCAATACTTTCTGCTTGCTTTGATTTTTAAGCTAAGCAAAAATTAAAGTGGACCTAACATGTAAACCATAATTTAATAAACCTGATTCAAATTAATACTTATGCAAAACTACTCAGATCAATAAAGAATAAAGAAAAAATAAACAGTTTAGTGGTCTGCGACGTTTTTTGTCTGTTCCAGTTACCAATAATCTAATTCAAATAACAGGCAATGGGATATTGTTGAAATTTAAAAAAAGGACAAAATAAGATAATTACTAGATAACTACTGACACTTGAGAAATTTGGTACAGAGAGTTTGAGCCCTGAAAAAGAATATAGAATTGTTTTTATCCCGGAAATCATTCGGAAACGGCAGCTATGCGGGGAGCACAGGACTATCTATCTTTTATTTTACTTCTCTTTAACTGCGAAACCGTACGCAGATAGATTGGAATATATATTAAGGATGGAACATCGAGCATATATATAACATTGTTAACAAACGCCTTATTCTTTTGCCACTAAAAAATGACATCTGCACATAGCAACGATTCAACTGTATAAGGGAAACATAAATTTATGTATTTATGTATAAATTTATAGCTGAAACGTCTAGACGATGAGACGACGATAATAAGAAAGAATTTCAAAGCATATTAGTACAGAAGCCATTAACCCGATCTTAGATTTTAGGAAACTTTATCTAATTTCCTACAGATAGTGTAGTTGAGGAATAAAATTATGATCGCATAGTTTTTATTATTCTGAACGCAACATATCCACAGTTAATAATATCACTAGATACATCTTTACCTCATTTAACAACACACTCAAAGACAATATAACATTTTATAAGACGCCATTTGATCCGAATTTCGCCACGCGTCAAAAAGCCTTGTAACCCTATATAACATTTACTCTCTATTTCCACCTTCCACACATACATAACGAATTAATTAAATGAAATTTAATAACTTAAGAAAAATACCAAATTATCACCAGATAAATCAGACTAGTTCCAATTCGATTCAATCTCGTGCTTTACACATTCATTCATGTAAGCTCATCAGCGACATTTTAATAAGTTAATCGATAGAATAATTATATATTACATTTGCAGATTGCTAAAATTCTTAACATATTAATGGCTTGAGCAGAAATAAAACACAGAATTGCTTTAAGCAGTAATTATAATTTAAAATACATCTATTACATTTAATATTTTTAGAATATAAGAACTCCCTCCCGAGACTAATAAATATAATAATTAAACATTCAATATTTAAAATACAAATAATTAATTAAATAAACGCTTAACAATAAAGATGTGACCTATATAAAAACATCTATTGCTCATTAATATTAACTTAATTCAGTCATAACGTAATTAAAATAATTGATTTTATGAGATTACATCCACCTACTACGAAGCTAATATATAACAAAATTTCTTTCAGTTACTCCTAAATACTAAGCATCAGTTTTCTGATCTTATGAAATCCTCTATAGCCTGACCTATTTATCTCTTTTTGCTGTATATTTTCATACGTTATTCATAATTTTAAAACTCAGAGAAAGTCGTGAAACTTGCTTGAAAATATTGCCTTAAAGTAAAATGGATCTATAAATGTCCCATATATATTACATAATTGAACAAGATGTAGATTACGCTCTAATTCAAAAGGAAAAAGACCCGTATTTACAAAAATATATGATTCGACGAAAAAATGTTAAGGAAAATAAACGAGTGAGTTTAAGTATATTATTACGATTTATAGATATACTTCAACTTTCATTTTATCAAAGACAACAATTAAAAGGTTAATATCAAGATAAAAACATTAAAAGATTAATTATTGAAATCTACTTGTGCCTCAAATTAACACTTAAAGAACATTAAAATAAAATGTAATAAGATTCAATGATATTACTGGTTGCTAGTTTTGGGTGGAGTCAAGATAATTGAAAGGACAGCAACTATGTCTTAACTACGGATTAACTACTACTAATTATAAAAATATTTAAAAAGTAGAGAAAATACAGCATCAACTCTATTAAATGCTCTGTATATATTTGGTACGTTAAATGCGCGAGAAATTTATAATAATTATACTAACATCTTCACAATATATTAGAATTCAAAGTTTGAGCAATATAGATGTACTACTGACTAATAGAAAAATTGTTCGTTTATTTTAAAAACCACTAGGTATAGTAAGTACTTCATGCCTTCAATTGGCGAGTCAAAAAGGTAAAATAGTTTCTACTAATACTTTTCACCTAATGTATGTAAGTACATAGTTTTTATTAACTTTTTGTTTCTAAATATATACGTGTATGTTACGCTCAAAGACCGACACCACTTCTTCAAATAGCAAGTCGGCCACGACATGGATTTCGCTACGTGGTCTTTCCGTCATTGTCACAACACGTCATGGGCGTTTATTATAGCCATAACATAAATTTCACGTTGTGGATCTTTAATTATGGCCACAATACGATGTAACTTATTATTTCGCTCAATGAGCGTTTTTCGCCTAACGAGCGTAGCATATACATATACATAAATATATATAATTATCAAAGTCTAAAAGCGATGGCGAAATTTACTTTAAATAGACAACAAAGTGTTGAATTATAGCACGATTAAGAAGTGTTCGGAGTCAGTTTGATTAGCGTTGGTCACATTTCACTACGCCCACTAGACTTTGGTTCTGAATTGTCTTTTTTATTACGTCTATTCCGTCGGTGTTTGCTGTTAGACAGTATTTCGTAAGCTTGCTGTATTTCCATGAATTTCTCTTGGGCCGCCCGTCTGTGAACTACATCTTTTACTTTGTCTGGATGATTCTCGCGAGATAATCTTCTCCATGTGGATGTTATCTCTTGCTGAGTTGCGTCTGGGCCTAAACCGAGAACCTGTAAACATGCAGATCATGTATAATATGTTAATGTTACAGTTTCGTATAACATGAAAATGCTTCCGAAACATCGCAAACGTCTATACTGAACACGCTTATATTAACTTCGCTTGTATGTTTATATGTAACTGATTTCTTTAGACTCAACTTTGTACACTTATTAAGGATTGGTGACAATACAATGACATGAGTTTATCTTATTATCCTGATTAAGGTTTCAATAATTTCCTTACGTTTACTCTGTATAAGAGCAAGTATAATTATTTATTATATTATATAATTGAAGTATAATGTATAATTCAATTGAATCTCTATCTATTAAAAATATCTTTGTAAACTTCGCTGTAGCAAATAATTTAATTAGCGCTGCGCTGATCTTACTTTGTCCCTTAATTATATAACTAAGATACTGCACCAATTTCACAATTATCTATAGACATGACCATAATAGTTTAGTGTTAGTTAGATAGCTACTTTTGGGTATTTGTCCTTATTAATTTATAAGGACATATCTGATCATACACATATCCGAGTAACATAAATTAATGTGACTCGAGACTCACAAAGTTCTCGGCTTTTCCATTCTATCATATTTACCTTTATTGAAAAGGTAAGTATATCAGGTTGAAAAAGGGTTGCAGCTATACAAAATATTTTATTTAAATGATTCACTACTTAAATAAAAAAACCACAGCAAATAAGATTGTAATAGAATTATTTCTCTTACAATAAGATGACTATTTATATCAGATGTATTATAAGGTAAGATTAGATTGACATATATATTGAGACATAACACAGCGCTTTCAATATTTCTCAAAGAAGTAAAAAATTGAAATAAATTCGAAAAAAAAATATGTAGGAGTTGTTAATTCACCATTCAAGTTATCGTTTTCAAGAAGTTGATAATTAATCACAAATCTATGCGTTGATAAAACATCCGTATGAAAGCTTTCATTTTCCCTGCTGTTTTATAACATAACTTGCCTCTTACAAGATCAACACCCTTTATTACTTAACTAGCATTTGCCCGCGGCTTCGCAAGCGTTAAATTGGGAGTAGTTTAATATTTTGTTATTATACATATTAACTTTCCAGCTTCTTTGCAAGATGAGGATTTAAATATCTTATTAAATAAAATGTTTGATTGCTCTCATTGGGATTTTCCCCACATAGTTCCCGAAAAGTTATGCTAACTTTCGGTTTCAAACCATTTTATCCTTATCGACTCAGTGGTTAAGGCATAAAGAAAAGACAAACGAACAGACAGAGTTACTTTCGCATTTATAATACTAATACGAGTGCTATGCTAGGCTCAAACAACGGAAACAATATTTCAATCATTTTCCATTTTCCAATTATATTTCTTGTATGTTATATTTGAATAAAAATCAATCGCTGTGCTTATGTGACACTTAAACTCGAGGATGATTGGACCGATTTCTAAATGATAGACAACATAAATGATAAGTAACGGAAAATATTTTTCACAAATATGTAGGTGATGTGATGCTTACATGGTTCATAGTTATCTAGTAGCATAATAAACATTAATCGCAAACGCAGTTTCAAGAATGAATAGGAAAAATTATAGTTTATAAGTACCTTATAGGCATTCTGTTCACCGTGCGGATCAGATAGGTCTATGATCTGTTTCCACACCTCGTACCAGCCATGGTGTTGTGCATACTGATATATATCCAAAAGGCATTGTTTTACATCCAACCACCTAAAACAGTTTATTTTACATTATAAAATATAATTTTCACGATCTCATGAGAAGATGAAGATAATTTAAAATTTCTCATGTTTTTACTATCTAAATGTCACTTAATACAAAAAATCTTCAACATTCAATAAACAAAATAACAAAATAAACTTGCTTTTTGTTCATAAACATTCGCTAATTTAATATTGATATTAATAGCTCACCATGGGCTTGTGAAGAAATGATGCAGTGCCTCATAAATTGGTACTTGATCGCCTTCACTGTCCGTGATGGTACCATGGAAGTATAGGTAGCCACACCACAGCGAGAGATACAAACAAGCACACACACCCAACACTATTATACGTCTGCAAGTATATAAATGATAATGTTGTGTATTTTGGAACATAAGATTTAGACTATAATATTTTGGAATATTTAGGACATTACAAAATTACATCAGTTCAACTGGAATTACAAAGGTACCCATTATAATTTATAAGCTGTCTATGAGCTGCAGAACTCATTTGTTTTTTTATCAATTATTTTGTACTGGAAAAAAGGTTTGTCCTTCAATTCATTGACTGATTAAGTTATTTTCACTCAACATATTAATCAATAATAAAAAATGGTATCTTACTTTGCAATGTGTTGTCTTTTGCGTGGAGTTCTTCGCCATTCTTTAGAAAACGTGTCAAAGGCGAGTGCTGAAGCGACGACAATTACAGTGAACCAAACTGTTTCATCATAAATATAGTATCTTACGGGATATGCGGCATATGCTGCTAACAGTGGCCACTTCAGACCGCCTTGTTCACGTCCTATATTACCCACTGTCCAGACACCTACAATAGTGATGAGTTTCAGTAACTCTATTGAGTTAGTAAAAAGAAAAGTAACAACAAGAAAAAAAAGAAACAACTACCACATATGAAATATACATATCACGAAAAATATAGATTGTGTGGCAGAATGTTATTCTACAATAACATTAATTGAAACATTTACAGCTACAAACATATTAAAAAAATGTTTAATACTTACCAAGAGCAACAACAAAGGGTACAAGTAAATTAAGATAACGGAGATTCAATCCCCAAAATTCATCAGGTGGAACAGCTAACATCATCATTTGGCCCCAAGAGTATCCAACCATCAACATTGTAGTGAAACGATTCATTGAAAATGGAGGCTGTGTGATGTAATTTATTAATTACTCTTATTGCAATATTGTTAAAAAAAAACATACATTTGCAAAGATTGGTATAATATAGATTATATAATATGTATTATTACAATTCCATATATGTTATAAATCAGTTACTAAATAAAAATACTTTTTCTAAATATTGAAAATGATCAGTCACATTTCTGCGTTGATTATCTTATGTATGTTCAATAAAGTTGTCATTTTGTAATAAAATAGGAAGGGACTATAATTTATAAAAATTAGTCTACAGCCTTGAGCTACATTCTTTCAATAATTTTAATGTTGTGGTTGAGGAATTGTACGTAAAACACACTATATATTATATATTTAGAATGCATTATTCAAAGATTAACAATTAAATGCACACATTTAAATTAGTTCTTGTGAAAATATGTAAAAAGCTAATGTTTAATGTGATGAACATTCCTATTGAAATTTATGATATATTTTTATTTAAAATACCCAGCCAGTTTATTATTATTATACAAATTTTTATGCCTAATGTCCTTAAATTTTATTGAAAAAGCAAACAACAAAAACAATTGCCAGTATAATTTTATTATTTCTCAATTGTTTTTGGAATATTTGTTGAATATAAAGTTATAAAATAAGCAAAAAAATTATCTAAACTATAAAATATGTTAAAACTTACATAAAAATGATGTGAAAAATTGTGATAAATAATTAAAAAATGAAAATGGAGCATTTGCAAATACTTACATAATGGTAAAATTTAATTAAAAATGCATATGAGATATGTTACATTCTATATAGTTAGTATAATACCATAATGAGAGTTAGCCCACAAATGATAAGCCAAATGTTAGTATAAAATCATTATTAACAATACCTTAACCAAAGGCTCCCCATCTCCACAATGTCCGTTGTAAAAATAAAAAACAAATTAAAGATTCCATCGTGTAAAGAAATTGTTAATTGAATCGATAAAAGTATACCTAAAGAAATACATAAGTAAAATAACATTTAAATAAAGTTAGACTCAATAATACAACAAATAGCAAAATAACTGGAGATATATACTAAAATAGTAATGTCTTAAACTGCTTTTTCCTCTTAAAATGTAGTTTCTATATTGTTAGAGTTAACCTTTGATTTATATTTGCATTAGTTGCAACAATAAAGGCATAAATATAGCCTTTGAAAGAAACTACCTTGATCTCCCCATTCAAAGACCTGAACTTACATTTACAAAGCATCATTCATGCAATTGTCTGGCCCGTGTTAAGATTCAATCTAGAAAAGTATAATAGGATTTCTTTGAAGTACTATGAATTATAATTTTAATATCTCCAAGAATTGCAATAAATTATAAAGTGTTATAATATACCAATAAAGATTATTCTTATTAGATAAAGAATATACATAATAGAAGGAAAAATAGTACTTACATATTAAGAAATACAAAGTCTAAGAAAAAATTCTAATTATTCCTTTCTATTCATATTTCTTTCATATACCTTTAAATGATGTAGAAGTATGTCACTAACTACACTTAGTGCATACATGGTATCTGTGTGAGCTACCAGCAATGTATATGGTACAGAAGTCTATAATAGCTACCTATTTCACTTTCTCCAGGTTTTGAAGAATGAAGTAAATGTTCAAAATAGAATCCATTGAACCAGTAGTCGCAGTTATGCATAGTATATTTATAAAGTGGGTTTCTACAATAATAATTTAATTATAAACTTACCTTTTTGTTCTGGTGCAATCTGTTGACTAGTTCTTGTATATACTGAGGGTCTTCATTGGCATCTCTCACATAACGCGGTATACGAAATACTTCGCCCAGCCATCCAATACCAAACCCACCCAGGGTTGACCACCATACAAAAGCATGTCTATCGCGACGGAGATAGAAATGATGCAGGCCAAGTATACCCCCAAATAACCAGAACACGTAAGCCCAAACCATTGATTTACGGCCAAAAGCTGGATAAACTACTTTAGCAGTCATCTTAGTTATATTCAGAAAACAAATTCAAACAACGCCCATATACTGCAACAAACTGTAATCGTATATGAAATAAAATCTTAATAATTTTATAGGTTTTAAACTAATCCCTAATAAATGTCAAAATTTTCTGTCTTTCTTTTTAAAAAATCTAACTTACGTGCGTTTCCTAAATCGACACGAAATTTAAAAAGCAAAAGATGCACAAATTACACACGTCATATATGTCAAAACTTAATGTCAATATGATCATCGATCCTTCCCATATCCTTCCTCGACACAGACTACAGAATACATAGTATATGTATTTATAATAAAAAGTTATAAACGTTCGTGTGTGTCAATTAATTTAAGTAAGTTTATGAACTGAGAATGTTTTAGTCATTTAAATCTCAAATATATAATCTCGATAAACGAAATAATTAGGAATATCCTAAGAACTTATTCTATTCAAATAATTCCTCAAGCAGAATTTCTCCAATTAGATGTATATTTTTGTCATTTGACCACGATTGTCTAAAAAAACGAAATCTCAAAAAATAAGTAAAGTGTGCTTTAGTGGGGTATAAGACAATGAAATAAACCTATTCACTGATCGATTTTCTTTATGGATGAAGTTATTAGTCTTCTGTGTCCTGCCAGACCGAGACTTTTTTTTGTAAGTTCTCAATTGGAATCTAACCCAGGACCCTTCACTTCTACACTTGTTAACCACAGTACCAAAAAGGTGGTCAAAACTTTGAATTTGGAATTTAATCTACAATAATACTAACGATATATATAAAAATACACACCCTTATTAATTCCAAAAACAGTCGATGAATATAAAGGATAACTATCTGTACGCCCCTCCTCCGCCCGGGTAATTGTTTATTGTAATTTAAATTATAATAAAAACTATCCTATCTCTCAAGTTGGATCGAACTGCACATGGTGTGCGAATTTTATTATAATCGGTTAAATGGTTTAGCAGTCCATTGAGGACAAACATTGTGACACAAGATTTATGTATATTAAGATTGAAATTTTTTTTTAATCTTAAGGCGATAATTTTATAAAATATATTTTATGAGGCCATCTATTTTTATATAGACAAAAGTAATATGGTATCATCAAAACCCGGAAGTACTCGAATTATGTGTCTATGATAAATCGGAAGCTCATACAACGTCAATCGTTAATCGAAGTTTTTTTCGTGCAGTACAGTAAAAATACGTCAATCAATCAAATGGTTTAATCATTTTTTTATTTTTCTATCTTCTTCTATATTATATTTACATATTTTTCTTTTCGAAAAATAATATGGATGCATCATTTTCTTATTTCTAAACTGAACTAATATTTATAGGACAGTGCTCTATTGTATACAAAACCCTTAATCATGTTGTCGCGTAAAATTTATTAATTGCTTTAAATAATAATATATTAAACATAGTTCAACTTGTAAACATGAATTTCGAAGATAGTGCAAGTAGTGGATATGTCACGGCGGAAACCATATACGGGACCCACGAAGACTCACACGTTGTGATGTCGGAGAAGGTACAGACCCTGGCTGGAAGTATTTACCAAGAATTTGAACGTATGATAGCGCGATACGATGAAGATGTAGTGAAGACGTTGATGCCATTGCTGGTTAATGTTCTTGAGTGTTTAGATTCTGCATATCAAACCAACCAGGAGCATGAGGTGGAGTTGGAATTATTGCGGGAAGACAACGAACAACTGGTCACGCAATATGAACGCGAGAAGGCGGCGAGGAAGCATGCGGAACAGAAGGTGAGCAGTTAAAAATATTTTTGTAGTCTTAGACATTCACTTAGCTTCCTTTGTTGCATATAACAAGGTCATTATTTATTCAGAATTCAGTTTTCGTAACAGTTTTCTATTTATTTAATTTAACTGTGTCATTAATTTACTATTATGATATCACCTTATGTACAAAATGTGTCTACCGTTCTGTTATCTTAATTTCAAGGTAAGGTAGTAAGGCATTACATTAACATTCTTGCATAATTAGGTTGGCTTTTAACCTACCTTCTTTTTATGTCAAAAATTTATACACTAACATGTGGGACTGTATTAATGTATTACATTTATGGTAAAATTTCAAGGTTTCTATCTGACTATATAAAATGTTTATATATAAAAATAAAAACAAGTAGATAGAACAGAAATAACTATGATATAAACTTATATAAAAAACATTATCAACAAATATTATTTCAATACAATGTTATGAATGTTATGAATATTACAGTGATCATTAGAAAAAGTAATTGAATGAAACTTAAAGCTGAAGTTTGTTTAACTGTTTGCAAAAGTAGATCTTGGAAACAACTGTTCAAATTTGAAAAATCATTCCATGGTGGACAGTCCATTTACCATATACAACATGGATGACACCACGAGTCTGATGAGAATGTGATTTCATTAACAAATAAAAATTTTGGTTGTCAATGTTTTAGTTGAGGCATTTAATTTTGAGTGGAACAATGAATTTGCAATTACACAATAAATTTCCATTACATAATACTTCACAAAAATGCATTATGACATCTTTATAGTCATCACTGGCCACATGAATAAACAATGATCTCACCATATTATGCAAAAAATTAAACATTATATATAAATATTTCACCTAAGTTTTACAATTAATACTATTTATATTAATATTATTGACAAAAATAATAACTGCTACAGCTTTTAATGATTTCTATTTTGCTGGATTTTTAGTTGCTTGGATTAGGATAATAACTGTTAAGATTTTGAAAAACCTCCAAAAATCCAATATGCATGTTTGTAGTGTATACATGTGGGTAGTACAAAAATCATGTTTCAACATTGATTGCATCAAGCCACATCTTTTGTTACCGTATTAGTCCCAAATATCATAATCTTATACTTATTTATTCATTTTTAGTTTCCACATCATTCTGTTAACAACATACTCATCAATGTTTTTATAATTATATGAAAATATTTAGTTTAGTTCTGTATAATCTGATGACTCCATTCTGATTAATCACATGTCAGGTTTGGTTACTGATCATTATAATTTGTTATTGTTTATATTTCTAGTTATATCTATTCTAATAGTTACATCCAGAGGATAAAAAGAGAATAAAATTATTATTTAAAATAGCTCCTATTCAACAAATTTGAAGTCAACAAGCAGACCCGATTCACAAAATATTAAGACACATAAATCATGTAATGATATAATTTTAAAATTTAGTACATCTACACTTATATTATAAAGAGAAAACTTTAGTATTTTTATTTGATTAAAATGTTTTTACACAAATAATTAAATAAAACAAATAGTTTTAACAGATTTACCATACACTAAGCATTATTTTTTGCTGTATTCTTGGCTAATGGTATAGAACCCTTATTGCTTGTGTGTGACTGACACTTTATTATGTTTAATTAACAAAATACATGCAACCAATGCAAATGATGTTTTGTCTTTTTAAAATTAAAATATTGTATATCTAAACTAAACCTATCTAAACCAGATAAATATATACTTTTTATAGGATTTTTATTTTTTTAAATTTCAGTTGCTAACAAAAATCATAAAAAAATGTTTGGTCTTCATTCTTTAATAGTTTATAAAAATAAAATACACTTACAATAAAACCTCTTAATTCTAGAATGTATGCAGTTAAATATGATATGTGATAATAATATCGATTTCTGGTTATTATTTAAACAGTTACTTGAAGCTGAAGATCACTATGAAGGCGAGAGAAAAGATCTCACAGGCAGACTTGAGGCACTTGACAGTATTGTCCGCATGCTTGAGTTGAAGCATAAGAATTCTTTGGACCATGCCAGCAGGTTAGAAGAACGGGAAAATGAATTGAAAAAGGTGTGTTAATAACTTTTTGCTGCAGTGTTAGGCTTTTTAAAAGAATTCGAATTTTTAGATGCAATCAAACATCATAGGAATATGCTAAAAAGTATTGTTATCATTCAACTCTCAAGTATTTCTGGCTTATAGCCAAATCTCTATAACGTTTTAGTATGAATTAATGTATTCAGCATCTATAGACATGAATAGATTAAAGATATACTAAGAAATACATGGATGTTTGACTTAATTTTAAATGTACAATTTCAATTTGTGATTGAATTTCATAAATTTTTTACATTTATGTTAAGAAATATGAGTTTATATGAGAATAAAATTAAAATTTACAGTCCACTAAATCTGTACCATGTATACAATAACAGTTCATGTACCATCCTACTAATCCTACTATTGTTTTACTTAGTGTTTGTTGCTCTTTCACGCAAAAACTACTGAACCGTTTGCAATGAAATTAAATAGCATATAGGCAAGTGAAACCGCAGGGCGCAGCTAGTATTAGATATATTATAATAATCATATAGCATTAATTTAAAAAAATGATGTCTAGGAATATGCGAAACTTCATGAACGGTATACTGAGCTATTCAAGACACATATGGATTACATGGAGCGAACCAAACTGCTGCTCAGCACCGCAAGTGACCGCAGCGAAGTCCGTGGTAGGCTTGGCCTAAATCCCGTTGGGAGGTCTAGTGGTGAGCGATCATGCTACATGCTTTTGTGTTTCTCTCCATCCAACTAAGTGTATGGAATCTATTGCTTCTCAAAGCATTCTATATAGACATTTCCCCGCATTTATTCTTTTATGTTTTAATTTATAATTGATATGAATATAAAACTTATTAAATCAATTATATTATTTAGTTAACAATATTCGCAATATTTATTTGGTGTTGGTTTCAATTAGTATATAGAAATCACACTTCACTATTTCCAATTCTAATGTCATATCTGCTTTAGCATGATGTAATGCTTAAGCTTATTTCTAGTTTGTTTTTAGATTTGATTGTTGGGGGTCTATCTAGTTTAAGTTTTAATTTTTTCCGTTTTTAGAATAGTTTCATTCTAGTTTTATTTTTGGATTCAAGATGTTTTTACACGACTATGACAGACGGAAGGTTATGTTTTCTTCCTCTATTCGCAATTAAAAATATGATTTTTATTCAGGTCCTATTTCGTTTGGGTTTGCTTCTCTCGATGGTTCTGTCAATGTTGTTGAGCAGACGGAGAGTATTCCTGGCAGTCCAGTGAGCCTCTCGTCGTCGCCATCATCACCACCTATTGGTATGGCACGCTACTATCTCTTCTTTTATTGATTGTATATATGTGTAATGAGTAATAATTTCACACTGTATATGTGGTGTTGTGTTTATAAGTTTATCGTTGTTTCTAAGAAGCAACAAATGTATATGTTACGCTGGAAGACTGACTGAAATGACTCAATGAGCGAAAAATTTACGCAAAACGCGTTGTGGTCGCAATAAAAGATCCACAACACGAAATTTGTGTTATGGCTCTAAATGCAAACGTTCACGAAATTCGTATCGTGAAACATGTATATATGACGTGATTTGGCAATTAACAAAAGCCATGGCGCGTTCCGACCATTAATTGGTTTAAAAGTCTGCTAGTTAGTAATAAATTTTGACACGACATATTTACAAATACATATCTTGCTGGCTTATTTGACTATATCGATTATATCAAATCCTGAAAATATTGTTTATGGTTTTGTAGAACATTTGCAGATAAAATAGTAGCACCAAAGGAAGTAGTATATCAGACGTATGACACGAAAAGTATTAATTTTTTTTTATCTTTATAGGCTCTGAACTAGCAGCAGTAAGGACAGTTGAGCGGGCTCACCAAACTGACCCTATTACACAGCAGAGCCAGGTGATATAAATAACTTTAATAAAACATTTATTTACAGCTTTCTTTTATGTAGCGACAAAAGTGTGACGTTGCAGGAGAATTTAAATAATTGCCATTTTTTAATTGAACTGATACTTGCAACGTATGTCTAAATGGATTAGGTGTGTCATTTTAGAAGGAAGTGATTCCTGTATCTACAATGTCGGTTTAAAAATTCGTTATACAACTTAAAAATTTCCACCGTTCCATATTTTTATCTTTTAAATTTTAAAGTGGTCCCTCGCTTCGGCGAATGACGCAGGTTTAAATCTCGCATCCTGATAGATATTTTTTCTATTCTTTAAAAATGTTTCATTTATAAATCATTAACACTAAAAATTCTACTTTTAAAACTATCATACATTAAAAATCAAATGATATCAAAAGTGGTAACAAAAATTTAATCCTTTCACACCATTTCCTGCTTCGTACACTTAATATCTAAACTTAATATTATTATTTTACTGAAAACACAAACGTTACACACTACTTTATTGATAAAACCAATGTTAAGATAAGAATATACAGAAATAACTTTTTGTGCAGCGTCCAAGCACGATTACAGCCGTCCTCGCTGCACTCGCAAGACGAGGAATAATGTAAATTACTGAATTTCGATTGCACACATTTCAATGGTTCTGTGTATATGTATGCACATTCGCGTATGACGGTCACGTCCTGGTCTTCAGTGAAATATTGCACTTGCGACAGTAACCGACATACCGGCGTTACACCGACTCGGCTCGCGTTACAATCCCTCAAGTATCTCCTATTTAAATTGTTTGATAGGCACTCCAGGTTATACGTGCTCGAACATTGGTAGCATTTCAGCGTAACGACTTGCTCGCACATCGCTAACAACAACACTAAGAAAGCGGATCCGAAATTAAAAACAGAACATCTCATTTTATTTACGCGCTGGCTGCGTGTCGTGACGTTTGACAATTGACAGCTATGGTTTCTTAATTTGAATTAAGCTAATTAGCGATGGAACGAAATAGGTTTTAATGTAACTCAACCTCTTACTTTATGAATGAATTATTTTTATTTGAGTTTAAATAAAATCATGGGATTAGAGACCACGTTCTCCGCTATGCCACCCATGCTCCCACTTCGGTAATCGATTTTCTTCTACTCTTTAGATTTTTCATGCCTTTTATTCTATAATTTTCCTCACCCTTCCCAGTCCATTCCTTCAATCCCATTGTCCATACATTGCTTACCCCTTAAAAGCGTCAAACACTTTTGCAGCGGCCCTATCTCTGAAAATGTTAATGGGCGGTGGTGATCGTTTACCCTTAGGCAAACAACTTAGTTGCCCGCTATTACATAAATAAATTGCATGGAATGTTGCTATTAAAACTTGTAAAAGTTATTACCGAATTCTATTCCATTCCTTAATACATGATTAAAATGTTTCTTGATTTCGTACCGTATTTGTATTCTTTTAATTTTCAATTTTGTTAGTTGTTGCTATTCTTGTACAATTATTTTCTATTTTTTTCCTATTATTAGGCCACTTCTCCAGTCGCACCACCGACATCGAACACGGGCAAGTCGCAAACCAAGAGCGAGAAGCGATGCGGCAACACGCTGTACCAAGAGCTGGCCTTCCACGACACCGACGCGACAATGGTCGACGGTGATGATGGCGGTGATATAACCGGTAGGTGATTAAATTTCGTCATCACCAATGCAGAAAAATCGATACTATACAAACATTATAAAGCTGAAGAGTTCGATTGTCTGGTTGAACGTGAATCTCGCGCTTATCTCAGAAACTACTGGTCCGATTTGAAGCCCATTTATTGATGAAGGCTAAGGCAAACATTACTTCATACAATAATTTATGATGCATTTTTAATACATTGTATTGTTTTTTAAAACAAACGATGCACGGTTTTTAAAACCGTCGGAAATTCAAAAACCGTTGGGTCTTATTTTAATCAAATTTAATGTTAGTTAAATGCAAAAAGTAATTAATAAAAAATAAATAAGTGTAATCGAATATATTCAATTCCTTTAGTCGTAACGTAGATATACATAGGTATATGTGTTTCGAAATAAATTGATGTGTTTACAATAAAACAATGTTTTCTATACATTAGGCAGCTGGGTGCACCCGGGAGAATATGCGTCGTCAGGTAATGCATGCTTTTAATAAACAAAATCGATAATTATTCATATATCATTAAGCCAATTATCATATCATATGTTATTCGAGTATTTTTTTGCGTGATTGCTTATTTCGTATTACGTTTTTTACACATGATATTTTGTTTGCGTGCTAATAATTTTCATTTAATTGGCAATTCATCATAATACAATTTTGTAATTTCTTCAAAGACGTTAGCAATTGTGAATGATTTTAATAAACGTACCTATCAGCATGTTTTCATCGCATAAATGTCGAATAAAATGAAAAAAATAAATAATCAGAAAATACAGTTGTTGCTTGGCTTTCGATACTAACTTAAACGAATGCATTATACAGGAATGAGTTGTGAAGACGAAATTCCGAGCTTATATACATATTTCAATGAAAAAAAGACGAGACGTGTTAAACATTTTCTGTCCTTTTTTATATTGAAAATCGTGATGTGTGTGTTTTTTTTTTAAATAATACATATTGCCCGGCTATGTTATCTAATGCTGTTTGTTCTATTTACATGCGTTCTAACAATACGTTGCAACAACACATTGCAGTTAACGATAATTATTTCGGTGAGTAATATTGTTTATTTAATATTTGGGGATATACTAACATACACACATACATAGCAATTCTTTATACATTCATTCGTCACGCTTCTATTTTATTCGGTAATATGATTGATATGTTAATGTTTGTGACAACATTTATAAACAAATTGGTAGTATGTTTAATATTTTGAACTCATTATTCATGGCTTGGCTATCGTCAAATGAGTAACGACGTCATATACACATATGTAATTTACTCATATTAAGCTAATATATAGAACATTACACATCATAAATCGTTATATTCTTAATATGTTTAGTTTATATTTATCGAGATCACTTCCATAATATAAATTAATTTATCATATTAATTTACCAAATGGTGGCTATGAAGACCGTATTAGAAGATAATATGCTAAAACACCTATGTTATTATTAATATAATAAGCAGATATAATATGTAGATATTTGATTAACAGGAATGGGGAAGGAAGTCGAAAATCTTATCCTGGAGAACAACGAACTTTTGGCCACCAAGTGAGTAATAAATTATGATACAGAATCGTTGTTTCATACCGTTCATAAATTTATATTTATTAATACACTATTATGGTTTTAAGATAACGTTATTAATTGCGAATGGGTTATAAATTAACTCATTAAATATGTATTTATTTATTCATAATGAGACGTTTGAAGGCCTTTAGAAATGTGTCGCTATAATATTATTGAGAGACTTTTAATAAATAGGCACTGCTAAAATTAAGCATTAACGTTTTAATTATGAATTGACTTTTTGAAAACCGAAACTCGTTTTCAAACTTCATTCATCTTGGCCTCATTTAAAATTGTTCATATTATTTTTATTTACAAGCCTTTACTAAAAGTTTAAATTAATTTTCAATTCATAATTATTTTTTATGTAAATTTGTTATTTATGAGGTATATAATGCATAAATGGGCTTTATGAAGATCAAACTAGACTAATACAATATAATTTTTGTGGTATCCAACAAATGTATTTACAATAAAAAAAAAATCTTTTTGCTAACAGAAACGCGTTGAACGTGGTCAAAGACGATTTGATTGTAAAAGTTGATGAATTGACCGGTGAACAAGAAATACTAAGGGAGGAGGTGGCTAACCTCAGCTCCGCCCGGGAGAAGCTGAGAGAACGTGTCACCCAATTGGAAGACGAGCTTCGACATCTGAAGGTAACGAAAGATATATTTCTTCTATTGTTTATAAATATCAGTTGAATGTGTTGATCCACAACAGTACTGTGGTTTTTGCACTGCCATAAAAAAACACTGTTTAGCGAAATTCCTCGTGTTGCAATCATGTTATGCGGCCTTAGTGAATAATGGCGGCAAATGTACAATATATATCGCATAACAACTTAAACGTAAAGAAGAGTGAAGGATAACTCAGTTAACATCAGCACTTGATTTATCTATTAATTGGTTTTTAAATAAAAAAAGAAAATTGGATTAATTTGTGATTAAATGACATATCAACGAACCGTCAAAACTAGAGGATTTGAATCTTTTGCAATATAGATACTTAAGAAAGTTTTTTTGAGTAATTTGTACCTTATATGGGTGATAGTTTATTTGACGCCCCGTCAGCTTTATAGGCGACTCGATAAAATTTCTTCAAGCTTATGTATCCTTTAAAAGAAAAAGAGGAAGGCAAAACTCTCTCTGCTTTCCTCTTTTTTGTCTCATCTCATAGGGGAGGCAGTTGTAGGAAACAGGAAGTTGGAAAAACGAAGCTTTCATATCACTAAGGTGCGCTTGCAGAATAATGTATACTTTAAATAATAGCAATAAAGGGTATACATACTTTAATGAACATAATGCGAAAAATATCACATATATCATAATGTAAATTATATCTGTCAACTCCACTCTCAACATTATCTTCGGTATCCTCACTGATGATGATGATGATGGTGGTGGTGATGGTGATGATGGTGATGATTATTTTGATCTTTTTTATCGCAGGAGACGATGAGCTCGAACGCCGGCGGTGGGGATAATGAGGATGAAGCGGACGTGCCGATGGCGCAGCGGAGGAAATTCACTCGCGTCGAGATGGCCCGCGTGCTTATGGAACGGAATCAGTACAAGGTATAACTGGACTTAACTATTCTTGATCATTAGTAACACTTGCTAATTTTGGTGGTCTAGCTGACTTGCCAAATGTCCTTTCTTGATTTGACAAATGTAGGCCTTTAAAGGGTTAGAGTTTTAGGCAGAAAAAAAAACAATTTTTACGAATTTTTTTTTATGATTTTCTGTCTCGTCTTTCTTCATTTCTCGAAGCGAATTCGGTAGCTAGACAGTAAAATAAATTTTAAGTTTGAACACAGAATTCTTACATTATAACACATAAAAAACCATAGATAGCACTATAAAATTATGTTGATAAATTGTGAATGTACATAAATGTAACATATCACAATATCATCTATTTTCTTAATAACAATTTATTATGCTTTATTCATAGGTGGTCAATATGAAAAAAAAATCACTTCTTGCTCCGGGTCCAACCGGGTGGACTTATTTTTCTTTTATTACTCCAATCAAGGCACAAATCTACTAAACCAAAACTTAATAAAATTTTCTGTATGTTACGCCGTGGGTTTTTTATTGCAGGAACGTTTCATGGAGCTACAGGATGCTGTCCGCTGGACGGAAATGGTGCGCGCGAGTCGCGTCGAGTCGACCATGGACAAGAAGAGCAAACAGAGTATCTGGACTTTTTTCAGTAAACTCTTTAGGTAATTTAAATAAATTTCATACTGCATATGCTATACTATTTAAGTACTGGGATCGTAAATACGATGCAATATTTGTTTGATAAACTCGATCGACTGCTATATTTTGGAAAAAATATGAGAACCATTGCGCATTAGTATAAAGCTTTGATAAAGTTTTTTTTATGAAATTGCTTTATTCCTTTTGTTATTAATAAAAATAGTCATTATGTAGCGCTTTTTTATGATGCGATTCACTATTTAAAGATAAAGATAGTTATCAATGCGAATTCTATAAACTAACAACAAAATGGGGAATGCACTTTGGTTTAAACCAATTTTCTTTTGCTTAAATATCTTAAATATACTTCTAAACTGCATGACAACGAATTGTTCATAATTTCTACTAATCATGAACGCGAAAGTCTCTGTTTCTATCTGTCTCTTTTTCACACCTACACCACTGAACCGATTTGGATAATGTTTGGTTTAAAGGTAGTTTCAGAACCGAGCAGAGACATAGGATAGTTTATCCCGCAAATCCCACGGGAACGGAAACTATTCGTTTAAAACCCCGGGACTGATTTATCTTTTCTAAAACTATTACAGTAATAAGCTACAGATTAATTTGCTCTGCGAAATGTATGCTTATGGCTTTTGAAATACTGCTGTAAATTGCAATGCTTCTTTTTGTTCCGCGCTTCACTACTGACGAATTTTCTTATCGACAGTTTTATGATGACTTAGTTATGAAATATTAAAATGATCAGAAAAACTACTGGATAGATGAAGAATCAGAAGGCACTGCTAGTATGTTTATAAAAATAAAAGTTGAAGTCCATTTTTATTGCCAATTTCAATGGCAGTTTTATTTTAAATATATTTATTATCTATATACTAATATTATAAAGCTGAAGAATTTGTTTGTATTTTTTAAACGCACTTATCTCAGGCACTACTGGTTCGCTTTGAAAAATTATTTCAGTTTATTTTTGTTAGATAGCCCATTTATTGAGGAAGGCTATGGGCTAAATATGTACCACGGGCGAAGCCGGGGCGGACCGCTAGTTAATTATATATTCTGTTGCCAGCGAACTTGCGAATGTTAAAATATTTATATTTGAGCGATTGCCCAATAACTATTAATTACATTGCAAATTTAAAAATGTTATTAGTTCACTTAATTACTGTAATTATCTGCATTATTTTTAAATTCAATGATTACAAATTATAATAACTATTAGAATTGAATATAATTTTAAGTTTTTGCCTCATAGCAGGCCTGTGTGCTTACTGTGGGGTGTGTGGGTTATATTTTTTTATAATTTTACTTTTTTTTTTAATAGCAATGAAAGCATTTTTTAAATTTCGATTTTAATGACATAATTTTATGTTCAAACAATTTAATTATTATTTAACTTTATTCGTAATATTTCATTTTATTTTCAATATAAATCACTTCAGGCACTTTTCAACAAAAGCGGTTGTCATTTGCATATTTTTATCAAATAGTAATTTAGCTTTCAGCGATATGATATATGAAGCTTTTGCGAAATCAAGAATTACACACGGTGTATGTTTGATTTTTTATATAAGCTGTTTTGAATTAAAAAACATTGTCTTGTAAATTAGAAAACATTAATTTCGACTAGTTAATAATGCTAAGTTAAGATATTAAAATAATTCAAATCGCAAACTTTGACTTGAACGAGGTAGATAGAAAGATTATTCAAGTAGCACTAAAGCTTATAACTGTTATTACTGACCGACTTAATAAATTCATCTGTGTCGGACTCGCATTAAATAATAGTAATATAATTATAATAATATAAATAGCTTGCAATTTTCATACCCTTGAATAAAATAAAATTACCGCGTGAAATAATTGCAAGTCAAAATCAATTAAATTTACTCTGAAAATGTGTTAAGGTCGTGTGGAAGTTTTTTTGACCTTATACACTTCCGTTGGAATTGAAATGCTGCTAAGCTTATGACTTATACTGCTATTTATACATCAGTAATATTAATTTATATCATTTGATTTTTTAAAAGAACGTTTGCATAGCGTTGTTATTTACAATGCATTTAGAGTATAATATGATTTTATGGTTGTTTCTTTGTAATTATTGTTACCTGTATTTTTGCAAACAAAGAAACTGTAATTTTTTCTAGCAAATTATTATAACAAATATGTTTCCCTTTCAGCACGGAGCGGCCGCAGCGGCCGCTATCGACGCCGCACCTCAAGGCGGTGGCGGCGCCGCAACCGCCGCTGCGTCACTCGCGAACTCAAGCGGACTTCCTCGAGACGCAGCTGTCGGATCATCACCATAGACGGCAGGAGAGAAGCGAGCAGTTTCGCCAGGTAAAATAGAAAAAAAAAAAAATAAAAAAAAGCGAAGATTTTGTTTTTTTGAAAATCCTTTTTTTTGTATCGTAGTCTAAGTAAACGCATATGTTTTGTTTTAGTGGTATTATCTAGTGTGTAATGATGACAATCAGATATATAGGATATAGTATCCTTTGTATCTGATTAGTCGAGTATTATCCTTATTTTTTTTTTTAATTTTGAAAGGTCATGTATCCGATTGTGCGCAAGTGATACTATTTTAAAGTCTATTACTGGTACTAAAACGGATATAAAAAGAATATGTTTAATGTATAGTTTACACATATTAGTTTTTCTAGTTAGTTTCCACAATTTCAATTTCCGTCAACTATTACAATCTTGAACTTCCTAAGATAAAAATGATTAGTACCGCTAAACTAAAATGCTTTGATTAGGATGTATGTATGTTTATTACCTCTTGTTATGGCTGCTTTTGCACAATTAATTTTTTTGCGGAAATATTAAATTATGCTGCACTTTTTGCGCTCTAAAATTGTCACTATAACAAATGTCCACAATGAAAGCGAATAAATAAATAATAGTTGATTAACTATTATATATCTATTCGCTTAGTCTAGTAGTATAGTCTAGCACTTTTCTATGCATTAACACAACAATATTAAGCTTGTATTAAATATTTATTTTGCTAACTAAATGCTTAATACTCTGTCTATAAACGTGGAATGATGCTTTGGGAATGTTTGTTTGGATGTTTACAAGTTGCTCAGTTATTTATTGTTAGATATATATAAATAAGGTTTTCTAAACATATTGATAATTTAATATTATAATATGTTTTTGTTTAATTGAGCACTATTGAATAATAGTATCATATAATATGTAGAGTATAAAATCTCCAATTTTTTTTTTTTTTTTCCTAATGCATTGTTCCCGCTTGTTAATTTTTAAGTATGTAGTAACCATGTTTGCTTTTATCTTTTCTTAAATGTGAGTTCCATTTTTCAGTTGAAACAATGATGTGTTTGCGACGGATTTGAGATTCAGTAAATGGATAGTTTACTGGATACTTGTAAATAGTAAATGTAGTTATATTCTACGGAAGTTATTTTTTATATTTTGTTGTAATTTTTTATAAGAATATACTTAGTGGCAGACACCCATGGTCTGTGATGTGATATTATGTTGTAATTGGTTAAAATAAAAAAGATTTTTTGTTAAAATTGCTTTTAATTTGTAATATGTTCTCATTGTTTTTATTGGTATAATGTATGAATTTTTTGGTGCTAAATTGTAGTGTGCACTACATTGTTAATCGCTTGCACTAGTTTGCACTAGCCAAGGTTGAGGGTAATAAGGTAAACAAATCACATGCTAATCTTTATTAAAATCGGTGCTATGCTTATCGTGCCACGTACATTGGGAATTGATGAAGTGATGAGAGATGTGTCATATGTAGCCTTTATGAGAGAGCTACTTCTACACTAGTTCTTGTAATTTTTAATTAAATGAAAATCCCGAAGATTGTCGGTATGTACTTTTTTTTATTTTTTTTTTTTAAGAATTACGTAAGAGTTGAAATATTTTTCAGTTACTACTAATAGATTCGTGTTTTGTCCTGTATTTTCACTAAAGAAAGGAGTTTTAACAAATCATACGGAAACTACCTTTTACAATTTGTTCATAGCGTAAATTGCTTGTTATATTTGAAATTGTACATAATGTATGATAATGATGACTGATAAATATATTTTCATAAACATATACAAATTATTCAAGAAATAATCCATATTATTCATTATTGGAAACCTATTAACTTTTATTCTGATTTTGATTTAAAATATTCGTAAAGTAATTAGATGATTGAACTTGAATACATTTCAATAGTAATTTTATACATATTTAAAAATGCTTTTGTTATATATTCAAATGAACAATTACATTACCGTCTATATATTTTTATAATTTTAAAACATATATTTTATTACCTTTTACCTAATTCCATAACCACCTCGCAATTACTAATCACTATCAAAATTGCTTATCTACCTTGCTACCATTCGAAGTAAGATTACTTTTATTATTTAAGACATAGTATAAATTTATTTCAATTAAAATTATTATTAGGTTCGAGCGCACGTGCGGAAGGAAGATGGCCGCACACAAGCCTACGGTTGGAGTCTGCCCGGGAAAAGCGGTCAAGGACAAAAAGGTCCGAATGTGTCATTATCATCCGGTGGTGTTCCAGTCCCAGTGCCGGTATTCTGCAGGTGCGATATTTTTTATTTCATATTGTAAAAATTATAATAAATTTACTAGTGATTTTATTGGCTCCTATAATGTCGGATGACTGAGCTCATGATAGCTATTTTTAACGACCACAAAGGGTGTAAAAAAAGAACTTCTTCTATGTCTTCTGGTGTTTTGCTGTCTGTGGCGTCGTAGGTGTCAATCATTTAAAAGCTCGCGGTACGTCGTCGCAATGTGCCGTTTTAATGTTACGGATTTATTTTTTCACTACTTTCTCAATATGGGTTTGAATTGAAAGAGCTTGACTAGAAAATACACTATTTCAAATTTCACCGAGAAGATGACCAAAAAAAAAAACAGCAACAGCAACAGTTTTTTTTTATTTTTAATTTAATTTTATCTTATTAAACACTTTTGCTTAACCCTTACCCTTTATGAATAACATCGCTCAGTCTGTCTTCTCAAGTGTTAAGTAAAAACAATTGATTTCACTCATAGCGTTCCTCCCGCGTAGTCAAAATGGATAAGGATTATCCTAGTCCCAAACGAACAAAAAGTCATCGTAAAAGACAGATAGATAGCGAAACTTTTACATTTTAATAGTAGTATGAATACATACAATATAATATATTGATCTGTTAATTCTCACAGACCCATCGCTGAAGCAGAACCTCGTATGACACTACTCTGCGCTGCGGCAGTGAACTTGAACGGCGGGAAGTCGCCAGATGGCCGTAACATTGGCGATAGCGTTACTATGTGTCTAGGTAAACAATATGTTTTATTGCATAAGTAAATCGCATTTATGTGTTTATATGTCCGTGTCCTTAAAAAAAGGCAACTTATATTTCAAAGCATTCAGAGAAATGCCTATATTATATCATTTAATTTGCACAAATGTCTTTGTAGCTACGCTCTAATAAAGTTAACCAACCATTTCTTCAACAGCGTCCCTCTTTCTTTCTTCTGATGTACAACTTACTTCCGTATAATTAACACGTATTAAACTTATGTTTCAGCATACGAAATGAGTAAAGCGCAATCAGCTGGTTCGCCGGAAATAGAGCAATTAAACTCCGAACTGCAGTCAACCCACATCGTCGACAACACCGAGAAAAACATGTCTTCGTTAGTATGGATTTGTTCCAGCACACAGACCAAGGGTATTGTTATGGTAAGATTCCTATGTTGCATGGAGTTTTTTCGCGAATTAGCACTAGTGAAGCCCCGTGACCCCTTGTGGGGTATGGGGTAGATGATATACGTCTGTTACACTGATCGATTCTCATATTGGACAAGTAGGTGATGCAGCTTCTATGTCCTGCCAGACCGAGACATTTTTACGTGATCGAAGCCAGAACGCCTAGGTTCTGCGCTCACGCATTTACCACAGTCTCAAGGAGGCGGTCAACAACGAATGTTCACGAACTGATGTACAATTATTATAGTTTCCGTATTCTTTCGTAAGATTGTCCAGAGACTGTTCAACCAGACACGAATAATATAGCTTTCTACTGAAGAAGGGAGAGAGAGAGATAGAGAGAGAGAAATTTAGTTTTTATTTAAAATATAGAGTAGAAATTTCAAGTTAAGCTAAATAACTACAGGTTAAAAAAATTCTATTTTATTTTATGCCTTACAAGAATAACAAATCAAATCTTATCCATCTGCATTATCACAGTGATTATATCATGGTCATATTAACTTGACGCATCTGTAATCGCCGCCCTGCCCTCTTCCACCGCATTCCGCATTTATTTTGCCCAGTAATTGTACTGAGCGCCAAAATGGTCAATGTATCCACATCTGTCTGTTTGTCTTATAGATAATCGACGCCAATAATCCGGCTGAAGTGATAGAATCGTTCACGGTTAGCGATAAACACATTCTGTGTGTTGCATCTGTGTCCGGCGCGGTGGAAGAGGACCACCATGAGTATGAGGAAAGGATGACCGAAAATGAAACTAAGAGACATTCTGTGAGTATTTTACTATGTATATATTGTACTAGCTGTTGAAATTCAGAGAAATTGAGATTCAGAAAAGAACACGTAAATAAAAACAGATCTTTGATAAATAATTCAAATATTCAAAATAATTAAATTCTTTCATCGCTTTTATTGTGAAGGGCATAATATCAAAGCAAATGTCGCTTATCTATATCATGATTTTCAATAAATCATGTTTGGATAATATTAAACGCATGGGTTTGATACTAGAATCAAAATTAATGAGGTGGTATTTTAATCGCATTTTCAAAATTAAATGAAGTTTATGTATTAATTGGTGTGCAATTTTGAAACAGGGTTCGTTATTCTGTGTCAGTAAGAGTGATTCGATGGAGAGTCAGAACAACGGCTTGCCAATAACAGCCACTAGCAGCAGCTCTGGTGAGAATGGTGGGAAGGAAGTCGTCGTTGGCAGTACACGTTTGGTATGTACTACTCTTAAAAACACTAGCGCTGTGGCCTGTGATCAATACTATAGAAGTGTAGAAGTAAGCTTGATTTATAAAAACACTAGCATACCTGGCCACCCGTTGCTGTGGCTGAGTATTAAGATTATAAATTTTTGGGATAATTAATCGAAATAAAAACTATCATATATCTTAAGTTGGACCAAATTGCACGTAAAATGCCAAATTTCTTCAAAATCGGTTGAGTTGGTGAAGAGTTCATTGGGAACATACATCATGCCACTGGAATTTTATATATTATTAAGATAAGATTAAGATAACATAAGATTGGATTTTTGTGCTTCAAACATTTTAAAGGGAATTGGCGACAATGTTTTTTCTCCATTATTTCGACCTGGACATACGAATATATCTCATGTTCTAGGTCCAAGCAACGATTCTCACGCCGCCCAGTACTCCGGCAAAGGAAACGCCGCCGCCGCTCAACGACCAGCCGCCGAAGGAATCGGCCATAGACAACATAGAGGACGCCGATACTATTGTCGCTGAGAGTCCTCCTCTAAGCTCTACGCCCGTTAATAGTGAGTTATTTGAGGACATGTTACTAATTAGTTACTTTGATTTTAGGATTTTTTACGGAATATCATAGTTTTTTAGTATGGGGTTTATTTTTTTGTATTTGTGTTAAAAATTCAGGGGAAATAGACAAAACATTAATTGTTGTTCAATATGACCATGATTGACTAACACAATCTTAAACTTCTGTTTTATTTATTATTATTCATTGTATTCATCCTCTTCTATACCAATTAATGAATAACATAATATAACAATGACAAAAATGATCATTATAGTTTCTATTTATTTATATATGAACTACTCGCCTGTCACCACTTATATTAAAATAAAAACTCATAGATTAGCATCATAGTATTGTCGTGAAAAACTTTATAAACCTTTGTATGCATTACATGTTATAAATGAAAACTTGAAAATGAAAACTCGAGATACACATCCACAGCGAGGACAAATCGCGAACGAAGTCGCGGGTAACAGCTAGAGTTAAAAAAAAAGTTTGCTTGAAGCAATTTTTATCAAATATATAGATACAGAAAGACGAACTTCTCCAGAGCCGGGTGTTGACGCGTTTGCCCAAGAGCAGTCGAACGCCGAGAGCCGAGACGTGCCGCAGGAACGCATTACTACGGCCACGCCTACTATGTGGCTCGGTACTAAAAGTGGCAACTTGTACGTGCATTCCGCTGTGTCGGATTATAGCAAATGTCTAGCCAGGTTTGTATAACATATACTCTTTAAGCCAAGTCGATCAAGTTTAATACTCTATAGGTATAGCCGAGCATACTATGTTTTGAATAATTTATTTTCAGGGTGAAATTGAACGACGCGATCCTATCTATAGTAGCCTGTTGGTCCCGCTGTATAGTGGCACTGGCTGATGGCACAGTGGCCATATTCTCGCGGCTCGCGGATGGCCAATGGGACTTCTCGCAATATCTTCTTATGGTGCTCGGTGACCCCAAGTGCTCAGGTGATAAAAGTTCGAAATTTTATTGTATATATGAGAACAATGCAAATCATACCATTATATTATTTTTATTATAATTATATTATGTATCAAGTACATATTCAATACAATTCAAATTAAGATTAATAAAAATATTATTGTATCTTACCGGCAGCATTTAGAAAAACATGGAAAAAAACCTTGTTATTTCGCTGTCTTTAGAAGTTTCTCGAGACTATCACGTGGTTGACCATAATATCGCATGATTTTTGTAGCTATTTTGGTTTTTCTTTTAATTGCAATATTCCCAGAATACTCAGGTATACTTATAAATAAATAATGGAATTCCGACTTGATTATTTTACCATTTTCATTTACCATAGTACGGGAAACGTTTGCGCGTCAGTCTCACACTCGGCCGGTTAAATTTCCCTTTCCAAGCACATTGTGCGAGCGATTAAGTTCCGTGCACATACACAATACAGAGCGTAGAGTACAGACCATAGAGTAATAACGTATCGGTTGCTCGCAGTGCGGTGCCTGAGCGCGGTGGGCAGCGGCACGGTGTGGTGCGGGTACCGCAACAAGGTGCACGTGATCGAGCCGCGTGCCGGCGTGCTGCTGCACTCGCTGGAGGCGCACCCGCGGCAGGAGAGCCAGGTGCGCCAGATGGCGTGCGAGGGCGACGGCGTGTGGGTGCGTATTCGTATTCGTATACGTGTGCGTGTGCGTGTGCGTGTGCGTACGCGCAGCTTTAGATAAAAATATTTTTTTTTTTTTTCATCTGACTTTTCTCTGATCGCTTGATCGCGCGGGCCCGTTGTGGACTCGGAGTCATAATTGTAATTTTTTGTTTTTTTATTTCGATAATCGCTTTACATCGATTGTAGAGCTTTTAATTGTGTTGTAGGCTTGATAGTTATTGCGAATTTAAGATATTGTGGAATGTTTTGATTGATTTATCAAAATGTTTTCGTGTAATGTTATTGTTATTTTAGTATGTTATTGTTAGTGTTATTTCCTTTACCACCCAAAAGACCGTTCTGGTGCTCCAAGCGTAGCAAGTCGAGGGGGCTACTGAAAACCGGCGCTTCTCCACTAATGCGGACAGGCAAACGTTGAGTAGTCCACCTTATCACAAATACTATCCAAATATTAGAATATATCCAATGTAATTTTTATTTTTATTTTTTATTGTTCTTAAAATGTATTAGTTGAAGCTAAAATTGTTGTATTTGTGATTAAATGTATTTTCTTTCTTTCTTTCTAATGCGAATAATTAGTTTCAGAATAATTAGTGATAGTTATGATTCTAATACCGGTAACAACATCTTTATATAATAGGTGACAATCAAAATGGACTCAGCCCTGCGTCTGTACCACGCGCATACATACCAACACTTGAAGGACGTCGACATCGAGCCGTATGTAAGCAAGATGCTCGGAACTGGGAAGTTGGGATTCTCGCTCGTGAGGATCACGGCATTGCTCATTAGTTCTGGCAGATTGTGGATCGGCACCAGCAATGGAGTCGTTATATCTGTGCCGCTTTCCGAGAATCAAAGGTGATGTCGATACTGGTGATATTAAAAATGATTACTCATGTAAAGTTATAATACATGGTGCACTTACTGCATACAAATGTTATTTAGTATATTTTTAAATAAAAATTTGCTTACTATCGGTTTTTATAAAATATTATCAATACATTGCGCAGATTTATTTATAAACAAAAAAGATCTGAAGTAAGGTCCATAAGAAACACTTTGATGTTCCTTTTGAATTGGTTAAAACTATTTACAAATATTTTTAAATCTAATTAAACCAATAACATTAAATACAGGGTATTCATTACATTATATAAGTTGACAGGAAACCTGTGATCCAGCAGTAGCAACAAATATGCTTAAAATAGTATAAATAATAATTAATGAATACAATAATTGGTCTATTTATTGTTTTCATTAATCTAATGAATGTTTTCGTATAGCTGTTACAAATTACAAAATATGTAATTCCATAATTTACAAAAAAAATATGTATTCATGAGCAGGGACGCAAACAGATCGACGAGTCCAGCTGGCGTGATTCCATTGTGTTCGATGGCGCACGCGCAGCTCAGCTTCCACGGGCACCGGGATGCGGTGACGTTCTTCGTGGCGGTCCCCGGGGCTGGGTCCCCGCGCACCCCGGATTCCCCGGACCAGGGTCCCACACCGCCCCCCACTCTTGTCATATCCGGGGGAGAAGGGTACATCGACTTTAGAATAGGTAAGTGAGCTAATGCGATACTCGACGTTAGTGAAGTGCTAGTGAAAACGAATTACCCGTGATAATAAAGTATGGATTAAGAATTAATTACGTAATTATAATATAAAACGTGTCGATAAAAGTAATCCCGTATAGGATTGAACTATATATTAATAATTAATGGATTCTTGATGTCTTGGTTGGGTTGTGGTTCATTACTCGTGCCAATAAAAAGAAAATACTAAATTGTTTTAAATTGAAATATTTTACATGTACCAACTTATGGTGTTGTTTCTTTGTATTCGATAACTTCACAAACATCTAACTAATCATATCTGTCGGGATGGTTCGCCCACAAAATTAAAAGAAAATTCAGGTGGATGTTTTAAATTTTTTCTTTAGTTGTATATTAAAAGAATATAAAATAGTTTTACACAAAGTTACAATTGAATTTGAATAAATGAACCACAAATATTATTGAGTGTATGAAAATTGTAATTCCATTTAGTTAAACCATTCAATTATTTTATTTAGGTACACATTTTCTCCAATGACCAACAACAAAACGTAACGTGATATTTAAAAATAGAACACAGTTCAATTAAATTTAGTAATAGAGTAAGATTTTATTTTATATTTTGTTGCCTCGTTGCAATTCGCCTAAATGCAAAAAGCTTTCAAGCGTCCCTAACAGTTCAGAATCATTTAAAAATAATTTAATTATATGTAAATTGAAATGGCTCAAATTTGATAAATGCATAATGAATCAAATATTTGTATTTTAAAATATATAAGGTCCCTGCACAATAGGTGGAAAATACATAATTTTTTGAGTTAGAAAGAAATCTTAATAATGTAATTATTAAATATTTTTATATGTCGTCAATTTGTATTTTCTACGAATACATATTATACCTGTTTGAATACTTACCCCCGTTCCAATGTTCAAACATTCTTGAATTTATATTTTTTTCCAATACACGTACCTTTTTTTAATTTAATTCATCTTTGCATACTACCACTCGCAAAAAGATAAGTCTAATCTTAAAACAACTTTATATCGGGACCTTATATACGCTACTATGCTTATTATTTAAAAACCAGTTTTTCTACTAAAATGACGCTTATTTAACCATCGATTAATGCTTCAATTAATGCTTTTAAATTCATACAGTCATAATACATACATCTTAGTAGAAAGACCATTTTATACCTATACATACAATATTTTATTCCTGCCTATTTTTTCTCATTAGAAGAGCATGCCGATGACGTTCGAGATACAGCCTCCCACCTCATTGTTTGGCAGATTATGAACGTACCTGATAACATATAAGCATAAAAATTGTTCTTAATATAAATCGGTACGTTTTTCAGAATCAAACGCAAGGAGCATGGCGCTTGGGACATTGTGTAACATAATACATTAACGCTAACTAAATTATAACTGAATTTACTAAGGGCATGTAGTCATAGTTTCACATTGGCAAATTAACATTAATTCACATACGTAACGCTGGGTGTAGACAATGGAAGCGACCGAGCGATATGCCGCTCTCGATGCTGGATTAAATTTATATCGGCGGTCTCTTTCATTCACTTGCTTCCCAATACTAAACACGCGATTTTAGACCTTAATGTAACATTCTACTATACTTTAACAATTCGTGTCTTGAATGTCATCAGTGCATTGTAATTTGTGGATGTCCATTTTCCCCGAACCCTGCTTACACATACAACACTAAGATGAAATTTTGTGTGATGCGCTGGTGAAGTAACTGAATATAACTCATATGTTGTTTTTTGTCTGTACAGTTAACGTGTAAATAATAAGCAATTATTTAACTCGTTATAACATTCTTAACACACATTTAGCTAAAATGTACATTGCCTAGTTGTAATTTAGGAATGTAAAGGAATTTGAACTTTATGAAGCAGTTTTTAAGGATGAAATCATTTAACGAGCACTACGAGCATAAAATATATTAATTTTATACTTGTTATCCTGTACATTCCTTGGTTAGAATCATTTTTGTTAATTCTCGATAACAATAATTTTTAAAGAAAATACCATTAAACATATTGTCAGTATTGATAGTAAGTATATTAATTCTGGAATTAATTTTCATACGAAGTTCAAATGTGTTAACTGTATCTAAACTGTGAAAAAACGCGCCCCAAACATTCCTGAGTGTTAAGCTAACTAGTAACTACCCATGTATCGCCCATCAACAATATCCACATCGCATTAGAAGCACCGCTAAAACAGATCCATATCTGAAACAGCTTTACGTGATACTTCGAGACGAATAGGGGGCGCGTTTCATCAGCGTTTTGTATAGTGCATGTGTGTGGTGTAACGTTGCATTGTCTGCGCAGCTGATTCAGAAATGGAGGACAGCGTGGTGGTGGCCGAGGACGGGTCGTCGAGTGGGCACAGCTCGCTGGTGGATCGCGCGACCAAGAGCCACCTGATAGTGTGGCAAGTGGCCACCGCCTAACGCACGGCCGGCCGCGCACGCGTCGACTCCGAGTCGGACTACGTGTACGTGTGCGTGTCCGACAAGCCGGCGGTCACGTACGACTCGTACGCAGTCTAGGGTGCATGTTACGTACGTTGCGTGTTCGTTGCTCGTCGTTGATACGTTTGGTTTTGGGATTGAGGTTTACGTGTAGGTACTCTCCATTAGTTGTGGTTTTTTATGAAGTATTAGATGTTTTCATTTTTTTTTTCGTTTTGGTCCACGAATTGTGTTTTAATCGAACGCGTATCAACGATAAGTGTCCCGAAAGAATCCGCTCCGCGTAATGTGTTCGTCTCTCGTCTCGTCACAGTAAACGTTTTAGAACTTCCTGACGCATTAGTGCACGGCCCATGGACATTAACTATTCCTAATCGTTTTGCTATCGTTTGTGCTTTCATTGCGCCGAATCACTAATAGCGCTTTGTTTTTAGATTATTTTCTTTGTATTATATCGCTCACCTATTTAAACGCATTCGGTGTACAAAATGTTAAGAAAGATGTATTTGTTTATTATCTATTAATTAATAAATTTAATCTCATTTAGTAATAATGTACAAGATATAACCACCAAATAATTCATTTTAGTAGATCTAGATAGTAGATAGCTTAGTTCTATTAATGAAATTTTTTGTGTATTGGTATTAGTGTGAATTTCTCATCTATGTATAAGGTAATCGTACGGGCTGTGGTTGTCATCTGCATCACAATTATTGTAGTAGTTAGTTAAAGTAAGCAATATAAGATGAATTATACGCGGCTTGTGATATTTACCGTCGGAAGGAAGCCGGTGTTGTGTTGTTTACAAATGTATTCATATTTGACCAGCAAACCCGTTGATTCTATAGGATACTATCTCGATAGTAAACTATATATTATATTATTTTCAGTCATATAACAGAAGCACAAAAGTCTACAGCTATAGTTGATTCCGTCTTATGATAATGTATAAGTTACCTACAAGTTTGCTGGCCTCGTTTGTTTAGTTACTGTACTCGTCCAATGGTGCAAACATTATTTTAAGTGTAATATTAGCATAACTTGTGCTATCTCCGCGTCGTAAGCAACACGTCGCTTTGGTAATTATTATTATTTTTTTTTAATTATAAATTTTATTTACACTTATTTATTTACTGTTTTACTGAAAGGGTTCCGATGTGTCGATTGAATGTATCGAAATATGTATTATTATATATAGTGGTGCTGGTTTAACGATTCCACTCCAGCACGTTCTGCTATCAAACCTAGTCAGATTTAAACGACTTAGGATAATTAGATAAGCTTATATTGTTTGCGGATTACAAGCTAAACAAATGCCAAGGATTATATTCAAGGATTGCCATCACACGGCGCAATTATGTAGCGGGCATTATTTAGTTTGATTATGCTATATAGATTTATAGTTATGTAATTGATAAATATGTTTATGAAATTATATATAATCACATTTCATTCGATTGGCTTCGCACGTCTTTTTCTGAGCCATTGTTATTGCTCAGATGTTTAAAAATCATGAATAATGAATCTGTCTTCTTTATTGAGATTCTAATATGTACGACTGAATTAAAATCTTACGAAACCAATTGGCTTGTCACGAATTAAATTGTTTAAATCGATCTAACCTCCTTTATTCGATTGCGTTCTTTCGTAATATATTTGTACTTACGTTTTGCGAACCTAATACTTTGTGTGCAATCGTTTTAGAAAAATCGAGATTATTTTAGGTTTAAGTATTTTCTTTAATTGAACTCTATGTACAAAAGATTAATTGAAGTTTTTTTTACATATTTATTTCCTTTAGTTAACTCAAACATTGTATACATGACATTAAATTGTGTTAAATATTAGATAAATTTATGAAATCGAAATGTAATTACCGTAAAAAGTTTACGTCGTTTGTAATACGCAATCCAATAAAATGCTGCTAATGATAATTGTTTTTTTTCTATTTTTATCTCCAAACTCTACAAACATAATTTACTACGAAAAAAGTTTAAGAATTATTAACCTTAAAATTTTAGTTAAAAAAAGATCACGATTATTCAAACAAAGCAGTTCTCACAAATTTACACATACCATATTTTTGTTATAATTTTTTTTCGCTATTTGCAATTTTCTTAATTGCAATAACATCCAGTTTTTTGTATAATATGAGGCAAGAAAACAAAAGATTATTATTTAAGCTTTGCTCATGAAAGCATTTGGAGATTTTGAAACGACTTACAGCATCTACTAAGATCTAATTAAGAACAAAATCGAAAAAAAACACAGTTTTAAATGGCATCTTGCAATATTATGGTATTTAATATTAGAATTTGAGTCGTAATCTCTTACGTAGTTAATACTTAAAATTAGAGTAGGTACTATGTTAATGGGCATATTTATTCAACGTATCGCATTTAGATTTATTTATGACTAATTGGGCCGCGCGGTATCGTCCGCGGGCAAAAGCGTGTACATAAGTATATATTCACACAGTAGCAGTGGTGGCTCAGTGGGGAGGACCTCGGACTTCAAAATCGATAAGTTGGGGTTCGAGACCAGGCGAGCGTGCAGGAAATAAATTGATTTTTCAATGTATCTGCACATGTGCGTAATATCACCACTGCTCGAAACGGTAAGGAAAACATCGTGAGGAAACCGGCATGTCTGAGAATCAAAAGGTCGTCGACTATGACATCTGCCAACCCGCACTGGTCAGCGTGGTGGATTATGACCTAAACCCTTATAGGAGGACTGTGTCCCAGCAGTGGGAACATATATGGGCTGATGATGTTAAGTACAGAATATACACTTATATTATAGAAAATATACTTAAGTGTTCTGGTACATAAACTACATCAATGTCGAGTGCCAAGTATCATCAAAATCCGTTCAGTAGTTTCACTCGAAAAAAGTGACAAACATACATCCATACAATCTTACAAACTTGGACGTTTATAATATTAGTAGGTTTTAAATCACTCGCAGCAATATCAATTACAACAGGGCGTAAACTATGGAAATATGGAGAGAAAATAAAAGGAATAAGGTTAAAATAAAAGACTTTTTACAGTACAATTTTAATTACAGAAGAATAAAACAATCTCAATCGAATTAAACCCATCGTTACAGCAATACAACACTCAATGCAACATAAAATAGAAACAATGCTGACATAGATAATAATAAATACATAGACGTTGCACGCCCAGCACTTACTGTTCGTGCAATAATCAGTATATTATGAATTTCAATATTTTACCGTATGCTGTTTATATCTGTAACAAATCTGATGAAGTCGTGTGCTTGGTTAGTTCAGTTTATGTAATTATTTTACATACAGATTTTTATATATTTGTGCACTGTTAAGATCATTGGTTAAAGATCTGATTCGTAGATAAACGTAGGAAGAATGGAAAAAATGCTAAATTAATACAAATAAATTGATTACAACTATGGTATCTACGTTAGCTAACTAGAACGTAGTGGACCCTATGTATTTATATTATATTTAACGTGGAGTAAAATGTGTAAGATCTTTTTTACGAATAAGCTTTGAAACGGAGAATCACACAATTAAATTTTAAATTAGAAAATATAAAGAAATTTAAGGTACTACTCGACCACTTCAGTTTCGAAAATCCTGATCTGATTTCTTTAACATGTTTGTGAATATTTAAAATGTTTGATTGTTCTATTTGTTATTGCTGAAACAGAAATTGAAAAAAACATGATTGTTCGTTTGGAAAATCAAGTAAGTAATAAAGGTTTTTGTTAATTTTCACGTTGTTTCTGTAGTCGGTAGTACCTAACAATTAGTAACATATGATTAAAGTTGTTTAATTAAGTAAAATGTTCTAAATTGCTTACTCTTAAATCATGAAATTGTTACTATGATCTTTTTATTCTCTAATAATATTTCACAATATATATTAAGCTATAATAATTTAAATGTAGGTAAATACATGCAATGTTATTCACTAAATTTTAGGTACTGTTGGTAAGTAGTAATTGCTTATTAGGAAGGATTAATTGAATTTAAAAAATTGACGAGCTATGCCTAAAAGATTACAATTGATTTAATTTGGCTAATATCTAGGATACTTTTGTAGGAAAAATAGGGTATAGACCAGTTGGAAGTTGATTTATAAGGTACGTAGGTATAGGACTCATGAGAAAGTTCATTAGTTCGCTTCATATTCATCTTTCAATATCAAAAACAGCGTCATTTCGATGAATATTAACGAAAACGATTAATGACTGTGGTTTTGTAAGAAATATTTTCATTAAATAAAAAATCTCTTGAACATTCACTTTCTCGCTGTTACTGCAAATGTAGGAAATTATTAGTTGAAAAAATATTTGAATGGTGATAGAGATATATATCTCACAAGTCGACAAGTCGAGTATACATCGCACACCATTACCCTCGCAATAAACGTATTTGATTCCACTTGAAACACAATCATAACGTTTTGTTCACAGCGCCCGTTACGAAACGTGCTAAGGCAACTATCAAGTAATCTTCCCCGTTCTATCTGCGATTCAACATTTTTTCATCTAAGGATACCTCTAACACTTTCACGTTACTACTCGTTTGATCACTTTAATGACATCACATTCTACATCTAATGGTATAAATATTGTAAGTAATTAAAATATAGTTACTAAATACCTAATGTGACTATAGTCTATTGTGACTAGTATAGTATAATATTACAGTAACATTAATTTAAAAGCACATGTTTCATAAAATAACACCTTGTATGAAATCTTACCTAAAATCTAATTTAAACAATAAAACTTAAAGTTACGTGAGACATTATCATACAAAACCCAGTAGGTAATATATACGTAATGAAAACATAAATTAAATTTATAAAAATATTTATAATAATGAGATCTGAAACTTAAATAATAAAATAATTCGTTGTAAATTTTCGATTACGTCGCTGTCGTTGCCGCATTATTGCTTTCGAATGACCTTATAGCTAAGAATTATGTCATAATTCTCATAATATTTATCATTTATAATTTGTCTTAAACATTAGGCACACGTCCGTTAATAACGTGTCTTATCGAAAATATAAAATAATTTTTCAGTAGAACATGCACACATTATAGACCTATCCCTACTTATTATCATTACTGTACAAAATGGAATATTCATTGACCGCAGCACGTACAGGGTAATTTGAAAATTAAGTTATGCATGATTAATAATTTACATTTATTTAATGATGCATTATCAATAGACATACTAACGCTATAAAACGAAACTCTGGCTGGTGTTAATCGTCTAACAATTTTCCAAGATTTGCTGTCAAACAAGAAAGTTTTATTATCTTTCTTTTATAAGTCAGGCAATTGCTCGAAAGCTTTTACCACACTGAGAGAATATCATTGTTAATACTACAGACATAATATAGGTTTCGCTTCATTTCATATCTTAGCTATTGTTACTGGTGCTGATATTATGCCCTTAATGCATTACTCTTAATCGGTGTCAAAATACAAGTTTTAACATTTAATTGATAGATTTGGTATTCAATACAGTTGTGAATGACTGCAAGGACAAACGAACTATTCAAAATTACATTGAATAAAACGAATGCAATGATGTGACATAGAAGCGTTTATCTGAGGAAACAAGTGTGAAGATTAAGTACATAGATTTCTTTTCTTCTTTCAAAGTGAGCCCTCGTTTCTTACTTTCAGATTTATGTATACTAATACGTATATATTAATTTATTCTTTTTTTCTATTCATTCATTTCAGTACATATGAAATAAGAAAATTATTTGAGCATATAACAAACCTACTAAAATGTTCATAATATAGCTATATTCCACAGGTCCACTCGGAAAGAGAAATATTAGAATTGAACAATCTTCGGAAAAATGAAGTTACTTGTGGAGCCAAGACAACTACGACGAGCAGTTATTGTATTATATAATCTAATTCTCAGAAACGATTTCAACGATAATCACGAAATTAGAATACTGGATTAAAATACTGAGAAAAAACATCGAGCCAAGCATTCACCCAGAACCTAAGTACTTAGTAATCATTCTTTGTACGTGTCTATTTCGTCAAACAAACGCTAAAACACCTCGAGACTATAATATGAACTAGCGATTTTTCGGATTTATTATCTCTCGGGCTATGTAAAAGATAGTAGGTCTGTATTATTATTAAGATGTCATAAATAGAGTTTACAATTAAATACTATATATGGAGCTGTCAATAGTGACAACATACGAACTATAGTATATTTTTTCATGAATTCACAGGGAATGTAACTGGCCATGAATTGTTAAAGATCTTAAAAAAAGACCCGTATATATTAGTAACGTGTTGTATAAGTTACATAAATATATTTAAATCTATCCTTATATTGATTGGTGTTCTCTTTCTCAACTACGAAGCTAGACTAGGTATAAGTAATATATTTGTATATAATAATTGTTTAAATGCTACCCATTTTAAAGTGAAAAGTATTGCTTTGCGATTTACATACAAACAACTACGTGTATCACTGGTTGCAGTCTAGATGTAGCAACAAGTTTACATGCACAATTATTTGCGTTTGTATCACTTTTCCTAGTCTAAAATACCACTAAATAATATTGCTTTCCGTTTAGTTACATTATTGCTTAATGTTTCCAATATTAATATACATTTTTTTATAACTCATAAAGATCTTATTGCTTGCATATTGCTTTTTTTTGGACATACGTAGTATCACTATTCTTCTTATAGACGAGAACAATATCAGAACACTGTTTTATACAATTATCACGGTTTACAGTTAATTAATTTATATAGTTTTATTCGTTGCTTAAGTAGTCAGGAATTATTTAACTAAATGTTCAGTCGGCGCCAATTAATCAATATCAACCGTTCATATTACATATAAAAGGAATTTATTTTTGCACTCGCTATATAACCCAGACACATGTCGTTAGACAGCTTCAGTTAGAGTATTTTGAACAATAGCGCAAACAATAGTTTAAGTGTTATCACAACATACGCGCAGTGGTATTATGATTTCGTAAATATCAAATATTTCTAGTCAATTGTAGTCGTTGTCCAATTTCGATTTAAAAATATCTACATAAAATTTTTGTAAATAAAGCTCAGGTAAAAATATTCAGTTAAATACGTTTTGATAATATCAATAATACCTATATTGTACTGTGTTACAAACTAATTGATCATTCTAAATTACATACTTCGATGTTGTTTAAAAATTTATCAAAACTGTTTAATCTCAACGTCTTGTCAGTCGTACTCAAGTGTTTGCTGGAAACCTAATTTCATTGAATAATTTATTATTCGATTCGTACTGTTTCACTTATATAATGTTTTCTTCAAAAGAAGCTGTTGGATGCTACGTTAATTGAATAAGACTTCCCTTTTAACTTGTTTTGTTTTTGCAGTGTTTAAATGTAAAGTGCTAATCGGTTTAAGCAAAATGCTCAATCGCTTAATTAATATAAACCTAATATTACATTTCTACATAAATACGTTACTTATGCTCCTACAACTACAAAAATTGTAAAGAAGGTAATTTGGTACATATGAAAATATTTACATTTAAATATTGGTATATGTTTTTGTATATATTATATTACCTTCGTAATGTAAGATTTTAAACCATTGCTTATTCGTAAAATGCTACAACTACAATAACGGTAGTATAAATATTTGAACAAAATATTTTCTCGATTTTGTTGTTTTTTTTTTGTTTTTTGAAAGCCATATACTTGCTCTATTCTACAAAACGATATAATTGCTATATCTATCATAATAAGATATAGGGAAAATGCATAGGAGTACATAGTCTCTTCATAATAGGTAGCATTAGCAAATTTAATAGATATTAGAGAAAACTGATAATAAATTAAAACTTATGCACTACTATAACACATTGTAATATTAATTTTGAAACAAAATATCACAATTGAATCATTTTACGTTAAAATTCGATGTCAGATTCGTTCAATACTGTACTCCAAAGCACCAAAACCGACTAGAAAACTACTAAATATATTATTAAACAATATAATATATAGACTACGTAAATGCTACCCTAGTATTGCTTATCGATTTACATTATATTGCTTATTACGCGCAACCTTTGTTAATTTTAGCCTAACTATCTAAGTTTGACTGAAAAATGTAATCGTGTTTTACAATAATTAAGAATGACCATTAAAATCAATCTTTTATAAAGACACTACACATCTACGTTTACTAAAACATAATACTAGGATTAATGTAATCGAAAATAATAACCATAATTAATAAATTAACACTTTGTAATAATTTGGATTTTACAACAAGAATAGGGAAATCCCGGTTATTTAAATAGTATATAATATGACCAAATAGTCTCATCAACACAGATAATAATTTTGTTCCAAATAAATTTCGAGGAAACAAGGAATTGACTGATTTTGTTTTACAAGAAGGACACAAGTACATAATTATTTTACAGAGAAGATCTCTTAATTGACAGGGTTAAAGAAATTCATTAAGAACAAATTGACACGCGAGGCACTACCTATACACTATTATGCGACAGGAAGTAAGTCGACGGCCCCGTGGATAACCCTTATTACGACCTAACCTACTTCGATTTATCTATGTGCATACTACTAATAGTCTTTTTTTTGCAAATTGGTCACTTGAAAACGCAGGAACGTATATAAGATATACCAAGAGGCCGGCGCTACACACTGTCTACGAGAGCTACGGATTGCTACGGGAATACAATAGAATAGGAAAGTCTGCTGCGACTACCGACTGCGGTGCGCGACTTATTTAGTGCCTACATTATTATTGCTTTTCGAATACCCATTTCTTACCGAGCACCTCGTGCTCGTCTCTTTATCCTACTTTAATGCTACCTTATACTAAGTTATGTTATTGCCAGTTACACTTTACTTTTCCTAATAACACACTCTCAATCTGAAGGCATGCTCGCTGCGTAATGCGACGCTGCCCGTCCCCTATCGACGTCGCGTTATGCACCCGCCACTCGTCTCCAAAGTATAAGTTCCCATCGTTTTAAATCAAATAGCGCGTCCTTTTAATTTATTGTAAATAAATTGCTTTCATTTTGTACTTGAGATTATCTGATACGCCGCCTCGTAGAGCACTAATTTAAGACATAATTTTTATGTGAAGAATTTCATAAAGTATCTATTTAGGAAAGTTATGCAACATCTTTATTAACATATTAAAAATATTTAATCTCGGAATTTTTTTCGCAAAGCACGTAAGTCATATGATATTAAAAAATTAGGTGAGGTGGCGTTGCGGATGCTTAAAGGCCAAGACGGGGGAAATGTTTGGAGTGCAAGAGAAAGGAAGGGGGCGATCCGCGCTAGCGGGACGGGCGGGACGGGTGCGGCGCGTGGTCGCCGCTAAGGCACTGTGGCGGGCGGCCGACGCGGCGGGCGCGGCGACGTGTGCGGAGCTTCGGACGGAAAGTTTCGGCAAGTTCCTCGCCGACGGACGACGCGGCGCGCCCGGGCGCTCCCACTCCGTCCACAGACGTACTTCGCGCTCAGCTCTCGCATCCCCATACTAAACTTACACCGTGATACTCTAACCTACGTTGCGGTTTGTAAAAATCACCTACAAAAGATATTAATTTCATTCGTATTTCGTTACTTCTATGTATATAAGGGTATATTTATCGACGTTAATATGTACAATACACCATTAATGTTTATCTTTAACAGGACGTCTGTCGCTACGGCCTATCGCCGCCGCGTTTGCGGCACTACGGGGTCGTACGTGATTCGTTGTTTGCGAAACGTTGCTCGATTGCGGCACTGCGAACCGATCGACGCTTGCACGCCGTATCGGCCACGAGGCCTCTTATATAATATAATAATAATTTTATAATTTTACTTTACTTTAATGAACTAAATTCATATTAATACTTTACGTTATCGAGTAAAACCAAAATGACGGTTGTAACGGTCCCTATTCAGACGCAGAGGCGGAGGCATCAGGCGACGATGAATCATCCTCTCGAACACAGGCCGATTCTTGATGTTTATTGAGGTAGCTTTTTAATGCAAAAGTTTTGTGACAGCGCGAACATTCAAAATTTTTATCAGAAGAATGCGTTTGCATGTGTGCGCGTAAATTAGAGCGATCAGCAAATGCTTTCCCGCAGTGCGCACAACCGTAAGGCTTCTCGCCCGTATGAGAACGAAGGTGGCCTTGCAGTAACCACGGGCGGGAAAATAGCTTGCCACAGACGCCGCAAACGTGTGACAGTTGATGAGTTAGAACATGCATAGCTAAAGCAGGCATAGACACATAGGCCTTACCGCACTCTCCGCAGCGTTTCGCGGCAACTGAATCAAGGCTGCGATGAGTTTGTTTATGTCGCGACAAATTAGAAGACGTAGCGTAACGCTTACCACATTCACTGCAAGTATACTTTGACTTATGTTCGGTCGGTTGTTGGGCACTTTCAACAGGTGCATTTGCATAATTCCGCCGTTTCGACCGACCGTCGCTGACAAAGAATGCGTCATAGGTGTACGCGACTGTTTCCTTGGGGCGTTCGGAAGTTTGATCTTGGGTAGGTTCAGGTTCAGGAGGCGGAGGCGGTGGTTCAGGGGGCGAGGGCTCAGCACGTGGCGGCGTAGTCAGAAATACCGCGTGTTGGCTCAAGTCTAGGATCGCGTGGGCTGCATTAAGATCTTCCTCCGGGCGCTGTAGATATGCACGATCCCCTAAGCAGTACGGACGATAAATGTCCTTCTTCTTAGGCGGCAGTGACAGTAGAGTGCCACTGCTCGTGTAACACATCGATGTGGATTTGCCGCTCGCCGGTGGCGGAGGAGGGGAGACAGGTGAAGATTGGAGATGCACTTGGAGAAAAGGCGTTTCTGATGAGTCAGAGGTTGAGAGATGTAGAAGAGCATAGGAGACAGGCTGAGGCGCCGGCTGAGAGGGGCCGGGGGGAGCCGGGCTCACCTCGGTCGGAAGCTGTGCGGTGAACTGTGTGGAAGGCTGCTCCTCGGTGTAACCTGCGATAGAAAAATCTTTTAAACATCTCTTCAATGGATTAAACATCTTGCATTCACAATACTGATACATGAACTACTTCGAATTCGCAGCATTGTTAGACTTTTGATAATGTTAGTAGATAGTTAATTTCGAAAAGAATTATCTTATTTGTGTAAAGCAAATGAATTCAATTGCATCTGATCGATATCTATCGAACCGATATCGCCCTAAAAAATATATTATGCAGACTTCAATCGAACCTTCAATAGAGCTGTTTTTAAATCCTTCACAAAGATGCATGCAAATCAGGTATTTAACGAGGGGGTGGAAAGGCGCTCAACGCGAGAGTGTGAGGGTCCCCAGTTTACAAGAGTTATTCTGGGTCCGTTAATAATTTACGAAGGCAACCTGTAGCTTGCAGTCTAGCGCCTATATCAACCAGTGGCTACATTATTGTCGAAACATTTCAAACATTTTCCAGTACATTATGGGGTAATTCATTGGCAAAGCAGTAGTAGTAGCAATATGAAACATTTATAATATTTAACAATAGCATCTTAATGAGAAGTTATTCTTTTACTGTAGTTTCTTTCAAACCATATTTATAGCAAGAATCAATTGGAATTGCCATATCCAATTTGAGCACGAATAGAATAGGTCAAACATTCGTGTATAGAAATTTGACACGTGTGCCGTTCGTACGCCTCATCTCTTTTTTCTGAGCCTTTCAAATCCCTGCAATACTTACACGAAAGCCCCTCTTTTGGACCAGTGCTTTTAATTAAACAACGTTGACAACATTTCAAAAGGATTTCATATCATTTGAACCATTGAAGTTACAAACTGAATTATTTTTATCATAATGATTGTAAAACATTGTGGTGATTTATGAACTAGATAATTTAACTATATTGGTAGAGGCATAACTAACAAAAACGATAATGTAAGATCAATAGTCAAAGGACGTTGTCTCTTGACTAGTAAAGTAAATGAAACTTGGTCACAAGTTGTGATTAGTTAGTGCGAGTATGAGAGTGTGGGTAACGGGGACTAGCGGGAGTTACACCCTCTTTTGTGTTAGTGAAGAATAAAGGACGCAATTTTGTGTTCGGCTTCAAGGACTCAATTTTAGGGTTAAACATATTCTCGGCCTGCACAATACTTTCTTTCTATAGATTTTACCGTTTCGTACCTTTCTGCAAATAGCTGTTGGAATGAATAAAACCACTGTTCAATGTTCTATGATACTGACTAGATATCTATAGACACTGTAATTATCTATTAGGTTGGTTTATCGTTAAAGCTATCTCTCACAAACAAATCTTAGCTGTTATGCAACAATCATTGGCAATATTGAAATCAATAATCTGTATCTTAATATAAACAAGTATGAAACTAATCTAACTATTTATTTAATTTGTTTCCAAGGGAATATAATAAAGTCTAGTCTGACTAATGAAAGTATTGTAAAATCAAAGTAAAATTACTTGGATTTACTCGTAGCTACGTGTAGTGCTTAATTTGGAAAATAAAATAGTTTTATGATTTTACCTTTTTTTACAGTGAGAGCGGAGCTCATAAATATATTGCATTTCAACAAGACCTTCTTCATGAGCGTATATAAACCCGCACAGGGCAGAAACGGATAAGTAATTAATTAAACTTTCACTTCCTTGTTATAATAATAAGGTAACACGTTTAACCTTCAAGATTGTTTCACGAAAATAATAATTAAGATTATTGTTGTGTGTGAGTTGTAATTTGTATTTGTATTTATATAAAAGTGTGCTTGCAAATTACGAGACAATGTGGTCTTTAAGTGACAAGCTCCCTCGGACAATAAATTCAAATGGAAGGTGTATTTTCCTATGCAAACAAAGCTTACATCATAAATAATTATAGATAGGAGACGTTCCTTACTGTGGTATACTCAAGGAGTCCGTGTGGGGCAGCATTCGTGCTCAACACACTACCAGCTGGCTTAGAGGTGCTTGCTTATCATATTTTATACGAAGCGTTCCTGTTTTAGAGTATTAGATATTACATGACCTCTACAAGTAGCTACATCCATCGTGAGACTATAAATATTATCATCAATTTTCCATCGAATATAGTAATATCAGAATTAAATTAGAATTAATAAATTCTGAATAATTTTTATATTACTGTTAAGTGTCAATAGATTGTACTCACTGGAATGTCATGCCTCTCCAATGTTAATCATCTTCTATCAAAACTAAGACATCATACCTAGCAAGACATTTCCACAAACATTTTAGTTTCATTATTTCATATTTATAATCGTAATCGACGCCAGGTCCAAGCTTATTGTAAATGTGTTATACTGAAGATTAGACGGTACAAATTGTAAAAAAAAGAGTTTATAATATAAATATATATATTAAAGATAAGATTGTGAGATTTCCTGATTTAATAACAACACAATTTATCACTTCTAGTTTTTATATTAAAAAATTACCAAACAAAACCGCAAGGTGACTGGAAAATTAATAGACTATTATTATTTTCTATAAACCCTTCGATGCATCACAACAACATGTTTATAATTTAAATTTGACACGCAATTACACTCTGAATAACAATCTATTATCTCGCCAAACTGTAATTATTACATGAATTAGGAAGAGCACTGAGAAAATTACGTTCCATCAACTTGTCAAACCGCAGCCGATTTTAATTACTAGAACAATAGCATGTAATTTAGCGTTTACTAGTCGAATTATTCCACCGCCAGCTTCCTACAACTGATGTCTAATCGATTGCTGCAAACAATCGACAACCGTATCTCGCTTACAATAACCTATTTGTATAAATGGGAAGAACTTTCGTGCCGGATAGCAACAATGCTTACATAGAACACTTGCTTTTGAAATCAACAGGTATGTTTCGTGTGTAGCATGTTTTGTTGGATAACAAGTAATTCAATTCAGCTCGTTTGCACCTTTACTATTTAAATTTTAAATTCATCGCCGCGTAGCTCGAAGTTCGCCGGCAAATACGCGTATGTGAATTCAGAGGTGTAGCTTAGGTTTTTTTCAAATTTATGTAAAGGTATAACTCCTAATTATACAATTTTTCAATAAATAATGTGATAATTTCATGCTTAAAACGACATCAATCAAAAATAAAATAACTACTTAAATTAATAATACCATTAATTTGAAAGGTTTTACAATAATATTTACCGAATAAATCACACGAAATCGTAATAAAATTAAAACGAATAACAAAAATGAAACTTAGTAGTATGCTAAGCACAGAAACTAATTTTTGCGGAAAATGGATTTCAATTTTCTCCGCAAATTCATAAACAGACTCTGGTTCATTGTTAAAAAAATTAACACGCTGCGCCGTAGTTGTGTACTATGAGCGAACTTTGTTAACATTGTTTACGTTAACAGTTACAAAGTTAAAGCAACATTGGTAACACAAAATACAGAAACAAAGGTGAACAGCTCTCCTATTAAATCTTTCCTTATTTATAGTAGATTAGAAACTTGCTTTGCATTTTCTAATAATTAAGCATTTGTTATGAATATATCTCACTTATAATAAATATCAACTGACAATTTTGAAAATAATACCAATATATCAAACCAATAATAATTCATAACCGATATTACGATTAACAATTTATAAAACATTGCATTTATGAAACAAAGGCCGGCATGACAATTATGCCGCAGGCAATTTTTAACACGCAATTTTCAATAAAGTAATTTCACAATTAAATATTTCGTCCAATCATTTATGTTAACACGTTTATTCAATACCAACCTGCAATTTGCTTTTATTTGTTGTAATAAAATACTGCACGGGAATGAATAACTACTGTTATTTTATTTTGGTATTTTGTACGCTAGCTATTTGTTCTTTTATTCAACAATTTAACACCAATTAGTATGAGTATTTAAAGCATCGTAGTCATAAATATTTAATAACTTTTAACAATATTAGCTAATCAAAAGTTACTGTTAAAAACTTTGTCATTATCATCATTATAAATTTATTTGGGCGTCAGACAAGCTAAGCTGTAACTCGTCAGTAACTTCAGCAATGTTGTTGTTATAATACTAATATTATAAGTTTAACCGAGTTATATAAAACTTCAAACATTGTATTGACGAACGTGTATTTCGTAAGAACGAATGTTTTTAACTTACGAAATTGTTTATAGTTATAAATCCATAAAGATCCATAAATAAATTTTTCATTATTAACAATTTCAGAATATTTCACCATAGCAATATAATTGATACATTTTACTTATTTATTGAAAAAAAAATATACGAATAAAAAATACTAATTAATTTTTAGAGTTCAATTAAGCAATGCTTTATTAAGTACCATCTTATTTCTAATTTGAAAGCAAAAGCATGTTCTCTGAAATTCATGAAAATGTCCATTACCAAATTGTGTTTATATGATCCAATATTTAAATAGGCAACAGTGGCATCCATAAAACTAATAGAAGCCACGTAGTCAAATAAACTCGTCTGTGCATTTCAAAGTAAACGTTTGTTTACAGTGTAAATTATTTCGGTGCTAATTAATTATTTCAGTCTCTGTAGAAGAACTTCTATATAGGTATTTATAACATTTACCTCACGTATAACACAACTGCATAACTACATAGATATATGCTATTTTGTACTTTAATAAATCTCCTCCTGAGTTCGATTAGAAAATTATACAGTATAGCCACATTTCTCAAAAAATTTTCAGTCACAAAAACGAACTGCAATTTATGATTATATATGATAAACTTTATACATCTGTAAAAGTATTGAATGGGTGCCAAATTTCAAATACAGCCATGAATTGAATCGAAACATTACCGCATTAAGCCCGCAGTGCTTTGTGTAGTTCATACTGAATCTGCTTAATATAATATGTCTATTTCTTTTGTGAGAATAATTTTTTTTTCGTAATGTATATAAAATAGGTACGAATGTAAAATGAATGAATTAAAACAAACATTTCATATTTTTAAGTGGCCTACAAAAAAAAATTTTTTTCCGATTATTTAACTCGATTTTCTGAATTGAATTTTGGTTAATATTATATTTAAAACAATGTCTTATAGTCTTGAAATTACATTCCAGTCGCTTGATAATACGCCTCGCCTGTGAAGAAGCATATCGAAAGAAGCGAGCGATCAAAAAATATTACAAATATTCCCGTGAAATTCAATTAAAATTCAGTTGAAGTTTTTGCAATTATTTGAGCTTGTTTGAATCTCGTTTAGATAATGCCATGGATATACACATTTAATATAACCATTAATATAGGTAAATCTTAATTATGTTTAAGGTTTACTCATATACATACCTATTACCTAGTTATAGTTACAAATAGTGAGCGCTACACATTAAGCGACATTCTTAATGATAATAGCAACCTATACTTAGAAAAAATAGTGTAGTGAAAAGGCATAGAGTAAAATTGCATTAATATACTTAGAAGTGCAAAGTATAAATAGATAACAAGGTAATTGTTTAGAAAAGAAAGAAGATAAAAAAATTCAAGTATACAGGAATATAGTGAATTTGATAGGAATAAGAATACGTAGTGCTGTAATAGGGTAAATGAATTGAAACGTAGTTGGAAGATATGGGAGTTTTACTGAGGTTGTGAATTAGATTTCAGGAGTCTCAACGTTCAAGCAGCGACGTAATTAACTCGGTCAATCTCAATAAACGGTCGCTACGGGCAAATAGGGAATAAGCGGAATAATGACCAGCCAACCCTCATTTAAGGTACCTACTGGTACAAAAGAAACTAACAAAATCAACGCTTAGCGTGCCAACTGTGCGCCGCAGATACAATAGCAAAAACAAACCGGGACAGTGGGATGAGCGAAGGGGTACGCCGCATTGCACCAGTTGAATCTCGACCCCTCGACACCCCACATGCCCCTCCGTCCCTCCCACACTCCCCATCATCTCAACCGGAGGGCGAGGGAGCACAGAGTACTTGTTGACGCAGTTTCATATGCGATCGGGACGCTTACTCGATTGATTTCCTAGAAAATACACACACGAGTAGTTTAAGCTCTTTCACTTGCATAGGAGTATAAAATGTTTATGCACGAACCTTAAAAGTGTTAAGATTTCTCTATCCTACATACTCATATGTCTGTGCTTAAATAATGCTTCTAATTATTCTATTAAAGTAATTCATTATCACCACCATTGCATTTATATGATAATATTTCATTAAACTTTCTATTATAATCATAAAAAGAGTTCGACGCAGCTGAAATGCTCTCTGAGCATAACATTTTCTAGGAATTAATTCAAGTGAAGCAATAGTAAAACAAAGGCAATTCATAATACATAATACATTTTATTAAATCACTGAAACCTGAAACATTTTAATTCATGATATTTACAAACAACGTTACAATTAATAAAGCTATAAGGAATTTTCAGAGACATTTTCTGACAACATTACGTCACCTCCTATTAGTAAGTATTTGATATTCCGTAGTTTTCATCTTCGTTTCTCTTAAGCATAGATTAATTTGTTTAAGAAAATTTCAGTAAAGATAATCCATAAAAATACAATTAGTTAAAGTGTTGCTTGGTCTGGAAATACATTTATGTATACTCAAGTAACATGAATTCATGCAAATGAAAGCAAGGCTTTGAATTCTCATGGCTTTATGTTTCTAACTACCTACACAAACATCTTTGTTCTTCCTACATGAGACGAGAGTTATACATGACGTGTATCTAAGAGAAGTAAACTTGGTTTTGTTATAAATTTAATACTATTAAGCTACTCTGTCATTGGAAACATTATGGCTGATTTGGACCATGCATATACTTGTTAGTTATATAAAGAAAATGTGAAAATAAACTCAATATATATAAAATGTATCATATTTTTTAATGAATTCCGTTTCTATTCGTTAACAAAATAACTTCAAACGTCATGTGAAGAAAAGTTCACTGTGCTTCAGTTTTCTGGGTCAATGGGTGGGAGAAATAAATACAAAGATATAAGTGAACAAGACGCCGTGCTAAAGGGTACAATGAATGAGGATGAGAGCTTAGAACAGAAAGCCCGAAAAAATTATAGCTCTTATTGTTCAATAAATCACGGAATTTATATTGACGTTTCAAATAATACTATACTTATTAAACTTTGAGTTATATAAGACCTACCCCTTCAGTATTTGGGCACTTTATTCCAGTTCTTATATATGTCTAATTTGTTTTTTTTTTAAGTTAACCAAAAAGTACATTTATGATTTAGCTATTATATTTATTTTTGAAAGTAGACTACTGTTATTTTTTATTCTTTAAAATAAATCTTGCATATGAGTTGTTAAATGTACATGAAAAGTAATACAGATGTCATTTTTTCAGTTTGTTTTGATTGAGCCATTAGCACACGAGTTACATACAAATCCAATATTTATGTTAATTATACCTCTTACGAGGGAACTGTGTCACGTGCACGGCACGGACAATCAATATATAGAAAATTAAAAACATGCACAGCTGAGCTTACTTATACGATTTTTTATTTTGATTTACCTACCTGCACTTGCTAAGAAATCAATTCTAACAAAAAATAGTAATAACTTCGTCTCTGGGAGGATGTCATAAAATAACATTATAATGTCATTTTGAATGGTGGTTTTTTGAATTTTTAAAAACACGTTGCTTCACGATTGATTTGTGGAAGCCAATTAATTTTACATATGTTATGGAAGACAAAGTTTTTTAAAGTTAATCATGATATGACATATTATTATATGTAACTAGACGCTCGCCCAGCTCTGCCTAGACATCAATGATTATCAGAATTCCTGTTGAATCACAAGGGCATACATTTAATCGGGATAAAAAGAATCCTATCACCCAAGTCAGCTCATACCATGTCAGTATACCAAATTTCATCAAAATCCGTTTAGTACTTTCAGCGTGATCGACAGACATACATCCAAACTAACAAACTTTTACATTTATAATAGTACTGTGATTAAAACCGGTTAAAGGCGAGTCGAACTTGCTGCTCTAATGGTTCCATATATATTACGCTACAGGGCAACTACAATAAATGATCACCCATCCATAATCTGTCTAACTATCATGATGCATGAGATATAGCCAGGTGTCTGAAAGACGGACAGGCAGACAGGCGGAAAGACAGTCGGAAAGTGAAGTCTTAGTAACAGGGTTCCGGTTTACCCTATATATACCGAAACCGAATCTTAAAAAAAAATGCGTTCGTGGGTGAGTGAGTCGGTAGACCTAAACTACTAGTAACAGAACAAATTCATAAACAAATATTTCAGTTAGTCCATTTCTACATTTATGTTTGTATTCATACATCGGTATTGAGTATCAGAGCATAAGGTACATTCGTATATTTTTTATTAAGCTGTCTGATAAAATTTGGTATATAAGGTTTGTTTGTAATTTCTGATCAAATTTTATTGCTAAGTATAACCAAGTAAATATTTATATATTGTGTATTTTTAATGGAGTGTCCGATCTGATCTATGTAATAGATATCAAATTAGAGTTTTTTTTAAGAATAATGAAAAATAACTTCTCTCCAATCCTATACCATAATCTACTCGAATTATTTATGTTATAGTACGTTATTATATTGGGTAGCGATATATTCATTTTTATTTATTATCCCCACCGTTTATACATTCTCTTAACTACTAACTTTACTATATAGCTTAATTGAAATACCTACTAAGAAATAAGAAAAAACAATTCGAGAATAAGCAAACACTTCATGAAATTATTTCATTTATTATTTTTTATTTATGTGATTTGTTCTCTTGATAAAGTTTTTTTCCATTCTACTTGAATGAAATACACAATTAAAACAGTTTACTACAGTAATGCTGTACCTAATCTTTAATAAGTAGAGATAGCTTTACAAAAGGTACATTTTTATAATGGGATTACAAACAATATTACCTGAATACACAGAATAGAAAAATAAATAATTTACATACTATTGCTTCATTTGCAAGTTCTGTACTAATTGAACTACTGTCGATATTTGCGAAGACCCAAGAATGGATCTAAAAGACAAATTTAATTAAATTATTGCATTAACTCCTAAACAGATGCTGTTCCTTTGATTTGGAATTCTCTTTCGATACGTCGACACCGTAAATGACAATGCAATTAGTTTCATCGATTTCGAACTAAAATAGCGTATAGTTGCAGTCCATATGTGTCCTTTTTGCATTCTCAGAAATAACAACTACATCAACGTACATATTAGAATAAATATTATGATACAACATATGATATCCCCAAGCATAATAACTCGTTGATTTCGTGAGTGAAAAAGTATGCAATGGTATTTAGGCCTTTACAATTTTAAAAGCACGAAAATAATTAAGGAATGAGCATAGATCAATTGCGTGTATAACAATTTAAACTTTTAGTGTTATAGCATTGAAATGCTTAAATGTATAGTAATAATGATAAGATATAATAAGATAATGAAGTTTATTCGAATGCTTCATACTGATACATGAGCACAATATTGAAAGGAAAAAGTTTGCAGGACCTTACCACTAGCCAAATACAGCCATATTCACGAAAGCAATGTCTAATATTTACGTAGGGCGCTGCTGAAAACAAAATGTGGAAGCGAGAAGGAGACAGCTTAGCAACATCTGCTCGTGGCAATAAATTTCAGGACATAAGGAAAATGGATTTAGCACAAACAATTCTCACTAAAGAGCCGCCTACGTTTACTCTCAATATGTTCCCCATTTTATTACATGTCCTTATTCTTTATAACCGAATAAGCGTTCTGTTTAGTAATCAATTTGCTTTATAGTTATTTCCATATATTTCTCCTACATCAACACCTGCAGTATAAGTATCGATTTGTAAAAGGGGACGAACTAACCAACAAAGCGATGCTAGGGTCGGTACATCAAAATTAATGAGACCCTATCAATTCAATGTAGCTACATGTATATGTCATACCTACTATTCGTCTGCGTGCAATTGTATCTATTTAATCTATCAGCTAAGAGACCATAATTGCCCATCAAGTGGAATACCGGTGTATTACAAATTATAATATGCTTACAACGAAGGGCTGATAAAATTTCAACAGCAGCGGTAATTGGGAGCGTGCGCTAGCGAGCACAGCTCACGATCCCAATTACTTCGGCTATGATATTATATTACATTTTCCAACAAACTGACCGCAGAGCAGACTGATGTGAATGCGACTGCCTAATTGGACATATTAGTAATTTACAGGAACCGAAGAACATTAGAACATAAAATATACCTTGTATCGTTTTTTCTAAGCAATTAAAAAGTTATGAGATTACATATGCACAAAAAATGAACAATGTGAGATAAGACAAGGTAATACGAAGAAATAGAACTTATGTGTTGATGTTATTTTTTTACCGGCAAAATATAGGTATATTCAAAAAAAAAATTATAAAAAGAAATATGTCTTTACAATGCAATTATAATATTGAACGTTTTATAGCATAATAATTTATGATATATCATATCGAGCTATAGCTCGATACAGAAAACTTTCAGTGTTGAGAAAAGTGCCATTGAAAACTTATTTTATCGATTTCTTTTAAGTGCTTTCCAATTTCTCATGAAAGAGAAAAAAAAATTAATATAACTTCCTTTTTGCTCATACAATTCCTGTAATATAAAAGTTAAGAGATGCAATTTCATAACTTGCATAAGCAACTAAATTCACTTCAAGTTTGCTCCCACTTCGTCATAGTTGTAAAGTGCCGCATTTGCTGCTCTAAACTTGTTAGGATAAAGCGAAATTGAAGCCCAACAATGTACGGACTGTGACCAACACGCCAACGCAATATTATGTAAATATAATTTCAATATCTTATATTAAAAACACGAAAGCCTGTTTTTGATTCCACCTTAACAGTGCAGTGCGGTTATTCGTACAGGATTTAAAAATGAAAAAGTTTGTAACAGATTTAAAAGGTCATTATATTATTTGGTTATTATATTATTTATGGCAACACCATAGAATAATAAGTGGTTGTCGTTTGAAATACTTTTTATTGAGCGTGGTTACGTAGAATACGATGTATAAATCCCGTTTGAAGTAAGTTAAAAAATACTATGCATGGTTTAATTAAATTATTCCAATGTTACTAGAGAATAATTACATTTCTAGTTAGTATTTGTGTTAGTACTCAATGCTGGATGGTAATTACTCTGCATTATAATAATAATCATAATTTTAGAAATCTATATAAATAATAAATTAAACCACTGACTTTTTTAACGTTCATATCTCGTATGGTCTTCTGTATCTTTTTTTTTCTAATAGTATCAATTATTTATCAAATCGGCACTTAGTGCTCTAGTTGCATTAAATTTCTTATCGAATTTTAATATCATGTCATACATTTGAAAATAGTTATAGAATGGGACACCTGGAATATTTTTATATTTTGTTAAATTAAATTTTTGAATTCCGATGCGAAAAGGGGGTTTTACATCGAAGTCTTTCTGCTTGTCTGTCTGTGGCATCGTAACTCGCAAACGGATAGATTGCTTTTCCAATTGATTCGATTTCAATTGGGGTTCGAATTGAAATTGAATCAAATTTAAATTGAATCTCAGGAATTACTGGTTTGTAGATTTGAACTAACAAACAAATTCTTCAGCATTAATATTATATTATCTTCTAGAACTCCATTATATCTCATTCTCTATTATGCTTAAACTACGGACAATTAGTCCAGTGATAGTGCACTGATCGGAAATTGACAATAATAGCAGTTAATTGTTATCAAAATGTTGTGGTTATATTGCCTCAACAGATTACCATTGTAGCATTATATATCAAATACTATTATTTTAACAAGAAATCATTATCACAATTCATATTTCAAGTTAAATTCTAACTTATAGGGTATCTTCACTGTCTTCACACAGACATATCGAAGTATAGCCAGGAGTCGACTATTTGGGTCACTTAAAATACCTTTAACGTAGTATAAAGGCATGTCAAAGACGGTAAATTCGCCACAAAGCTTTATGGATCCACCGTAAAGATGCTTGGTCATACACATTTGTACGTAGCGTCCTTTAAATAAGAGCATATTTGAATCAAGATTTTAAAAACGTTGACCGCTTCATAGTATTAATAAGATTTTGAAAATTTTGGACTAACAATAAATATGGTATTTAGATACGTAGTTAGATAAAATACAGGTTTAATATTACGGCATAATAGATGGTACTATATCTATCCCGAGTATCTTTCACAAAACTTATCCCATCAAGAACAATTAAAAGCATGCGTTATTCAATGGCTTTTCTACTTGTTGCATAAAATAATATCACCCTAAAGTCTAATAGAAATCGTTAAACGGATAATCTTGTAAGGCTTCTAGTTGACACCGGAGGGTAGATACCTACGCTCGATCGTACTTGTTGTGTGATAAGCAAAGAAAAACTGTTTTACTGTAATTAATAACAGTAAATAAGTATAGCTGCACTATGATACGATTGAAAGAAAAAAATTAAAACATAATAATTAAATTGTAAGCTTTTGTGTTGCTGTCTGCGATTACCATCGATTAGCTCGCTATTGAGATTATTTCAATTAATTAGTCAGATGCATTCGAAGGTTATTGGTAATTGCTTGCATAGTTTATTGTATAATATCTATGTCTACCTTCGTATCAACTAAAAATTGTTCACGTTGTACCTATGGATTTTATGTAGCATTACAACTTTTCAAGAAAGACTACGAAAAATTATTTGTCATTTTCAATACTCTAAAAAATGTTACATCGAAATAATTCAGGTATATATGTCCTCAGCATTCCGTATGAAATATTTTTAGCATTCCGTTTCACGATCTGAATTTCAATTGATCATAGTTTTTTTTTGATAACCAAATGTGGACAAATGTCCTTTATAGTCACGAGTAACGTGAAAAAGTGTTTATTTAAAAAAAAATACTGCTTCATCGGATATATGGTTTTCAATGGTAAAAACATGCCATTTTGGTATTTGACGATTTAGAATCTTCCGTTTTAAAATTTACATCATTGGATTGTATTTGTTGTTTGTTACCGCGACATTCCTGTATTTTTTCATGGTTAATACTAAAAAAAATAAATATAATAAATAATTAATCAGACAAAACTTATATAATTTCTCCTTTATCCTTTTTAAAAAAAAATTAAAATAGTAACTCCATTGCATGGAGCGATTTTTTTTTTTATAGATATAAATACTTCCCCGGTGCGAGCTGGCCCAACTCGTGCCGAAGCGTGCTCGTCTCCCACGCTCGCAAATTATACAAACAAACACACGCAATACAAATTAAAAAAATACAAATTGCATAACTAGATTTTTGAAAAATCACGTTTCTTCCCCATTAATCGAACCCATTGATTTTCAAAATAAAAAAAAACCCCTGCCTGTATTATTACACCATGAATCAGTGCTGTCTCTAATAAGGAACAATCGCGGAAAGTAATAACAAGGTAGATGTCGCAAGTAATTTTTAAATTACAGCCTTATCCGTAAGGTTGTCGTATGTTATAAAAGTGTAAATGAAATGATCGTTACCTATTGTATAGCATTGAAATCTGTTAAGTCGCATGTTATATCAGTCCAATACTTTTTTTGTGTGTAACGCGCGTTTATGCATAATAAAATTTCCGCTTAATGAGATTACACATGCCATACTGAGTGTATTTTAATAGCTTGCTTGCCATGTAGTAATCCGCTTTTCTGGGACACTAGTTCCATTATGTCCGTTCTGCAGACGGGTGGGACCTCTAACGAATGCGCGCTGCAAACAATGCAAGTAGTACAAATACAATTGTAGTGAATTACTTGCCTGGAAATTGTTCAAAAGTTCAACGTATACGCTCGGCATACTATAAAGCTGCTAGTGACGTACCTACGCTTGGGAAATTCGGGAACTAAGCCTTAGAGAATTCGACATGATAGCGCTGAGGAATATTCGGTAAAAGCTGACAGGATGTACGAACAACGACCGTCACATGTCGCGATACATGATATATTTATTTCTTTTTATAGGCACATGTAATTAGAACAGTGTTTCATTGTATTTTATTAGGAAGTGGTATTAAAAACGAAACATAATTTCTTAAGAACTTGATAATTTATAATTGAGAACAGAATTTTTAAGGAAATTGATTATTTCTAACAAAACCACGATCGCTGATTTGTATTTTTAAAGAAATAAAAGTTAAAAACAAGGAATGATAGAAAACAATTTACTTTAAGTATAGATATCAAATCTATTTTAGTTAATCTACAAGTTGGATTTATGTACACAGTTATGTAACAAGTAAAATTTGTTTCAAACTAATGACTTTTCAATCAACCAGTATAATTAATGCAACTGAAACAACGTCTCTGAATATAACAGCATTGAACCATTTTATTGCATCATTTTATTTGTGCTAACACGTATACTCTACGGCGTTCAACTACGGAAGCTCTACGTTCGGTAAGAAAATCTATATTAGGCCGCCGTTACAACGTACCTACAAGCTTTTGCCGCCGTCCGTTTGTAGAGAGAAAAAGATAAATTCTCTAACAAAGCAGATGCTCACTAAATCAGCATTAACAATTTTATAATTATTACATGAATTTCAATTTTTTATAGCATGATAAGGTACTACAATTCTCGTTATTTGGACTACAGCATGCGTATAATAATACTTCCATTATAGTTGTAATCGATATGATTCGTGTTCGAGATGAAACAAAAAACAAAAAATGTGGCCATTTGTTTGAAAAATGATCACTTAAAAGTATATTATGTTTACAATTTTCTCACATGTTTTATCAATCGATCAGAGTTGCTAGGAAGGTCGAATAGATGTATTCTTCGAGAAAAACTTATCAAATTGGGGTTTGTATTGATGAACAAAAATCTGCCACGTAACCCAAAACCCGGTAAGTGCGATAGCGTAATCTGATACGCCATTTACTAAACGATATCAGTGCGGTTATAAAAAGAAGTTGATCGTTTTTTCTTTTTTGCGAAAATCAACGTAAAATGAGTTATACTTTTACAAAATTACTGACGACAGAATAGACTAATATGAAATAGATTGTAAATTGTTTTTTTTAAATATGGAACACTAGCATGTAGCACATGTTCCAAATTTGAAATAAATTGCATTCCTTATAATTTTTTGAATAAAGTTATTATTGTGCATTCTCAAATCTAGAAAGGGCTTCTATAAAATGATGAATAATTGCAAATCGTTGAGTTTATTTATAAATAGTTTCATAATAAGGAAATTCTATGCTAATCATACTTACTATATATTTATGAAAGTAGTTAAATAAAGCTGAATAAAGGAGCTAATTATTTAATGTTTTCAAACCAAAGACAGGAAAGAGTTAATTTACTGTTATGTATTTTTTATTAGTCGCATTATTTGCTTTTTTCTTTGTAACTTTAAATAAGTGTTACAGTTTAATTTGCAATTGTTTTTCTTTATTTATAGTCTGGTTTTAGTAATATAAATTTAATGGATATAAAAGCAGAGGAGGTAGCCAGACTAGCTGAGTCTCGCATGACGCTCAATTCACTTCCATGTTAATTTTATAACAGTGCCAGACCGTAATATATATATATATATAAATTTAATTGAAAATCCGTATTGGCAGACTGGAACATTTTTGTTGATTACCTACAATGGTTATAACCATTGTAGCTAATATAATAAACATAAAAGGTAGATAGTACAATGGTTATAACCATTGTAGGTAATCGGAAAAATAATATTTTCTTATGTAACGTTAAAAAAAAATTCACGAGCTCTTGTGGGTGGGTATTATTTATTTCAGTTCATTAATTTAATATTGTTTCGGATCGTATTTTTAATGAATGCTTGATTCTATCTGGTATCCTTATGTGATGTTTTCATTCCCATTTCTGATTTCATATTCATGATCTTTGTACAATTTTATATTTTTGACAAACTTTTTCTTGTTTTTTTGTAAATATCAACAAAATTCAATAAACAAAATTCATAAAAATGTTTGGATGACTGTAAATACAACCTCGCATGCGCTTAGCTACTTTAATTTATTAAAAAAATTAATTAAAATTCGCAAACCAACAAGGCAGTCGCTAAGCTATATGTGAACATGATTTTCTCAAACATCTTAAATAATATACTTACGTTACATTAATATTTAACAATTGTTTTTTTTGTTTGTGAACGCCGAAGTTTCTTCGAAGTATTTTCGACGAAATGTAATCTATGAGGCACAATAAAGATGAACAGTAAAAGTGTATATTTTACCATGGATCCATAGTAGAGATTGTTTGGCCGCCGCGAGGTGATCGCAGATCTGTGTAAAGTTCTAGCCAGGCACGAAGATAGCATGAGTAACAAGTGCTTACCGTTGTAGAGAAGCGTCGGCTCTGGGTCGCGTGGCGAAGGGCCCGGCGCGGTGGCGGCGGGCGCGGGGCTCCGGCCGCGCCCCTCGCCGACCACGTCGATCTCCTCGTCGGACTCATCGACCAGCTCTCCCGCCGGAGCCACCTTCCACTTCTTGGCCATGAGGCAGCGCGGCATGGCGGCGCCTGCATCGGCCTCAGCGCGACTGCATCAGCGAGAAACAGACGAACAGAGAAAAAGAGAGAAGAGAAAGAGCGGCGCCCCAGGCGAGCGGCGTTATGGGCGTTCGCACGCGTTCCTCTTGCGTTGTGAGGGTCGGCCGTGCGACTCGCGATATATATTGAGGGTAGGGTGGTGCGCGCGCCGCGCCTTCGATCGGTATGGGTGGCGGGTGGCGTTCGCACCATGCCGCACAAACTTTACCCGCCGCCAACTTGAGCGCCACTTGCGGAGACCGACGACGCAGCAATCCCGCGATCAACCAGTGGACGCTTTGCCGTTTGCGGCGTGCGGCCTTGCCCCGCCGCCACGCACGCAGCCGACCTCTCCTATTAATATTAATCGCTTACACTTAGGATGCTACGAAGATAACTTGAAGAATGTTCCCTCTGCGTTCAAATTTAGAACAATAAACACGCTAATTATACTAAATATTTTTATTTATGCACTTCAATTTAAGTAAAAAAACTCGGATTAAAAACCAATTAATTATCTACTCTTCTACTTATAAAACCTTTTACGTTATTAAAAGTTTTCTACAAGCATAGAACTGAATTTGGAACCAGACCTTTTTAAAATTGCTATTTTCTAATCTTAAATCTACAATAATACATTAATTTGGGTGCTAGGGAATAAGCAACTAAAATAGGTGACATGTTCTCAATGCAAAACTTCATCTAAAGTTAATTTTAACAACAGCCGTTGTTAGCGCATTTAGACAAATGTTGTCTATATGATGAAATTTTATTACCAAAGTCGGTAAAAAAAAATGATCTCATAGAATTACTCGCATTTTATTGAAAAAGAAAATATGTTGCCATGCGATTGCGTCATAAAAAGAAATTGTTATTATACTTAGTCTGGCCATAAATACTGTTACACTTAATTATAAAAAAATATTACATTTGAATTTCGAATCTG